>NC_054751.1:27431782-27750782 GCF_018143015.1 Lytechinus variegatus
TGGTGTAATATTTCACATCAAAGTTACACTCTAAGGATATATAAACTACAAACTAAAAATATCTAATTATTCAATTTTAAAATACTTTGTAGGCTAATTTGTTTTGCTGCTGAGTGCTAACCATGCTAGGGAATTCCCTGACCTTGGGAAATTCCAGGCATTGGGGAAGTCCACCGAGTAAGTGAATTGCTTTCTGAAAAAAAAGAACAGTAAGAGTCTGAATGTGTGTGTTTGTGTGGGGGCATTTCACAGTGTGTACTTATACTGCAAATATTTTCTTTTATTTTTAAAGCATGGACTTCATATATCCTCTATTTCATGTTAATCAATTGCTAATTTTGCATTTCATTGTATTGACATCTATCACAAATTGCTTACATACATGTACATCATCATATAGGCCTAGATCTACATGTGGAGTTATAATAAAGGGGGAGCAAACCTGACCTACATGTACATGAAGGCTACTTTCTACATGGTCTCTCATGTTGTTTGCTGTACAGTTGTATACAAGTAGCTAGTCTCAAAATATATCTTTAGTTTTAAGAAAATTTAAGACAATATGATATAGCGAGAACATATCATTTTGCTATTTTATTTGGGTAGAAAAATGTTTTTAAAAAGAAAAATAACTGTTAAAGGGATGGTCAGGGCTGGAAATATTTATATCTCAATAAATAGAGTAAAATTCAGAGCAAAATGCTGAAAATTTGATCAAAATAGGATATTATTCTGGGATAATAAAATAGTTCTAGGCATGTCTTCATGAATATTCATTAGGTGGGCTAATGATGTCATCCCCACTTGTTCTTTTGTATTTTATTATATGAAATTAGGTTTATTCAAAAATTTTCTACCAAGAACTAAAACAATTGGATTGACAACTGATTAAGTGCATTATTGCCACAACTTATTTCATCATAATGGAGACACATCATTTACACATGTATGAACAAATGAAACAATTATGATTTCATTTAAAAACAGAAAGTGGGGATATGAAATCATCAGCCCACCTAATGAATATTCATGATGATGTGCATATAATTTTTTTTCATAAAATATTGATAAATTTTAAAATTCTATAACTTTGTTATTTGTAATCTGATTTTTATGAAATTTTCAGCATTTTGCTCTGAAATTAACTCTGTTTAGTAAGATCTGAATATTTTCAGCCTGGACCATCCCTTTAATTGTTACTGGTGATATTGTGATATGGATGTATTGCAGAGCTACCAAGTCTCACACATTATGCGTGAGACTCAAGCATTTTGGACTCTTGTTCATCCCCTCAAATCTCTGTCTCACGCAACTATCACAGCCTATCCCCATATTCATTGTACACAATGTCTGTGATCTCACTCAGATTCACAGAAAATCTCACGCATAGCTGGTCTTTGAACTGGGTATCTCTGGTATTGAACAGTTCTTGATATTGTGATAGGAATGTATTGAGTACATGTATGTTATTACTCAAGTGTGATTACAAGACTACACTGCTTAGAATATTGCATTATGGGTAATGAACCTAGCCAGATATGAAAAGTTAAGGACTTGTGGTGGGGCTAATAAGGCTTCTGGTCCCTTTGCCTTTGAATTGGTTGCCTTACAGTTATGTTTTCAGCTGTTCATTATTTTTATGATTCATTTAAATCGAGTACTGGAAAAAATTATGTCAGTCACTCTCGCTTCTAGTAGAATCTGATGAATTGAAAGACAGGAATTTTACATGCACTATAAAAACACCTGTACAAATTACATGTCCTCTGATGGATAAGACCCAATCTACAAGAATCTCCAGGGTTGAAGGGGGCAGCACAAGGTTATAAGGTGCCCAATCATGCCATAAAATCTGTGCATGTGTGTTCTGCATGATTCAAAATTTCAAACAAGACATGCATATAGAACTACGGTAACTATTTGTCACTAACACAAACTGGGGGGAGCACTTCCATTGATGAGTGAGAATTTCATTTCCAAGATCTGAATCAACTCAGTCAAGATAATGTCAGTTGTGTATCAATTTCAAAATGAGTTCCTACAGTATCCAATAAAAAGACTACCCATATGTCTGTATGTACAAACAGAAGATACATTATGCCAAAGAATTCTGAAAGAAATTGTGTAATTGAAATCAGTATTTTATTTTCCAAGGCTACTTTTTACAATTTAGAACATTGGATTTGGATTTCCAGGGCCCTTTTTTTATTTTCCATGGCTATTTTGAGCATTGCGGGGTGAAAATCCCAAGCCCCCATTTGATTTTTTACCTGATCAGAAAACAAATTCCACACACTTTATTACTACATAATCCAAACTATTGCCTCTCTGCACTCTTGAAATGTAGTATGGACTATTCATTTATTCCCAAGTCTGCATCATTTTGATCCAGACTCAGTACGGACTTTTGAGGGTGAACTCATGAAGATTGTCTAATACCCTTTTCATAAACCTATCCTCCAATTAGCCACCTAAGAGTAATGCGGATAATTCAATAAAAATTGCGTTCATAAACTCCGAAAATAAGCCGCATTATTTTTACGAGCGCCCGTCCTGAAAAAGGCGGATAATCGCCATGACAACTGGACACGCCCCCTCCGATGCGGTTGTGTTGGAAAAGGGTGACCTTGTGACCGCACCATGGCAATTATCCGCATTATTTGGAAATGCGTTCATAAACTCAAAATCTTATCCCAATGCCGCTATTTTGCGAATAATAGCAGCATCAGAGTAATGCGGATAACTCTTGTCCTCCTCCAATTTTACGACCAAATTATGCTGCTATTAGCCGCCTAATTCATAGTAATTGGGTTTATGAAAGGGGTATAATAGCCAAGGCTATGGGAATTCTTGATTTGTGTTTTTTTTTTTCATTTTTCCTGAAGAAAACTAGAAAAATTGGGATATCAGAATGACTCTGTTTTTTTTTTGTGCACGTTTTTTTTTTTTTTGGGGGGGGGTAAGGGCAAGAGCAGATTAACATACATTGAGACCTACATTTAATTTATAGTATCATGGTGGTCATCATGAAAATAATGTACAACCCCCCCCCAAAAAAAAAGAATACATGTAAAAATAAATACTGATGATAATAATAAGAGTGTCGCTTGGGCGAGTACATAATACGCCCGCCTGTAACGCGGAAAATAGAGTTATTGGTCAAGCAAGAAAAGTGGAAGGTGGCAACTTGATCTCTGACCTTTTGACCTCAAAATCAATAGGCTTCCTGGGATTTATGTTAGTATCATACACATCAAATTATATGAGCCTAGGTTAAGTTAATTTAAAGTTATCACGTTTACAGGGACTTCAGAAGGGTTAGATGAAAACTTGTCACTGTGACCTTGACCTTTGACCTTTTTACCTCAAAATCAAAAGGCTTCCCAGGATCCATGCTAGTATCATACACAACAAATTATATGAGCCTAGGTTTATAAGTTAAACTAAAGTTATTGCGTTTACAAGGACTGATTTAAAATACATGTATGTATCTTCTGTGTGATTCTACATGTACACCATATGTTCGTTAATTTGGTGAAGATTTTATCATGAATATCTGAAAGCTTTCACTTCCACACCCACAACAGATTCAAGAAAATAAAAAATGTATTGTCAAAGCCTTTCATGACAAAAGCACAACCAAGAGGTCTGTCAAGAAAAAAACTGCAGTTTCATCCTGGACGCATGACAAACAACAATTTTTCGTCAGCCCCTGCAAGACTTAATTAATGTTCCAGTTCACTCTATTTTGACAAAGACCTCACTGCTGTTAATTGTCATTTGACAGGCATTTTTCAATACATTTACTGTGTTTTTTAATCTGTCCCTGTTGTTACCTATTGTCTTTTTACAGGGA
The DNA here is from genome assembly GCF_018143015.1 of Lytechinus variegatus. Lineage (NCBI taxonomy): Eukaryota > Metazoa > Echinodermata > Echinoidea > Temnopleuroida > Toxopneustidae > Lytechinus > Lytechinus variegatus. Next base: position 27,435,639 of record NC_054751.1, read on the forward strand.
TTGGCTTTATTTTCTGTGATGCATGTATATATCGGATAGTGATGACTGTTTCTTAGAAGTGCAGATCACACATAATGGTATAAACCATAATGAATGTTAGAGCATCCCTTCAAGCATGTTATGTGTTGTGTTTACATTGCCGCTATCCACATCTGATCAGCAAACTGTGTTCTGTGTTGTTCTTTGTCACAGAAAACCAGATCACATTATGGCCAGTCCGCTTTCCCCAGTACATGGACCAAAGATTACAGAGGGTCTCCACACACATCTTATGTGTCCAATCCATCTGGACATCCTGAAGAATCCAAAGACACTGGCTTGTCAACATGTGGTATGTGAGGATTGTATTGAAAAATGGATAGATGCCAATAATGGGGAGCTCTGCTGTCCAGAATGTCGTGTTGCACAGCCGCTTCCTGCAGGAGGCGCAAAGGGGCTTCCCAGTAACTTCAGAATCGCAAGTCTCTGTGAGTTTGTTGAGAGCATGATGAGTATGCAGGATAGTGAAGTTGCTGCTTGCGAGGAGCATTTGAAGAAACCTGTCGCCCAAATTTGTCTTCATTGCAAGTCCCCGGTCTGTGAAGAATGTGTCCAGGTTAGTCATAGGTCTCACAAGACAGTCCTCATAGAAGAGTTCTTAAAAGTAATGGGTGATCCACTGCCCAAGTTGATCGGTCAAGCTAAGAACAAACTCAAAGAAATCTTCACAGCTGTAGATGTTCTTGAGAAGACAAGAACAGATCTGAGAGAAAATTATAAATTGGCTAAACATGAAACAGATGATCATGTGCATAAGTTGATGAAGATGATGACCCAAGCCCATGTGAAAATGAATGGAGAAATTGAAAAGAAATACTCTGAGAAAGAAGGGGCTTTGATTGCTCAGCTTGAAATGCTAACCTGTGCCAGAAAAGAGATTTCTGAACTGATTGATTCACATCATGCTGGAGGGGACTTGAGCATGACCAAATCTGTCATGACAGCTTCTGGGCAGCAACTGTGGAATGAACTCACGAATGTGTTGCAGCAAGATGTGCCTCTTGCTCCAGGCCATAACAGTCAGATATCAGTTCAGTGGGATAAGGATCTTGAAATTGCTATCCAGAGGGAGAATCTAGGCAAAGTTCTGACAAAGCCAGTGCCAAATAGCCATCAGACTACCCTTTCTTTGTCAGCATCCCGAGCCGATGTCCAGTCAGAAGTCGAGATTAAGGTTGCTCTTAGAGATGCTGTCGGCTCTCCTGTAAAGTCCTGTGATATATCTTCTCTAGTTGGCACTGTCTCAGCCCCCGGAAGTTTTACAGGTGTAGTCGAATTCACACAAGGAGAAGCTAGTTTCGCCATTGCATGTTTCACACCCAAGTACATTGGAAAGTACAGGATTGAAGTAGAGCTGTTTGGAAATCCTGTGAAGAATAGTCCTCTAAACCTGATAGCTAAGCCAAGAGGAGCAATGAAGATCAATGAAAGGCGTAACTTCAATCAGCCTCATGATATCATTCAGCAGGATGACAACTTCTACATAGCAGACAAAGGAAACAACCAAGTAGTCATCATGGACAAGCAGTTCAATCAAGTTGGGAAGTTCCTGCCACCATCTGACCCTTCACTTCCAAAGCTTGATCCATATTCCATAGTTTACACTGGGAAGACCTTTGCTGTCACTGACCTGAAACAAAAATGCGTCCTTGAATTCACTAACTCTACCTTCTTGCAGCGATTTGGCCAGGGTATCCTCTCTCAGCCGACAGGAATAGCATGTGACAAGGAAGGCAACGTGTATGTTGCAGATTCCCAAAAGAATTGTATCTTTGTCTTTAACCAACTCAGAGAACATATTGCTGTTCTAGGTGGACCTGGTGCTACAAGAGGGCAGTTTGACAAACCTTGGTTCATTGCTATGAATTCCAAAGGTGAAGTGGTCGTCGCAGACAATGGAAACCACCGCATTCAAGTCATCGACCCTACCAAGGATGAAGTCACCAGATTGATTAATATCCATCATAACCAGAAGACATGGGATGTACGGGGCTTGGCTGTGGACAGGAATGACAATATCTATGTCACTGTCCGCCAGAGTGGCAGCATGAGGGGCTGGAGTACAGAGACGGCCATAGCCTATAGTCCTGAGGGAGTGTTCCTCGGTAACTTCGGAGAAGGTTTTAACTACGTGAGAGGCATGACTGTTATTGAAGACGAAGAGAATATGATTGTAATGATTGTTGATGGAGGCAATTATCGCATCAAGGGATATCAAATGTAGCCTCTTTGATTTGATCAACCTTTGCCACAGTATGAAGTGATACTGATAAACATTAAGTCAGCTTTCTTATTGAAGGTTTGTTGGTGTTCATACTGTGACAGCTCTCTTTTCAATTCTTGTTATTGCCATTGGTATCTTCCAGAGCTCAAATAGATTTACATTTGGTATTAGTGGATACCCCTCAGCCTACAAACCTCTTAAGAAGAATAAAACTTCTTATTTCAGGACAATCACGCACATTTTCATACCTCTGTGCTCACTTGATTGTCATTTGGTTGTTTGTCCCATTTTTTTTTTCTTGCCTTAACCTGCATATTATATTATGTATCAACTGAATTAATTTCAAACCTCTGACGAGTTCAGAGATATCAAAGACAAAGGGCACACAGGTCATTATACATATATGGCTCATTCTTCACAATGATTTACATCGTAAATTTAAAAAAAGGACATTGGATGGATTTTAAATTTGGTGCGTGTATGGAAATAGGATTCTTTTTTTTTTTCATTTTGGGGCATCGCTAGGTCAAAGGTTGCGGAGGTCAATATTAACCTGAAAATGGATAATTGAGAAACAAAACCGTTTGAAGGTTCAAGTTTAAAATTGGTTCTTGTTTGCAAGAGATAATATCTGTTGTCCCAGAATTTAATTGTATACAAGCGAATATTTTTTTTCTGGTGGTCACTATACATGTAAATCCACTTTAACTTGAATCCCTATCCAAGTTACAATGATCCGGCTATACTTATGGGGGTCAAAGGTTAAAGGTCGTGGAGATAATGCTTATGTGTAAATAGTTTACTCCCATTTGTGCATATACATGTACATAAATTGTTTAGAATATTGATAATGATATATCTAATCAGATTTTTAAGGTTGTACCAAAGGTCAATCTTTGGAATGCTTATCCTTCATGTAGCAATATTTGAAAAGATATTATTCATGACATTATTTTATATTTAAGAATTTATGTATAGATTTGTAATTTTAGATAATTTGGAAATGGCCGTTTTTCACTATATGCAATAAAAAAAATCATTGGCTGTTATGCTGACCACATTGTAACTTCTAGGCACCAAATATATCAGTATTCTGAAAACCATGTACTTGTGTTAAATTTTGCATTTAATTTCCATCTACATGTAGCATTCTTAGTCTTTTAATGTATGCTCTATGCAAGTATCCTGGTTGCATAGAATAAATGACATACATTAGGACTGTTTAAATGCACAATTCATTAATGGCTTTTAGAGAACTGTTCAATGAGAATTAATTTAATTTTTCAAATTAGATTCATAGACATATCTACATCTATAGGAGGGAAAAATATCTTATTTTCAGGGTGTTTAGAGCCTAGAGGTCAAAGATAATTATAATGTTTGAAAATGGCTCTTTGACATTTTCTAATAATCACAAATAGATCAACTCTGCAATCTGCTTATTGATCATATGAAATTAATGATCTTATTGGGGGCACAAGAGGAAAACACATTAATTTAAATATCAACTATGAAAGAAATAACCAAAGAACTGATAAACAATCAAATTCAAACTGGCTTATGGATGCAAGTGGGATTGACAATAATTTTATTAGGATATTAAGGCTTATGAAAGCTTTGGGAGTTAAATTTCATATCTGAAATACATTTAGCTAAGGCTTGGATTTTTACTCTGTATGTGACAACTCATTTCAGAAGATAGGAAGTATTATGTGTATATGGGCCAATTACATCTCTTCTAGTGTTTAATTAAAGTTTGTAGAAATGTAAAACATTATCTTTAGAGTGTATTGCATTTACTCAGAATACTACCAAGGAGAAATAGAAAATGACAGGAATTAATGCACGCCAAACTCAAGACAAAAAATCTTAGTCATCTGTCCTATCTCAAGTCAAGCAGTGAACCCTTTTTTTTGCACTTGGCCTCTGCTACTCTATGCACTTCTGATTCCATAAATGTGTCAAATGTATATTTGTGTACCTTCTTGCTTAATATCTATTCTATTTTTACATTTCTTATTAAAGTGGGCATACAATAAAGCCGTCTGTAAATATGCTAGAGGAGACGAGTACATATTATAAATGTATAAATGAGGCGTAGTTTACTTGTCATGTGCACATATATGGGTGTTTGGATGTTTGTTGAGTAATTGATGTGGTTCAAATATGATTGACACCACATAAAGCTTATCTCAAGGTCCAGTTTACATATATAGCCTTAACATTTCACTATTGCTCATTTTTTCATGTCATCATGAACATTCCTTTGAAAATATTGCATCATTGTCTCATTCCTAATGAGCAGATTGAAATTGATAGCCGGCGGCTTGCTTTAAGTCATAGATTGTATTCAGTGCGGTATATATAGATATACCTGCTATAACGTATTGTCTTGATATAATTGTACTCAGTATCGTCTTATACCCCTTTCATAATCCCCATTAAAATGAATTAGCCGGCTAATAGCAGCATAATTTGGTCGTAAAATTGGAGGAGGACAAGAGTTATCCGCATTACTCTGATGCTGCTATTATCCGCATAATAGCAGCATCGGGACAAGATTTTGAGTTTATGAACGCATTTCCAAATTATGCGGATAACTGCCATGGTGCGGTCACAAGGTCACCCTTTTCCAACACAACCGCATCGGAGGGGGCGTGTCCAGTTGTCATGGCGATTATCCCCCTTTTTCAGGACGGGCGCTCGTAAAAATAATGCGGCTTGTTTTCGGAGTTTATGAACGCAATTTTTATTGAATTATCCGCATTACTCTTAGGCGGCTAATTGGAGGATAGGTTTATGAAAAGGGTATTATTCTATTGCTTGTTAAATATAAAGATTTACCTTACTGTTGTACATGTTTCAACCCCCATGCCCCCATGGAGTTCATAGTACAGAGTTCAGAGATTTTTATTGAGCAGAGAGCTCCTAGCCCAATGCATGCATTCAATACTGTACCAATATCATGAAATATTCTGTTTAGAGGCTCTCAAGAAAAATAGAAAGAATGAGAGTTTGTATGATGGTCTTGGTGCCAAGAACTGATATAATACTTCAGTTTTATAGACTTAAATGTCTCTAATATTTCTTAAAATTCATGTAAATTATTCCAAAGAGAAAGTGATGTATCAGAGAAAGCTATGGCATATTCTTACAGTACTGTCTACTGTACTCAATATTATATATCATTATACATATATTATGTCAAATACATTTCACATTGAAAATGAAGATTAACATTATCTTAGTGCATCTGAACCTATTTTTGTCTCACCTGCATAGCAGAGTGAGACTATAGGTGCCGCTTTTCCGACGGCGGCGGCGTCAACATCAAATCTTAACCTGAGGTTAAGTTTTTGAAATGACATCATAACTTAGAAAGTATATGGTCCTAGTTCATGAAACTTGGCCATAAGGTTAATCAAGTATTACTGAACATCCAGTAGAGTTTCATGTCACATGACCAAGGTCAAAGGTCATTTAGGGTCAATGAACTGAGACCATGTTGGGGGAATCAACATCAAAATCTTAACCTGAGGTTAAGTTTTTGACATGTCATCATAACTTAGAAAATATATAGACCTAGTTCATTAAACTTAGACATAAGGTTAATCAAGAATCACCAAACATCCTGCATCAGTTTCATGTCACATGACCAAGGTCAAAGGTCATTTAGGGTCAATGAACTTTGGCCGATTTGGGGGTATCTGTTGAATTACAATAAAAAATTTAAAAGTTTTTGGATTTGATTCATGAAACTTGGACATAATAGTAATCAAGTATCACTGAACATCCTGTGCAAGTTTCAGGTCACATGATCAAGGTCAAAGGTCATTTAGGGTCAATGAACTTTGGCTGAATTGTGGGTATTTGTCGAATTACCATAACTTTGAAAGTATGTTGGTCTAGTTCATAAGACTTGGACATAAGAGTAATCAAGTATCACTGAACATCCTGTGCGCATTTTAGGTCACATGACAAAGGTCAGTGAACTTTGGCCATATTGGGGTATCTGTTGAATTACCATCATAAATTTGCAAGTTTATTGATCTAACTTTTGAAACTTGGACATAAGAGTAATCAAGTATCACTGAATATCCTGTGCAAGTTTCAGGTCACATGAACAAGGTCAAAGGTCATGTGAGGTCAATGAATTTTGGCCACATTGGGGGTATTTGTTGAATTACCATCCTATCTCTGTAAGTGTATTGGTCTAGTTCATAAAACGTGGAAATAAGAGTAACCAAGTATCACTGAACATTTTGTGAGAGTTAAAGTAGTTTTCAAAGTCAGCACTGCTGCTATGTTGAATCGCGTGATGCAGGTGAGACAGCCAGAGGCATTCCACTTGTTGTATTTAGAGTATAGTCAGATATGTTATATTGACATTTTAGCAATAGAATCGATGGAATTCAAACACCACATACATTCTTTTCATGTAAAAGTTAATAGGATTTCATTTGTTTATGAATAGTTTAAGGTGAGCATATATTGTGAGGTTGTGTTTTGAGTTAATGAAAAGAAAAATGAACCATCACTATACTGCTGTAGAATACTCAGTGATATTTTATTAACATGCCTTGATTGTTGAAGTTTTGAAATGCACATGTATGTATGCAGCTGTGATGTAAAAGAAATTGAATTATTTAATTTACTATATTACAAAGTTGTAGTCAAAGTTTGTAGTGGTTGCTATTTTAGGTATTGATATATTGGCTCATTTTCAATGCAGATTTATCTTTTATTCAAATTTATTGGGGGAAAAATCGACGCTCCAACTAATCCTGGATCAATCTAACTATAACTATTTCATGATATAACTATTTCATTGATCATAAATGCAACTCGGATATATGTTTATTTTTCACCTCACTTTAATAGACTCAACTCACAGTCTGAGAGTAGGGACAGCACAATTACCCAAAGACAGTGAAAGTCAAATGTCATTGGCCCGTATTCTGAAGTCTGGTTTAACTTAGACCATGGTCTAACTCTGCTAAAATTATGGGAAGCCAAAAGTCTCAAAATTTTTATTAAGTTGTATGTTTCTTCTGTTTACTGTGCTGTTTCCTGATTCATCGATGGTGAAGACGATCGCTCTATTTATACTTCCTAGACAATTGTGATTGATTTGAGAGCCAAATGAGCTGAATTATGATATCTCTCCTGTTAGTGATTTATGTAACGATTGGCTGTCCATACTTAAACCACCTCTTTAAACCTGAGTTTAAGTTAAACCCGAGTTTAAGTTAACCTGACTTCAGAATTGTGTCCATCTCATTTGTGCTCCCCTTGATGTTTTAGGGGGATCTATTTCCAGCCATTTTATTGACCCATTTTGTCTCTATCAGGGTAGTGTGTCCATGCCAGGTCCTGTTACTGTTTAACATGCAGGGCCTCATCCAAAGATATACGACTTTCAATGATTATTTCCAGCGTTTATGCGTATATAGTGCCAATAAATATATGTTTTATTTTTTAATAAATAACATTAATCATGTGCAATTGAAAAGTTAATTTGAATGTGAAATATATTTATTTTGAATGCTTGTATTATTGGACACACATTTCTCATTATGTTGAAAAAGGTTAATTTATTTGTAAAGATATATTAACGTTTATTATTGTAACTCCATACATATATACAAGATTAATTTACTTTGTTGTTAAATCTTCATTTTTATGTGTATTAAAGAATGATTTAATCAAGGAAATTTCACCAAAATCGAATATGAAATAAGATATTACAGTATGACACACTTTTGAAGTTTTGTTTGCTTGCGCTAACAATGATATGCAAATTAGGAAACCATTCTTTCCCACACACTTTCTTTAGTATTTGAATATATGATAGCTGTTCACCAATTATATTCATGATTATTATGGTTTTATTTTTTGGTTCCATGAGAATTCACACCATAATTTGATTTAGTTGATGTAAAAATCATTATGTTTGATGCTACAAATAATAAGTCCCAACATTAATATGCAAATTCCATGCATTTTCGCCTCTTAACGGCTCAATATTTGATTTAAAAAACACTCAAATATGTAAACATCGAAAATTAATCTTATAGCGCTTCTCCCGGGACCTACATACATGTACAGTATATATGCCGTCATCTTGTGTGAAATGATTTTCAACAACATGCATTTTGTAGATTTTTTTCTCCTTCACACAGTGAAAAAAAATAGCACTTTGTTTATAAGCCTGTCACTCTAACAACAAGTTGTTTAATCTTATGTAATTGTTCAAACTTTTTAAACAACTTGTTTAAAAAGTTTGAACAGTTTAACATATGTTAAACTGTTCAAACAGATGTTTGAAAAGTATAAACAGTAGTTATAAGAGTGACAGGTTTAAACAACGTGCTTACCATTTTAAACAGTGTTTTTACAGTGTTATCTACATGTAGTTTCCAGATCATAAATTTGTTACTATTTTTATGCACAGATTTTTTTTTTGTAAATTGAGCTTTAATGGCCACGTCTTTACTTTCCTCTTATGTAGCTATCAGAGTGCCATGTCGGGGGAGGGGGGGGGGGTGTTTACATGCCATTTTTATACATTCAACAGTGTACTGGGTAAAGAAAACTTGCATCAATTTCTGGGCAAGTATAGACATTGACAAAATTGACGAAATTTGAGAAAAAATACTGTCAAATTTTACAATGCAAAATGTGTTTGAAATTTGGAATCTGTTAATAGAAAACATGAAAATGGGTGAATTTAGCTACCTGTAAACAATTCTTTCAAAATTGAATGTTTTTATTAAGCAACTATGATCAGCTGATAAAGAGTGAAAATCGCTGTCAAAATATAAGGGATACTCCCTGCTTGAATTAGAGTTAAATTAATCGAGTAAAATGCTGAAAATTTCATCAAATATAACGAATTTATTGAATTTTAAAGTTTAGACATATTTTGTGAAAATAGCTATGTACACGTCTTCTTGAATATTCATTAGGTGGGCCGATGATGTCTTTACTTTCCTTTTTGTCTCGCCCACCAGAGGTAGAGACGAGACTTAGGGGTCGAAATGTCGTCCGTCCGTCACAAACCTTATGACACTTAACTCCACAGCCTTAAGTCACTTTTCAACCAAACGTAGATGGTAGGTGGACTTGAGGAACCTGTGTGTTATGCTGCAGTCGGAGGTCACATGGTAAGGTCGAAGGTCATTTTCAGGTCAACATTAAAGTTTTACGTTCAAGGCTCTTATGACAAGTGTTATTCAATCCCAGTCATTTCACAATGAAGTTTCGATACAATTCTTTTGCGTGCCCTCGCAAATCACGATATTTCTGGTTATTTTTCATAAGTGGGCGAGACACAAAATCCGTTTTGCCGTGTTCTATATTAGTACTCTGTCGGTGATATGTTATAAAAATGAAGTCCAGTAAATTTCTCGCCAAAATATATTATTTTAGTGCTTCAAAAATGTTACTTGAAAGTAACTTAAAAATCATTTGTTTCAAACCATAAAACAACATGTGCGTTATATTAATCTGTACGAATTTGATTTTTCCCTGAGTGTTTTTTTTATCCATATGAACAGTATTAAATGCAACATTAACATGATGAATAAAGTTCAGTATTTATAATCACACCTTTGTAATTCTAGCATTTGCTTTTAATCACTCGTTGGAAAATGTTGATTTATTCATATGTAGCTGGCTTTGCATTTCACGTTGTTTCAGATACAATACAACATATATCCTAAATCTGCCTGTTATTTGTGCTTGGTACTTTGTGTGTGTTTTTTTTTCTTCAAAATTCCTTTTTATACAGTGCGTCCCAGAATAAACGAAACCGAGATTTAGCGATCATTTATCATAATTTAATCATAAATAAAATAGACAAATGACCTACCAATTTAAAGCTTAGAATCTCCTCTTTCATCTGATATTACTTAGGTTATTTCTTATTCACGCATGAGTGAGCAAAAACAATTTGAAGAAAGGATACCAAAAGTCATTTGGCGGGGGGTATCTGGGTTTCAAAAAGAAACCCACATTTCTGAAAAGTTCAATATCTGCTCTTTAATTTGGTACCTAAATTACAAGAAATGGTCAAGAAATAAAAAAGTTCTGGTCATTTGAAATAAGGCTTGTAATTTTATAATTTCATGAGATAAACGTGTTTTCACCGGTTTCCCACAGAAGCTTTCGCATGGTGAACAAAAGATTTAATGCATGGCTGATCGTCAACAAAACAGAGTGTCGAGAGGTTTGAAAGCCAGCCTGGAGAACCTCTTAATTTTATGAAATTATTGAAATTCAAGCCTTATTTCAAATGACCAGAACTTTGTTATTTCTTGACCATTTTCTGTAATTTAGGTATCAAATTAAAGAGGAGATATTGAACTTTGCAAAAATGTGGTTTTCTTTTTGAAACCCAGATACCCCCCGCCAAATGAGTTTTTGATATCCTTTCTTCAAATTGTATTTGCTCACTCAGGCGTGAATGAGATATAATCTAAGTAATATCAGATGAAAGAAGAGATTCTAAGCTTTAATTTGGTAGGTCATTTGTCTATTTTATTTATGATTAAGTAATGATAAATGATCGCTAAATCTCGGTTTCGTTTTTTCTGGGACGCACTGTATAGGCCTACAATCATGGGTGGGATTTTACTTCCGTGTAAACGGTTCTTTATTATGTTTAAAATACTGTTTTACCATGGAGCTAACAGAGATGGTTTTACATTTAGATTTGAATGATGAGCACACCAATTATTTTGGTATTTAGACGGGGAACATAAAAAATGTCAACATTACCATTGTGTAAACCGTTCAGCTTTTAACTGCATTGTCCAGTTTTTTTCTCACCTGCATAGCAGAGTGAGACTATAGGCGCCGCTTTTCCGACGGCGGCGTCAACATCAAAACTTAACCTGAGGTTAGGTTTTTGAAATGACATCATAACTTCCAAAGTATGGGCCTAGTTCATGAAACTTGGCCATAAAGTTAATCAAGTATTACTGAACATCCTATTAGAGTTTCATGTCACATGACCAAGGTCATTTATGGTCAATGATCTCTGGCCGAATTGGGAGTATCTTTTGAATTCCCATCATAACTTTGAAAGTTTATGGATCTGATTCATGAAACTTGGACATAATAGTAATCAAGCATCACTGAACATTTTGTGCAAGTTTCAGGTCTCATGATTAAGGTCAAAGGTCATTTAGGGTCAATGAACTTTGGCCGAATTGGGGGTATCTGTTGAATTTCCATCATAACTTTGAAAGTTTATGGATCTGATTCATGAAACTTGGACATAATAGTAATCAAGCATCACTGAACATCCTGTGCGCATTTCAGGTCACATGACCAAGGTCAAAGGTCAATGAACTTTGGCTGAATTGGGTGGATCTGTTGAATTACCATCATAACTTTGAACGTTTAGGGATCTGATTCATGAAACTTGGACATAAGAGTAATCAAGTATCACTGAACATCCTGCGCGAGTTTCAGGTCACATGATCAAGGTCAAAGGTCATGTAAGGTCAATGAACTTTGGCCATGTTTGGTTTTTTGTTGAATAACCATCATATCCCATATCTCTGTAAGTTTATTGGTCTAGTTCATAAAAAGTGGACATAGAGTAACCATGTATCACTGAACATCTTGTGCGAGTTAGAGTAGTTTTCAAAGTCAGCACTTCTGCTATATTGAACCGCGTGATGCAGGTGAGACGGCCAGAGGCATTCCACTTGTTACAGTTATAATTTCCCCAAACCCGAACGTTCAGATTTTGGGAGTATGGATTTGGGTGCCTATGATAGTGTGTCAGTTCTTAATTTTCTTTTTTTTTTAATATATCCAATCATCCATTTTTGTATTCTGGTTGAGCAAATCGTAACCTAGTAGGTACAATATTCAAATGATGCACAGATGTGGGTGCATCAGTAGGTTTTATGAGCATAAGGTAATAAGAAGTATGGAACTGTTAAACCCACGAGGCGCAGCCCAGTGGGTTAGTTTTGGCATGTCACTGGTCCTACCGATGCACAAACAAACCTGTGTATCATTTGTTTTATAGAATGGTAGAATTTTGTTGGCGAAATATATTTTTTTTACAACCATGTATAAGTAATTACTGGATGCATGGCTGGCCATGCGTCTGTAATTACATATGCATGGTTGCCATTCTACAATAATTCTCGTGGCTATATAAAAATTTCCCCTCAAGAGATGCACCAGATTGCATATTATTGTAAGTCCAAAAAAAAAAAAAAAAATCAAAAGCTCCCTACCGTGGGGACATCCCCCTGTAGGTCGCTCCGATCCCTTGGGCTGTGTCGCTTCGCTCCCTCAAATTAATTGGTTCAGTCACAGAGAGGGTAATCGCCCCTCACATCACTTGGTTTCAGAATCCAAAGTCACAAAATGTCAACAACAAAAAAGACCAATGAAAATGAGATAAACAACCTAGTTTATTACGCATATCCTTCATGCATGTTTAATTGATTGCCTTAATCCCAAAGAAGCTACAGGAAGTAAAATAAAAAAAATAAATGACTGGAACAATTACAAAGTCACTCAATCCCAAGGGATGTCCCGGTTATACAAAATTTCATTTTTTTATAGATTTGACAATAAGGAACATCGTGACTGAATCATATTGTATTAAACAATGCTCATTCCACGTGTTCAGGTAGGAATTAATTGTTGTATCACTTGACAATGAGGAGAAAAATAGAATATTCCCTATTCTATATAATTAAGTACAAAAGAAATGGTGAGTAGATAACGCCATCAGTCTCCTCATTTGCATACCCACCTGGATGTGAATATAACTGTTTTGTGAAATTAAGCAAAATTTTAAAATGTCATAACTTTCTTGTTTTACATCCGATTTTGATGAAATTTTCAGTGTTATGCTTGTTAGAAATTCTCTTTTTATTCAAATCAACTTTATGTTGGGGCGGACATGTCCTTTGAGTGAGGTAAACACAGACATACACCGTGTTCAGTTATCCCCCGCTTATACCGGGACATCCCCAGTGGGTTTGTGTGTGGCTGTGTTATTCCAGTCATTTAAACATTTTATACATAATTATGTGATTGATCCAATCACTATATATAACATGTCCAAGAAGGACATGCATAATATACTGGGAAGATTCTTTAATCCTATCTCATTTTCATTGTTGTTTTTTTGTTGTTGCCAATTTGTGACTTTGGATTCTGCCAAACCAATTGGTGAGAGGGGATATAAGTAGGTGATGTAGCTTCTCTGTGACTGAAACAATCTCTTAATTGTTCACGTGTGCTTCATAAAGATTATTGAAGCTAGCCTATGCAAAAAAAAAATCATTTTGACTGAGTGCATGGAATTCATGAAGTGCCCTTCAAAAGTTTGATCAGTTTCTTTTGGAAACCAGCTTATGTTGCGTGACATTTAGAGGCAATTGAAGTGATTGGTTAACATTGGTTTGACTTTTCAAAAATCTGAGCTAGAATGTCACTCTTGTCACCTGTGTCTGTGATATGTTCCAAAAATGAAGCCCAGAAAAAATTGCGTTCGAAATTGATTATTTAGTGCTTCAAAAATTGAAATATAAAGTGACCGGAGTGACACCATCTTAATTTCGTCCCATACACTAATGTGTACTATTTAGGTGTATATAAGACGCCTATTTACAAAATCGGGGTTTGCCTTGTAGTTTTAGCTTTTCATTCTCAATAATGGTTGTTTTCAGGGTTTATTAGTTCTAATACATGCACTTGTACACATGTTTCATCTTGGTTTGAGAATTGTTTAAATCGGCTGCTCACAGATTTAAACAATACCTTTAAAGGATCCGCTTTAAACCGCATTTCTTATGTCAAAAATCTGCATTTAACCAATGTCAGAAGTATTTCATTCTGACCATGTGGACAGCCATTAAAATAAAATTACCATGCTTATCCACACAATTTCACGTACAATTTAAAATTTAACTTTTTTTCAAATTTAGCTCACTTGAAATTACAAACAAAAATTCGTTGTCATCATAAAGAGGCCGACACATCAGGGTTTTCAGACAGTAGGCCGACTAAAGCAGTGACTTAAAGGAATGGTCTGCGCTGAAAGTATTCAAAGCTTAATAAACAGATAGAATTCATTGAGCAAAATGCCGAAATTTCGTCAAAACCGGATAACAAATAAAGTTATTGAATTTTAAAGTTTAGCTATATTTTGTGAAAAACAGTCGTCATGAATATTCATTAGGTGGGCTGATGATGTCACATCCCCACTTGTTCTTTTGTATTTTATTTGTTAAGGTTTATTCACATTTTTTCCTCCAAGAACTAGAAAAATTTGATTGACAACAGATTTAGTGCATTAGACATTTATTGCTGCAACTTATTTCATTATAAGGGAGACATATTACTCACACAAGTATGAAATAATGAAAAAATTATGATTTTATGTAATAACATAAGAAAACGGAAAGTGGAGATGTGACATCATCAGCCCACCTAATGTATATTCATGACGACTATTTTCACAAAATATTGCTAAACTTTAAACTTTAATAACTTTATCATTTGTTATCCAATTTTGATGAAATTTTCGGCATTTTGCTCAGTGAATTCTACTCTATGTATAAAGATAAATATTTTCAGTCCGGACCATCCCTTTAATGGCGTCTGAATGCCAACTCTGTATGTGATCGATATGATCATGAGCTTTACTATTTGATCACCGCACGCCTAAATTATATTTCTCACTTGCAAAGGCTTCAGCGGGTAGTGCCATCGGGCCGGGGTATATTTGTAGTTCATCCAGTATTGACCTACCATGTGTGTTGAAGTTCAAAGTCTAGACTCTTCATCACATGTTCTTGACGTCACTTGTCCCCATCTAGCAATAATTGTATTTCATGATAACTGTGCATGTTTTCAAGCCACGTCAGTCAGTTTGAGAAAAGGGGTAAGCAACTTCGAGTTGGCTGATAAAAAAAAGGACCTAATCAGAGTAAGTGATGTGGATTGTATTGTAATATTATTGTCAATTTAGCCTAATAAAAAACGCGATAAAGCCCACTTCAGGGTGATAATAAACCGGAATAATGATTTATACGAGTGCCAGGTTTCCAAACTGGCTTGTGAATCACGGAGTCACAATCGCAATGTTCGTGGCAGGAAAATGGCGGGAAAATGCCACGTGATTGGAGATCGACATTCGTCGCGTGACATTGAAAGCTGGATCATGCATGTCCTTGGCCTTCTTGTTCTGATAATTTCCTCATTGGATCATTATGATATTTTGTCAAAATTATAATCATAACGATATATTGTCAAAGATATTTATGTATCCATTGCTGTTTTTAGCCATTGACGACTCACAGGTATATATCTGATAGACATATGCCTATGAATATCTGTGAGGCGTGTCGATTAATTTTTCCGTTGCCGCGCTCACTCGAATTTATTTTCCCTGCAGGATTGTTTATAGGATCGACCGGGAGTCTGTGGCTGAGCTTTATGTAATATTTAAAAGGCCGATGTACACTTTATTTTAGAGAGCCGCTCCATGTTTTTGTCGAATTTTTGACCAAAGTGGCCTCAGATGTGGATTTATATATATGGGGTAAAGTGTTTCAGTTTCCTTTAATGATAAGAAAATTGTAATGATTAGGGCCTATAATGTGTCAATCGTTATTATTGTTATTAAGATATGATTAAGCATTGTTATTTCTCACTTAATTCGGGGGGGGGGGGCGGGCGCAGAATATTACAATTTGCCCCCCCCCCTCGGTTCATTGAGTATTTTCAGGGAAGTTACTCACTTGTGAACCAATAAGTATTATCATTAATGTGACCATTGTCGCTGTCTTCTATGCAGGTGTAACAATGGCGTCAAGAATGCCCTCTCCTGTCCCCGATGCTTCGAAATCAACATTACAACTACCAGCAGCACACGCCACAGTTGGATCCAAGGTAGAAGTCCATTTAATCTTGCGCGGAAGCAGAGGGAATCCAATGGTTGGAACTGGTTTGATGTCATCTGTAGACGGGGTTGTTGAGTCACCCAACGGCCAATGTTCTCAGCGTATCCAGTTCCCTGATACAGTACCAGCTGGTGGTGTTTGTAAGGCCTTAGTTTGGCTTAATCATGTAGGTGTCCATCACGTCCACGTGAAGATCTGCGGCAGTGAAATCAAGGGAAGTCCTGTCAAGATAGTATCAGGGGTCCGTGGTAACCTCTTAAAGACCTACAAGCCGCCGATGAACCAACCCCATGATATCATCAAGCATGAGAACATTTTTGTAGTTACGGACAAGTCCAACAACCAGGTTCAGGTTTTTGATTCGGAATTCCGCCCTGCCAACAAGTTCTGTTCACCCGAAAGTACCGACATGGGAAAGTTTGATCCATACGCTGTTGCCTGGACGGGGGAAACGTTCGTAGTCACTGATCTCAACAATCACTGTGTCGTCGAGTTCAAAAACTTTGTCCCGTTTCAGGTTTTTGGTAAGGAGACGCTTCAGAAACCTTGCGGGATAGCAGTGGGAAAAGATGGCTCTGTTTACGTGGCGGACTGTCAAAAGCACTGTATCTTTCAATTCGACAAACACCGAGAATGTACCTTCATCATTGGGGGACACGGGTCAGCTCTGGGACAGCTCAGCGCTCCTTGGTTTCTGGCCATCAACTCAAAGGGTAACCTGGTTGTGTCCGAGTTCAAAAACCGAAGGGTGCAGGTTTTTAATCCGAAAAAGAGACAGCCAGTTCGCATCATTGACGTCAAACATAACGGCAAGGCTTGGGACTGTCGTGGGCTTGCATTGGACCAGAACGACAATATCTACGTGACTGTTCGGAGTGGTTTAATGCGAGGATGGAGTGCTGAGCGCGTTCTGGTTTACGCCCCAAATGGAGATTCCCTCGGAGCTTTTGGAGAAGGATTCAATTATGTTCGCGGGATTACCGTCACCCAAAAAGGCGAAAAGACACTTGCTTACGTAGTGGATGGTGCTAACCATCGCATCGTGGAGTATGAAATGTAAGATATATTCAGTATAGAAGTATATCACTACCATCATAATCAAAACAAATATATTAGCTACTTGCAATCAATGCACTGGATACGAAGTGATAATAAACTCGACTTTTAGAGCTATTTCCAAAGATTTAAAAAACAGTTCTTTTTATGATCCCTTAATCATAGTTATTTATTTACCTTGTTTAATTGTATAATATTAATATCAATTTTATATTAAATTTTATTACGCTCTAGGAATTACAATGTTCCTACAAGCACTGTATGTAATGCCACACTAGTCTTGGATTACCTTTACTTTCTACGGTCTGAAAGGTATCAGGTTGCAACTATGAAAGGTGCACAGATGCACATTTTAAAGGTGCTCCAAGACCAAATAGGTGCATAGTTGCACACTTTAAAGATCATCCAAGACCAGGGAGATGTAAAGTCGCACTTTAAAGGTGCTCCAAGACCAGAAAGATTGGACCTGCTTTTATTACTTTTATATGCTGTTAATTATAGGCCTACTATTGCTGTAGTGAGAAGTGGAGAATGGAACCCTCATGGTATACATTTTATTTTCATCACAACAAAAGATGTGCAAATTTGCACCCCAAATATCAATCTTTTGGATGCAAACTTATTTTAAAGGTGCAAAGTTGCATCTTGTATAGGTTGCAAATTGGCATGCTGATGCAGTTTTGTACCTTATTCACCAACGATGCAAGATTGCACCGTTCCATTATAATATGAACCTTTCCCTAAAGTGTGTAGGCCCATTATTATATTTCATAATTGAACTGGCTTTCATCATTTTGTTTTACAGGCCTACTACTAGAGTAGGTGAGCGGTGTTGATGATGGAGCCCCCGCGGTATAGTGTTATCATATCACTATAGGTCTATCACTATTACCGATTGACCGGCTTTTATGATTACTTTGATAATGCAAATTGAATTTAAATTGCTTATACTAAATCAACAAAATCACTTAATCATTTAAGTATGTACAGTTCATAATTTTTATTTCCGCTTCTTTCTCTAATGTTTTAGAAATCGCATATCCAACATTTTCTACTCTCCAAATATTTTTTTAATAATAACGCCATTTTCTATATCGCTATCGCTTATTATAAGTACATTTTTGTCTTTAATCTACATGTATAAGGTTGTCATTTTTATTGTGATATTTTACAGCTAAATTCTCAAAATGAGCAGCTTTTTTTATATCATGTATAGGCCCACTGCTATAGAGTAGGTGAGAGGCGGTGAATGAAACGCCACCGGAAGGCCTATACCTTTATATAATATATATATATATATATATATATATATCAGTGTTGTAGTGCCTTGATGCTCGGCCTTGGCCTTAAGGCGCCTTAAGGCCTATTTTTTCAAAGCCTTGGCCTTGAACATTCAGGCCTTGGCCTTGAGAGGGCCTTGGCCTTGGCCTTGAGGATTTTGAGCCTTGAAATTTCAAGGCATTTTCAAGGCATTTTCAAGGCTTTTTCAAGGCATTTTGTATTTTGTACTTTTCATTTGTTTTATACAAGTAATTATAAATGTTTCAATTGTTCTGTACATCTAATGACACTAAATACTACCAGTCAGCAGCAGCAGAAGCAGTATGTGTACTTAGCAGTGCCATCAATTGCAATTATCATCACATAATTATGTAACAAAGAGAAGTGATGAAAATTAATATTATTTATTGGTAATATGACGTAATCATGACTAATAAGGATAATGACAATATCAATAATAATGATAATAATTACGATTAGGATTATAGTCAGTGGCGTAACTACAGGGGGGCATGGGGGCACGTGCCCCCCCCCCCCCCATCGGCTGACTAAAAAAGGAGGAAAAGAGGGAGAAAGGAAGAGAAACGTAGTGGGAAAGAAGACAATGTTCATTATAATGTTATAATTATGTTATGTTACATTACATAAGAAACATTTTTTTTCATATAAATGAAACATAATTTGCTCAGGGCATATGTCTTCATTGTTCCTGGTGCTCCCATTGTCTGTTTACCGAGATATATAATCCTGTTATACTAAAACCTCCCGTTTTCAAGTCAATATACACCAAACTACCAAATATATTTCCTCGCACTTCGAGTTATTCTTTTACATGTACAAAAGTATGCTTCTTTTTCACGAATACTGTAAGTGATTGTCCCATTTTAAGGTCTTAATATAAAACATTTCCTGTCCGTGCTTACGTTCGAAGTAGTGGATTGGTGAAAGATGTCTGCTCTCCATCAATTCCTAGAATGAGTCCTTAAATTGTTCCTTTTTCTGTTTTCTGATCTGAATATCAAAAATTTTCAGCTCGCGCTTCGCGCTCGCATCATTTGGTTAGTGAACTATGTAAGTCCTTCTTGAATTCCTACAAACAAGCCTTAAAATGCCCCTCTTCAGGTCTGAATTTCCTAAATTTTCAGCTCGCGCTTCACGCTCGCAAAATTTGATTAGTGAGATGGGTATGTTAATTGTTAATCATGATTACAAGTGCTTTATGTGCATGTTTAGATGTAATTCTAACAAAATCAGCAAGCGCTTATTGGCACTCCCATTAGATGACTATGGTGAGATGTGTATAATCTTAATAGATAAAAGATTCCTAAAATATAGTCCTTAAAATCTTCCTGTTTGGGGTCAATATCTACAAAAATTTCAGTTCGCGCTTCGCGCTCGCATTATTTAACGAGACAGGTACATATCATGATTACAAAAGATTGATTGTAATGTCCCTTTTTAGGTTTGAATATCAAAAATTTTAAGCTCGCGCTTCGCGCTCGCATTATTTGACTAGTGAGATACATGTCCGTTTATTGGCACTGTCCTTATAAAAATATCTCTATTAGTTCAGAATACCTGGCAACTGGGAGCGCTTTGCGCGCTCACTAGGCAATTCCAAGTTTTTGCTGGTGCCCCCCAATGCCGTGACCCACGGTACGCCACTGATTATAGTGATTTTATGACAGGAATAATTCTGACAGATCTGACTACAATTTTGACAACAATTTTCATACTCTAAAAATAGCTTACTCTAAAGAATGATAACAAGGTTGATTTCTATTCCATTAGGTTTTCCTTCTATTATTTTCTTTGACCAACAAGAATGTTTTAAGTCTTAATGATATTCTGAAAAGATTCGGTAAACTTGAACACAAACTTCAATTTCGTCATTTCCAAATGGGCTATGGTATCAATGGCATGATGAGCCAAAAATTTTGAGGGGCCAAGCATGGCATACAGAGCAAAATTTTAGGTTTCAAAATCAACAAATTTTGGATTGTGCTTGCATAAATTATTGTTAAGTAAGGTTCGCATTCAATTTACACAAAAAAATGCTTAGAATGTCTAGTTTTTAGATCGGAATAATACAAATTTTTGAGGCTCGCGCTTTGCGCTCGCATTTTTTTGATTGGTGAGTTATGTATCCTATTTATGAGTCACTAAATGCAGTCCAGAACAGCTTCCTTTTCTGGTCACTAAAAATTTCTGCTTGTGTGTTGTGCTCGCGTTAATTTGTTTAGTAAGATGCACACCTTTTTCATGATTACAAAAACAGCTCAAAATATTTAAATTTCATTTCTTATTACAACATCTCGCAAGGATGCCCTTTTAACAGTGATTGGCACCATTAAATTGACCCAAAATCGAGTTTTACAACTTCAAAATTGATTTTTTTTTTCAAAACCACTTGCTCGCTATGCTTTCTATAGCGGGAAATTAAAGCCTAAATCAAAACATCTGTCTTATCAATTAGAAATCACTTAAAAAAGCTTTGCTGAACTGCACCAAAATTCTCATTTTGACTTATACTGTAAGTGCATTTTTGGCTTTGACCTCCCCCCAAAAAAAATACATTCTGCCTCCCCTGTCCCAGGTAGAGGAGAAAGACATGTTGAGAATGGGCATGCCATGATCAGATCACCTTGGTAATAATAATTATTGCAATGTGAATCGCCTAGAACAATAATGAATTGTACAAATGTAACTATATATGTTTATTTTAATTTGATGTCTAAATCTACATGATCTATCATAAAATTATTTTCGTTTTAAATGTACAAGGGTAAACATTTTTGCTCGCTCACACCTTTTATACATTTGGTCCTGTGTGTCATGTATGCCGCCTAAGCATTGTTGTCTTTTTTTCCCATATATTGTACAATTGAAATGCCTTGGCCTTGGCCTTGAGGTTTTCAGGCCTTGGCCTTGGCCTTGGGTTTCCATGCCTTGGCCTCAGCCTTGGTTATTGAAGCCTTGGCCTTGGGTATTAAAGCCTTGGCCTTGGCCTTAGCCTTGGAGGTTTGAGCCTTGACTACAACACTGATATATATATATATATATATATATATCACTACAGGCTTGTCATATTTTATAAGTTGCCGATTGGACCGGCTTTCGTGATTGATTTGCTGATATATGGATCTGCCCTTTCTTAGGGAAATGCATAGTGAATTTAAATTGCCTGTACTAAATCAATGATATAATCACTTAATCATTATAATGTATGTAGATTTTTCGCTTCTTTTTCTCATGTTTTAGAAATCGTATCCGAATTTTCTATTCTAAGTATATTTTGTATAATAACGCCTCTTTCTTCATGTCGATATCGCTTATTTATTATAAGTATATTGTTGTCTTTGAAGTATATGGTTGGCATTGTTTAATTGTGATATATTACATAGCTAAATACCCAACAAGCAGCTTCATTTCTATATCTGAAATAGTCACATTATACGTAAAAATACGTAAAAAAAACAAGTACTAATTTATATGGGACAGATGTACATTATCATTACTATACCAAGACAACCAAAAGGAAAAAGGATAAAAGCAAAAGAAAAAAATATATAATTGAAATTATTGTTTGCATGTTCAAATCTATCACAGTCTTCGCTCGCACGCAGCTTTTCAGAATTGTTTCATTTACCATGCTGTGCGACCATAATGTTTAGCTCCTTTATACGCTATCGAATGTTGGTAAGTTTTCGACAAATCAAAGATTTATTTGCTGAGAATATGCGTCTAATCTATTATCTGTTGACTGTTTAGTAGAAAAGGGAAACTTTGGCAAAATTTCTAGTGAGTTTAAAAGATCAAAGTCGACCTTTTTATCCTGTAAACCTTTCAAAGTGGCTTATACATCTAGATAGTTCAATGGTTTTAAGTAGGTCTTGAAATTGAAATGCTCTCTATATATAGGATCTTTCAGTACTATTACGTTACACTGTTACTGATTCGTAAGTATTGAAATATCTATTCATTTAGTATAATTATTGGTACTTTATGAAGAGCGTTATTTTAAAAATCGCGACGCGATGCAGAAAAATGGGAATCAATGATAACCCATTTTGAGGAACTTTGTTTTTTGGGTTACTTGAAACTTTCCTCAAATATTATTTCTAAAATGATATCATATTAAAGTAATTACGGTCGCACTCATGGTCTTACTGATTCCTGTGTGTCTTTTGTGTTAAGGGTATTTTCTTTTGTCAGCGGGGGGGGGATGGACATGGCATACGGGTATGTGTGACTGATCAAAACTAAACTGTTCCCTTTTCAGAGAAGAAGAATAATCAAATTTGATTTTAATTACAAAATTTGACACATTGAGAATGCAATCTATTTTTTGTTTGAGATGAAATATACTTGAAGGACAAGTCCACCCCAACAAAAAGTTGATTTTAATAAAAAGAAAAAAATCCAACAAGCAAAACAATGAAAATTTCATCAAAATCGGATGTAAGTATTTTAAGAAAGTTATGACATTATTTTTAACGTTTCGATTAATTTCACAAAATAGTTGCACATCCTGGTCGGTATGCAATGAGGAGACTGATGACATCATCCACTCACTATATTTCTTTTGTATTTTATTATATGAAAAAAAAATTTACTCATCAAGTGAAACAATTTATTCCTCCCTGAATATGTAAAATTACCATTCTTTAATACTACGGTTCAGTCAAGTTGGCCCTTTTTTCAAATCTTAATAATAATAATTAAAAAAAAGAAATAGTGAGAGACATCGTCGACTGTCTCATTTGCATGTCACTGGGTTGTGCATCACCGTTTTTGTGAAAAATAAGCGAAACTTTAGAATGTCAATTTTTTATTTTACATCCGATTATGATGAAATTTCCAGCGTTTTGCTAGTTTGATTTTTCTCTAATTATTCAAATCAACATTTATCTACGGTGGAGTTGACCTTTAGAGTTTATTTTTTCAAACATGCTGGATTACAAACAACTTATGCTTGCTTGGGTATGTCAGAAAGGATTTGCAAGAAGCTCAACTGTGAATCCGCATCGATCCACTCTCGTATCGAGATAATGGAGTTTCCACATTTGTGACGCAGACGGATTCTAAGCCCTTCATGACAAAGCAGTCTTTGTCGAAAGTCGATGAATAAAAAACAGCAGTTTCGTCATTTTTCATCATGGACACTGGACAAACAACATACATGCGATTTCTCGTCAGCCCAGAATCTTACGACGATTAGCTGTTCACCATTTCTCGACAAAAACGTCTCAGCTTTTCGTTGTGATTTAACGGGCATTTTCAACAGATTTTTTATGTTGTAGTACCCGTCCCCATTGTGATTGAGAAAACTCGCTATTACTAAGAGAAACTTGACAGAGAATAAAAAAATAAATGCCGGGAGGCAACCGTTTCTCACGTTTGTACCTAACCCGGGGAGCGTTCATCAAAGTTTTTATCCAGCTCTGACAACTTTCCTTGATTTTGATTGGCTGAGAATTAAGCAGGGTTATTATGGTAATTGTCGGATTAAACGGGACATGTCAGATAAAACGTCAGACAATCCTTTCATGAAATGCTCCCCTGGTCTTTACAATTTGAATTTCAAACTGTTCCTGCTTGTGCATGGATGAGCTGTTCATTTATAATATAATAAATCAAAATAAAGATGAGAATCTGGATGCGATTATTGTAAACATGGCAAAAGAAATACCGTATATGAATTAAAAACGTGAATCCCGATTTCTTTTCTTTTTCTGCTACTCGCTGTACAATGGATCTTCTTCCGGCAAGGAGTTTTTTTTTTCCGGCAAAGAGTTTTTTGCCCCATGGAAAATTCCCCAGTCCCACGTAGACTCCACTCGCTGGAATAACCTTGCGATCTTTCAGGTTTCATTGGTTAGGCCTTTCCTTTTTGTTTTCTAATTTTATTCACCGATGTATACAATTGTTATGTTATGGTGACTTAAAATCCATCAACTAATCATGAATATAATTTATAATAGTTATGGGCATCGGTAATTTCAGGGTCTGGAATGTGTCGCTCATAAAGTATATGAAGGCACAACCCCACAGATGGAAGGGGCTTTGGGAAGTTACCCCCCTCCCCTTCCAAAAAAGGGAGAAAGCTGGGCCTCCGGCTATGTTAAAACATAATTATCACAAAATGCATTCCCATCCCCATCAAAAAAGGGTGATAGATGACATACATTTTTGTCTCGCCTGCATAACAGAGCGAGACTACAGGTGCCGCTTTTTCGACGACGAACGGAGGCGGCGTCAAATCAGTGTCATCATAGCTTATAAAGTGGACCTAGTTCATAAAACTTGGACATAAGGGTTATCAAGTATTAGTAATTAACATATCCTGCCTGAGTTTGAGGTCACAGGACTAAGGTCAAATGTCAATTAGGGTCAATGAACTTTTGGCATGCTGGGGTATTCGTTGAATTTCCATCATAATTTTAATGTTTATGGAGCTATAGTTCATAAAACGTGGACATAAGAGTAATCAGGTATCAGTGAACATATTCTGTGCAAATTTAAGGTCACATGACCAAGGTCATTTAGGGTCAATGAACTTTGGCCATGTTGGGGTATATGTTGAATTACAATCGTGAACGGCTGCCTTTGACTCGCCGTACGGTCGCCATTAGGGAAATTTGTCTGAGGTATTATAGCATTCATACTTTCTTAGCAATCGGGTAAAAATAAAATCACCATTTTTAATGGGGCAGCTGCTCGTATGAGATAATTATCTGCTCAAAGGTGCTTTAAAAAATGTCCTGCTTGGGGGTCTGAATCGCAAAAAATTCAGCTCGCGTGTCCGTATCATCTTCCCCATGATGATGTTAAATAGTGCTTAAAATCTTTCCTTTAGTATATCGAAAAGTTTATTGCTGGCAATTCTCACACGCATTTATTGTTTTTTGACATGATTGGGATATTTTTCCAGTATTTAAAAACTTGGATTTATAAGACTAGTGTTCATTTTTCAAATCGGAATAACAAAAAAAAAACTTCTTCCTCTTCCTCCTCCTCTTCTAGCTTCTTATTCTCCTCCTTCTACTACTACTACTTCTATTACTACTTCTCATTCTTCTCATATACATAATGTTCATTCCTTGACGCAGGATCTTCTGTTCCTCTATATGTCCAGCTCCTCGATCCTGCAGTGACGTCGTTTTAAAAAAATGATCCTTCTTCTTTTCCTTCTCCTTCTGTACTTCTTCTTCTCCTCGATCCTCCTCCTCCTTTTTCTTCTTCTTTTCTTCTTCTTTCATACATAATTTACATAAGGTTCATTCCTTGACGCAGGATCTTCTGTTCCTCTATATGTCCAGCTCCTCGATCCTGCAGTGACGTCGTTTTAAAAAATGATCCTTCTTCTTTTCCTTCTCCTTCTGTACTTCTTCTTCTCCTCCTCCTTCGTCTTATTTTCTTCTTCTTTCATACATAATTTACATAAGGTTCATTCCTAGACGCAGGATCTTCTGTTCCTATATATGTCCAGCTACTCCTGGTGATATTGCAGTGACGTTTTAAGAATTTATCCTTCTTCTTATAATTGTACCTCTCTGATCGAGCTTTTCCTTCTCGTCCATGTACCTTCTCATCCTCTTTATAGGCCCAGTGGCGTAACTACGGGGACACGTGCCCCCCCCCCCTCCATTGCCTTGCAAAAAAAAGGAGAAAAAGAGGGAGAAAGAAAGAGAAACGTAATTTAGGGATAGTGGATATTATACAGTGCGTATAAAAAAAAGTTTACACTTAAAAAAAGTCCTGTAAAATTATACATTTGTAATATCCTGAAGATTTTTCCACATTTTAACATTGGCACAGATCCATTTAAGCAAATGACGATATAACTGTCGAAAAATATTTCCGCTTGAGTGAGCACCACTTACTTTTGAAAAGTTAGTGAAAAATGATTTGCGCAGAACTTTAAAATAGTTATGCGAATAAAAGTAGACCTTAATCATGAAGAACACATGGAATTTAGCTAGTAAATTTGATTAGAAGATATCTTTTACCTTTTGAACTTGTTTCCTTGCCCATAACACTTCGAAGAGTGCATTGCGCCCCACCCCACTCCCCCACACACCAAGGCCATTGTGACGATATTTGCTTTACACTGAGCTGTGATTTACATGGAATGGCTTAGGCTTGATTTTCATTTTGTAAGCTTTGGAAAAGTGTGGAGAAACAAGTATTGAATGAAAATGACATGTAAACCCACTTTAAATGATAAAACCTTAGTAAAAAAAAAATGCTGGAGATGTCTGATATAAACTTTTGTTCAGATTCAGTTATGTCCTCAGATCCAGCTGGCATAAAAATGGTAAAGGTTGTGCTTACTCAGTGTTGAAATTTCAATTTGGGTGGAAAAATTTTTACAAAATGTTTGAATGTATCCGTTTTTATTCAATTGACTAAAAGTGCAAGGGAAATGTATGAGAAATGTTTCGCAGGGTAAGTTTGATTTCGCCCTTTCCCTTTGACACAGCGTGAAAACGAGCATTTCTGCGCAAACAGGTTTCTGCGAGCTTTACAAAAATGGACAGTGCTCACTAAAGTGTAACATTCTGTCAAAACTTTTACTGTCGTTGGATAGATGAGACCCAAACCCAAGATTATATGCAAAAAAATTACCCACATGTTGTATATTTTTTAATTCACAGGGCTTTTTCAAAGTGTAAACTTTTTTGATACGCACTGTATAACATAAGAAATATATACTTTTTCTTGTCATAACGAAACATAATTTTTTCTTTGATACGATATTGAACATCGAAATTGATTAGATTGTTTCTTAATTGTTTAATAAACAAAACAAAATAGTACATCTTACATGTCTTGAAGTGTCAGGTCTGATTAGTCCACAAAATATGATCCAAGTTGGCTGGCAAGGTTCCTTAAATTAATGTCCACAATGCGATGATGAAATTGATTTTGAAACACGCTGGATAATAAGAGTCACTGTACGGGTCTCTGTAACGAGTTGAAATGACGGTGAAGACGATGTTGATGATGATTAACAGTCAATTTCAGCAATCCATGCATGGGTTGAAAAGCTTTAATTAGAATTAAAACTTTAACAGGTTGATGATCTCGATGAGAACTGAGAATTCCTCTCTCTCAGATCATTGATGGTGTGCAAATAATTCCACAGAAGATTCCAGTTGGAAATAAACTATGCTCTGACATAAAGTCTAGTGTGAAACTTTGAGTTCTGATCTGATATAATGAAGAAACTGCCAGCTTATTTCCACTACATGTATAGTGTTGTCTTGAAAAAGAACAATCTCCTTCCTTGTGTCTAGAGTAGTTCAATTCTAGAAGACTCTTGAATGACCTCAGTGAAACATTGTAAACAAAATAGCTATTAAATCCTATCTTTGTATATTCCAGAAATAACAAAAATTACTGAGCGCCCCATTAGGCATGCCTAACAAAGCTGTACTGAGACATTCTGGAATATTCTTAAAGGATAATGAAACCATTGGAAAAAGATAGCTTGTGTGAAAAGAGAAAAATCAAAGAAACAGATCAACAAAAGTTTTAGAAAAATTGAACAAATAATGAGAAAGTTATGAGCATTTGAATATTGCGATCACTAATGCTATGGAGATAGCAAATTGGCAATGCAACAAAGATGTGTGATGTCACTTGTGAACAACTCTCCCCATTACTTTAGAATATATTTCACTTGACTCTTTTATCACATCCATCCATTGATCACGTGTTCTTTCTACATGAGGGCATGTAATACATATTTTTAAAGAAAAGGATAAAGAGTTTGTATCATCAGAAGAAAAAGCAAAAAGAGACATTTTGAGGGTATTTTATAGTCCACCAAAGGTAAAGTTGTTCATCAGTGACATCACACATCCGTGTCGCATTGCCAATGG
The DNA here is from genome assembly GCF_018143015.1 of Lytechinus variegatus. Lineage (NCBI taxonomy): Eukaryota > Metazoa > Echinodermata > Echinoidea > Temnopleuroida > Toxopneustidae > Lytechinus > Lytechinus variegatus. The sequence goes on from NC_054751.1 coordinate 27,464,078, forward strand.
GAGGATCTCCATAGCATTAGTGATTGTAATATTTAAATGCCCATAACTTTCTCATTATTTGTCCGATTTTTCTCAAACTTTCCTTATTCTTATTCTTTGATTTTTCTGTTTCTACACAAGCCTATTTGTTCCAAAGGTTTCATTCCCCTTTAATCACTATGCTATATACTTACAGATGAAATACTAAATAAATGGTTGACATAATCTTCTTATATACAGCTTAGAGCCATTTTGTTCGACTTCAATGGATCCCAGTGCTGGGATTGTCTGTTAATAATCCTGTTGAAGCACTAGCGTACCTAAGGGGGGGGGGGCAGGGGGAAGACTGCCCCCTGACCGTTAACTCATGCAGGGGACGTACCCCCTGACGAGTCACAACTGATCCAGGGGATGCTATGAAAACAGACATGTGGCCCCTCTCTTGAACTTGAAGACCTTTTTTTTTTGCTTGTCAATTTGTTTTCTTGTACGAAATGTCCTTTTTTTGCGGTTGAAGACCCCCCCCCCCTTTTTTTTTTTGCTTGTCAAATTTTTTGCGGAAGAAATATCCTTAAAAAAAATTGCCACCAGTTTTGGAAAATCATAGTACGCCGCTGTGTTGAAGGGGATCGAAGGGTGCTAAAGTCAATATACACCAAATCCTCGCACTTCCAGCTTTTATTATTTCATGTAGCGACACATGATGCTTCTTTTCATGACTAGGCCCCATGAAGGGGCTGCCCCCTGCATGCAAGGTCCGATGAATACAACTACATTTCCAGCCCGAGTTTCGTTCGCATTAGCTGGATTTAGGCCCTTCTACTCTAGCCTTCATGGATTCCTTTTATCCTTAAACTGTACCTTTTTTCCGGTCTGATCGAGTATCACAAATTTTCAGCTCGCGCTTCGCTCTCGCAATATTTGATTAGTAAGATATGTAGAATGACTACAATTTATTGCTTCTGTGTTTAGGGTAGGCATCTAAAAAATAATATGAATTAGCACGCGCTTGGCGCTCGCATTAGGTGACTAAGCCTGCTCTTCGATCGTGAATTCAATCCCTTTAAAAAATAGTCCTTAAAATGTCCCTATTATGGGGTCAATATATACAAAAACTTAAGTTCGCGCTTTGCGCAGCTTGCATTGTTTGTTTACTCATGCTGACGAAATTTTCTTACGATGTCCCCTTTTATATGAACTAGTATACTGGTACCAGTCAAAAGGAAATTCAGAGAGAAATCCAAAACATGCATCAAATAATGTCTTGGAGCGATTTATAAGGTAATGACCTTTGACCTAAGGTAATGACCTTTGACCTTTACTTTGATTTTGAGTTTGACCCCCGGACAAATAATATTTAACTTGATTTTCGTGTAGGCCTATGTTAATTATTTGTATGATTGACAAAATATGTTAAAACCAATGATGATATTTTATTTCTTCACCTTTAAAAACTCTTCCAAAGATATCATGAAATTTCACTATAGTCCCACATGCATACTTTAATTCATTTTAATTCAATTTACAACGAATTCCGAGAGGGTTGGGTGCAAAATATGACCCTAATACCAATCAATCACTCGTCACACTTGAGGTCGACATTTGATGGGCGAATTACGTATAGGTCGATTGTACGGGTTCCCGTAAAGTTTGGCAAAGATGGCTCCCGCTCCAGTTGCAGTTTCTCCTTTGATCAAGGTAAATTACTGGTTATCGGTTTCTTTTCACTTACTTAATTACTGCAATAGTTTCTACATTAGTTAACATGACGTATGTGTTTTAGGCCCTTTCTACTGTATGAAATTTAATTATATTCTCGCATTCTTGAGCGAGCGCCATTATCACCACTCACTGCGAGGTGAGTCGCACACAAGTCAAAGTGACCTATGATTTTAGTTCCTGTGTAATTTGAATGATTAAATCACAGAATTATGACGAATATATTGGATATGTATGTGTAAGAACTGCGTGCGCTAGTGATATAAATGGCCATCCGTGTTTCGGGGGGGGTTCGAATCGTGACTGCAACACATTCCATTTAAAAGTAAACTAATATTCAACAAAGTTTCGTGCAAAATTCATATTGTGAAATGACATTTTATTTTTAGAACAAAACATATTGCAGGAAAACTTTAACACATTCATTGTCTTCTGGGCAGGTTAGATCTACTTTAAACATATACCGTAGCGTAGGCCTACTAGTATGGCAGTGTATCCTATTGCCGGACACCTTTATTTCAGTGCTTTAAAAATGACAACTAGAGGAAATACAATGAAGAAAAATTATACCTTGCTATTCCAAATATTCTGAAAATTATGAATATGATGAAATTATTTTATATTTTCCAACCGTTTTCTTTGCACCGCACTTGCCGCATACCCCTCCGCGAAAAACAATTATTTTCGTGCGTGACAAATTACATCATAATTCCGGACGCGCCACGGACGGGTAAAAATATTCTTAATTATAATGGTGTAAGAAAAAGTTGGTGTGATTTTTTTCATGATATATCATCTCATGAGTAAATTCTAAGTTTTGGTTTGCTTTCTTATATCGATTTTGAGCAGATCTTTGTAATAAATTGGTGTTTGCTAACTAATTTATTTTTTTTTTGATTGCGCGGAACGGTGTTCGATATGGCAATTTCCAGTATTTATGCTCGTTCATATCGTGACCCTCAGTCAAGTTCTATCGATGCGCAGATGATCGTTGACGGCTCTCTACCTCGCGCACGGACGGCCGGGGTACTTGAGAACTAGCCGCCGTCGACGATCTGATCGATGGAGCGGACGAGATTGAAATTCGGCGAATCAGGCCCGAAATTAGGTTCGTATTGCCATCAGAAAATAGATCAATTGGGATCAATTGTTAATGCAAAACTATGTTATATGATATTTTAAGCATTTTCTGTCATTTTAGAGAAAAATAAGGTAAAAGTTGGATTTTTTCGCCTTGTTTTTGCAAACTTGTTCTTTGAATTGATCTGTGAAATTGAACTGCGGAAGTCTTACGGAACGAAATTGATTTCGTACGCAGTACTATGCGCGTCCGGAAATATGATAGTGTCCGGTAATACAATACGTGACTATACTAGGGTCTACTTGATTTTTTTTTTTGCAGTTGCACATGCAGTTAGTATGATGGGGGGACCTAAAGCTACGCAGTTTGTTTTCAAACAATAAATTAAAAACTTTCCCAATTTTTATATTTCAACAAATTATATTTCACTAATTTGTGGCAAACATTTTAAAGATCATTAACCAAGAGGAAAATATCGCAAAAGTCACTAATACGAAAATCTCGCCGTGTTTTCCGAACACCTCTTGATTTTTCCGCCCGATGTAGAAGGGGTCCTAAAGCTACGCACTCGATTTATTATGCAAATAAAAACCAGTATTACCTGTGCCTCAATTTCTAAAATATATTCAAATTATTATAGGATAAAATGAAATTAAAGCGAATATAACTCCCAAATCCCAAACACTTGTTGGTTTTCTCTGCATTTAAAGATTTACGGCAGGTCGGCAGCCTCTGTTGAAAAAAAATTAAATAGGAATTGTTCGTCACCCTGCAGTCACAGTTCCACACGCAGAGTGTGCATTTGCCGTAAAAACTGCATGCGCGATGAGTGGTGCGTAGCTGTAGGACCCGCGCAGCTTTAGGACCCCCTACCATACTGTCACCTGTTAGGCTTGAGATTTTAAAGAATTTATAGGAATGTTCATATTTTATTCAAAGGGTCCTCACAAGAATGTGCTTTAATTTTAGATTTTGAGTGCTTTGCTTTGCATTTGGCAGGGTGCTACATGTACATAAGCACTAGCCCGATTGCCTGGGGCAAGTAAAAGTTAGTCGGTCAAGTGTTTTGAAGTAAAGACCAAAACTACTTGCCTGAATTGTTCAAGCAAAATTCTCACAGTAGAATTGCCAAAATTAGCCACTCAGTGCATAAATGTAGTTTTACATTATTGTACTGTACTAGACCAAAAGCTTCAGTCTCTGTATTTTGGTTGTTCCGCTGAACTGCGTTGGCTCACTCACCAATACATAGACTGAAAAGCTTGGAGGCCCGTACGTACAGACAACGTATTTTAGCAGTAACGTTAGATCGAACAACGGGAACCCGATTTTCTGATCGTTTTTTGTACATAAAGTGTCATATTATGAAAAAGAAATCACATCCATATTTACAAAAAAATGTTTAAAATTCAGAAATATCGTACCTTAGACCTCAGTTACCGCTAATTCTTTTGAAATGATGATCGAAACATCGTCATCTTCGATCCTTTCGTTGGTCAAGGTAAGTTGCCATCTTGGATGACGTCATCATCATTACAGACGTATTTACCAGTCGCTACCTATCGCGATTTGTGCCGCTGCTTTGCGCTGCGCTTGGACATATTGATGTGCGTGCGTTCGGAACTTGTCGCTCGCATTGATTGGCCAAGATATCGAAAATTTAATCGGAAAGCCTTGATAAAAGCACAACTCGTTGACGGCTGCCATATTTTCCTCTCCGGCAGAAAGTCAAAAAATAAGGAATAACCCGGGGAATAACTCATCGGTAACGTATATTTTCAAAATATTATAAAATGTATATGATATCGATAGAAAGATTAGAGTCTAACGAAAATAGTGGACTTTCGTCCAAGATAATATAATGTCATTTAGAATCTAAAAGAAGTAACAAATCTGGACAAAACCCGTCCGCCGAATTGTCGGACCAGATTACACATGAAGGCTCGTATTGACACATTGCCGTCGGTAAATGGGGATTGTAGTAAAATGTCAGAAATTGTTGAATAAATCCCCAGAAACGACGGTTATTCCTGTCTAGTACTGTACATACTATTTGTAAAACATTTTAACAAGTTGTAAAATTCATGACCATTTACTTTTTTCTTTGTCTTCTTTGCAGTTTGCAAGGTACTCAGCCTTGTTGGTTGGCATTGCCTATGGATCAAGGCATAACAGTAAGTTTAACTAAACTTCTCATTAAAAATATTAAAACTGCTTTTTATTAGTATAAGGCTGTAATTTATGATATGATAAATGGATGTACAGATAAGACTTACATCTACATGTAAACATGTTTTTATGTTATAATACAGAAGCTTCTAGAGATTTCTATTTCTTAATACCTAGCAATTCAAATTTTCCTCATTTTAATATTTCCTTTTTATCATTGATATGTACTACCTTTTTAAGGTTGGTAATCTATTAGACATTTGATTGGATACCTGTAGATCATGGTGTGTATTCTATGCTGTGCCTGATGTTCACAATCAATAATAGGCTGTTGGTTGACCACTTTTTCCTATGACAGACATGTCAAGTTTAACGGCTATGGCTATGAGTAAGAAATGAAGAAATTTTTAAATGAATGATGAATTTTAAGTGCAGGGATGAAAATGGAAATCGGTAGAACTACAGTTTAAATTCCAGGAAAACTAGTCTTTAAATGAGGTTTGTATAATTACTTTAAAAGTGACATGCTGTGATTAATGCACATGTAGTGTGTTGAGCACACCAAGCTTGGAGTACACTGGTTGACCATTCTCTCAGTATCAACATAAGTAACATCAAAATAAGGGCATGTATTATGGAACACGTATTACAAAGTGCATGCATTCAGAATGCATTGATGGCTGGGCTAGGCATAAATGTTTTCTTTGTATGGACCCCATTCAATGAATGAATCTCCTTTTTCTACTTGGTCAGCAACAATGAACTATTTGGTATCTTCTGTCCATTGTTTCATGGAATTTTCTTTATTGCCAGTTTTGGAAAGATTAACTGGGAATCTTGGGTTCCATTATGCTGGGACTGACTGTATGATAGTTACATAGTATGATTATCAATGTCTGTACTAGTATGTGAAGTACTTGTATGTGCACATGGATCCCTCAAACAAATTCATATCAATGTACTACGAAGGGTTTATCATTTGACTATTCCATTGAGAGAAAAAATGGACCAAAATAATGAGGAAAGTGATCTGAAAAAATATTAACATGTACATGTAATTGTAGAATATCAGTGGAGATAAGAAAAGTGGTCTTCAAGAGGATCATCTTCCTGTAATCATCTTCCTGTTAATAATGTTTCAATTGGAAAAATTTCAAGGGAAACAAAATTTTCGGTCATAATTAGGCATGATATTCTCTCAACTAAAATAGGAATTCTGATTTTTTTTAATTTCATATTTTTTTTAACGTGAAATACTCTGCCCAAGAAGATTCTAATGCTGTTTTTTATTGCTTTTTAAAGTCAAATGAGAAAACTATCATGCAGACTCACTTTGAAAAAAAATCACTTTCGATTTCTTTACTGTGCAAGAGCTGTAAACCCTGACCGGGCCGCCTCGGTCTTCATCAGTGACTTAGCGACCCTTGACTATTTTTCTGGGGGGGGGGTTACAGAGGGGAATATCATGCCTGCATAATAGACAGGTGGTCTTTCTTTTGTCACTAAAAACAGGATTGACTGTATAATCTTTTGTCTTTTATCCAAAAAACAGAAACATTAGAAAAGAATGAGGCATACATCCTTGATATGAAGGCCAAAGCGAAGGAAGCAGAGGAGAAGAAAGCACAGCAAGCAACAGCAGCAGCAGCGGGTAAGAAACCACTGTCTTTTAATACAAGCAGGGGCCTGTAAAACTGATCTTATTGATTGATTGATTGACTGATATTTACAACTGATAGCATTGATCGTTATGTGTGATTAATCATACAAATCAGTTGTAGGATCAATTGCAAAGCTTGTTGTGGAGCCCAGGGGACCATTTTTCTTTATTTGTTACACCCCTTCGAATGTTAATGTACACAGCAAAAAATGAATTGATATTCAGAAACTGTAAATGCTGTGCAAAAGAGAAAATATTTTTGAAGAACAAAAGAACATGGAGAATATGTGAGTGCTTTCCATTTTGAAATCTCTGATAACTAATAAAGTTTTTTATAATACTGGTAATGATGATAATAGCTATTTTGTATATAGCACTTTTCTCATAATGGTCCAAAGCGCTTTACGGCATATTAATACCCCAGTCATCAGATCCTTGTGTGCCAGCATACAATTATGCCCCTTCTCCACTCCCTGGGGAGCATTCCAACAAGGGACCAAGACTAAGTTACTAGGTATACCACATACGCTTTCGCATCCTTCCGGGTACCCATTTAGCACCTGGGTCGAGAGTGGCAAAGTGTGGATTAACGCCTTGCCACAGGACACTAGGCTGCAGTGGGATTCGAACACACAACACTCTGTTTTCAAGGCAAGAGTCAGAACCACTACACCACGGCTCTTGTATGTTAGCTTCATGATTGAAACAGAGACTGAATATATGGATACATATTCTGTTTGATACATGTAATTACTTCTGAAAAGTGAAGGCTGTCTGTGAAGACCAGTGAGACAATGAACTTGTCTATTTAAGTGAAAACCTGGTGGACTCCATTTTCTTTCTGCCTCATTTCTGGACAGGGCAGTATTTGTAATTAGAGATTTTGGAAGCCCATTATAGATCAGCAGTCATAAGTTGCTGCAAGGGGAGGCCCCAAATGTGAAGCAATGTCATTGAATGTACATTAATGTATCCATTTCTTTCTGCTTCCCCTAGGTGGAGAGGGCAGTATTTTCGACTAGAGCATCTTGCAAGCCCAGTATTGACCAGCAGTCACAAGTTGCCTCAAGGGGAAATTCCCTACTATGGAGTGATGTCATGGAACGTTTACTAAATCCCTGATCACCATGGTAATGTCGCATTGGGAGTTTTTGAACACCACAACAACATCAAAGATCATGGCCCTCTACACACATCAAGATTAGCCTGAATGATGAGAGTCTGGGAAACTAGCGTATGGTATCCTGGAACATCAAGGAAGGAATTGTGATGGCATTTGTGACTGCTTGTCCATTTTCGCTCCTGGACTGTGTTGTAAATCATACTGTATAAAAATGAACTAGATGTGATGTGTTCTGCAGAATGCAGAGATTTATGTATTTAATAAATATCCTTTGAACTTGTCAACAGTTTTACAAAGAAAAAGAAATCGCCATCAGCGTATTCTTAAGTTAATTTTATGGATTTCTCAAGAAAACACAAGAGCATATTTCATCTATAATGGAATTTGAATAAAGCAATATCAAAGGAATATATGCACACTTGGTCCTTGTTTTTCTTTATTTTGTTTTACAAATATCCATATCATTTTTCTTCTCTGAAAAAAAAAGGCCAAATCAATATATCACATTGGGAAGGAGAAAAGAGACAATTCAAAACTTGAATCTAACATGCTCACCTCTGCGTGTACATTATATTTGAGAGCTTTCTTTTTTCTTGCAAAGTCACTCAAGTCTTTTTAGATTGACAAAATTACGTCAATCCATTTTCATTATATCTTCTAATCAAAAAAATAATTTTTGAATTAAGAGGTTTTCTTGGTACATGTATTGTTCACAGATAGTCAAAAATATGTGTATTGTATAAGCTTTCAAAACCACAGCAATAAAGGTGGGGGTCTATAGCAATTTATTTTATTTGATCTAGGAATGTGGCGATGTCTGTCCTGGTTTATTTCAGGCATGAGACAGAGAAATTTGAAAAAAGAGGAACTTCATGGCCCCCCTGGGGGAGGGTGTGGGAAAATTTGGGAATTTAAGGTATGCAAAGCCCCATTTTGGTGCATTCTTCAATCAAATTTTACTGTTTTGAAGAGGTTATTTTGTAGATAAATATAGTCACCATAGCTGACTTTGCAAGCTCAACTTCATGGTCCAACCACTGCCATTTGAACTTGTTGGAGACATCCTTGTCAATATCACCAACACGAGGGTCATTCTTCTCAACAGTCTTCATTTTGTAGTTGAAGAACTTACACCACACACCCTACAAATTCTTGAAAAATCCAAGATAATCCAACTCGAAAACGCTGTACGTCCCTATCACTTGCATTCAATGTAAACAAATGTATACACACGTGCATGCAGAAAGCTGCCAGCTGCATAACCCAGGGAGCTCCCGCCCAGGGGCTTACCGTGTATTTGACCATACTCACGGGACTAGCGTGATTTATGGTCTAAATATTTCTCCAAATGAATTGTGAAAATAGAAATTATGCACATACCTTGATTATATGGATGAAGGTCTAACGAGTGGCAGTTTCCTGACATCTGGGCACAGATTGGAACCTCAAACAAGTGGAATGCCTCTGGCCGTCTCACCTGCATCACGCGGTTCAATATAGCAGCAGTGCTGACTTTGAATACCACTCTAACTCGCACAAGATGTTCAGTGATACATGGTTACTCTTATGTCCACTTTTTATGAACTAGACCAATAAACTTACAGAGATATGATGGTTATTCAACAAACAAGATGTTCAGTGATACATGGTTACTCTTATGTCCACTTTTTTATGAACTAGACCAATAAACTTACAGAGATATGATGGTTATTCAACAAAAAAACCCAACATAGCCAAAGTTCATTGACCTTACATGACCTTTGACCTTGATCAGGTGACCTGAAACTCGAACAGGATGTTCAGTGATACTTGATTACTCTTATGTACAAGTTTCATGAATCAGATCCATAAACTTTCAAACTTATGATGTTAATTCAACAGATACACCCAATTCGGCCAAAGTTCTTTGACCTTGGTCATGTGACCTGAAACGCGCACAGGATGTTCAGTGATACTTGATTACTCTAATGTCCAAGTTTAATGAACTAGACCAATAAACTTTCAAAGTTATGATGGTAATTCAACAGATACCCCCGATTCGGCAAAAGTTCATTGACCCTAAATGACCTTTGACCTTAATCATGAGACCTGAAACTTGCACAAAATTTTCAGTGATGCTTGATTACTATTGTGTCCAAGTTTCATGAATCAGATCCATAAACTTTCAAAGTTATGATGGGAATTCAACAGATATCCCCAATTCGGCCAAAGTTCATTGACCCTAAATGACCTTTGACCTTGGTCATGTGACGTGAAACTCATGTAGGATGTTCAGTGATACTTGATTAACCTAATGTCCAAGTTTCATGAACTAGGTCCATATATTTTCTAAGTTATGATGACATTTCAAAAACTTAACCTCAGGTTAAGATTTCGATGTTGATTCCTCCAGCATGGTCTAAGTTCATTGACCCTAAATGACCTTTGACCTTGGTCATGTGACATGAAACTCTAATAGGATGTTCAGTAATACTTGATTAACCTTATGGCCAAGTTTCATGAACTAGGTCCATATACTTTCTAAGTTATGATGTCATTTCAAAAACTTAACCTCAGGTTAAGATTTGATGTTGACGCCGCCGCCGCCGCCGCCGCCGTCGGAAAAGCGGCGCCTATAGTCTCACTTTGCTTCGCAGGTGAGACAAAAACGAAGAGTTCTCTCCTACCCCCGTCTCGATCAGCCATTTTTGTTTTAGAATTTCAAAATCCGCCGATCCGCAGAGAAATCTCATGCCTGTTATTTCCAATTTGTCCAATCGCCAACTCGTCTACTCTCAGTTCGTTTGCTCACCACATGGTCTACTTTCATTTAGTCTAACCCCACTCCATCTAATAACCAGTTGGTCCAAAATTTGTATGAAATGTATCAATTTCCAACCTAATATGTCTGCTAGAACTCTTTTGTGAAGAAATCATAGGCCTGGCCGAATATTCCCCGCCTGCATCTTTCTCTTCGTTTTCTTTGTCTTTCTCTCTCTTCCCATCTTCTCTGTTCCCTTCTACTTTTCCCTCTACTTTTTTTCTCTTCTACCCATGCTCCCCCCTCTAGCCTCTTTCCCTTTCTCTCCTGTCATCCAAGAAAAATTATACACAACTCGATACACAATTTCCTTGCGTGAAAAAAAATAACCCTAATTCAATTTTGTTTAGAACAATTTATTTACAAAGCACATCAAACATTAGTGCACCTTGAAAAAAAAATCAATGATGCTCATGCTCATTGAATTTTCTCTTCTTGAAAGCTATCTGAAGTACATGTCTCAAACATGTGATCAAGGCTTCTGAAAGTCTATAAAATTAACTTGCATTTGGACGGATCATAAGTATATCAAAGGCTGCATAAATTGGTCTTTATTGGAATGATCTCACCTGTGGGCTCCAAACAGATTAATAAGACCTCATTTCAGTTTTTCTTAATAACTTTAGAACAGAACAAAAAAAAACCACAATTGTACATACTTTACACTAAAGAAACTCCTTAATTACAGAGAGGCAGTAAGTTCAGCAACTAACCTATGTACATATATATATCTTAAAGTTTATATATACATATAACTTGTAAATATTAACTACATCTCACAGACATATTAACTATTTTCTATCTAACACAACAGAACTTCAAAACTATTTTGTGAAAATTCAAAGCACTTTAGAATTTAGCACATGGAAATATTTTCTGGATGGTAAAGTCACAAATTTTATGACTTTATTTTTGGTGACAAAGCTATTCAAAATGATATCTATGATTATACTACAAAATGTGCATGATCTTACAAAACTCTAAATTCGGACCTTGTGAGAATGTTGATTATTTTCTGTTTCTCAGCGGTGACTCGTCTTGATTCATTCTTAAAGCACCACTGAGAATGAAACTGAAACACTTCTATGTGGAAACGCATTCTTCGTTATTCAGCCAGTAGGCAGCTCCACACTTGCAATACTAATCCTGTGACATGGAAACTTGCCAGAATGACGGGTATTCTCCAAACTCGCATCGTGCTTGCAAACTTGCTTTAGATTTTCTGAAGATAAGAGCCCTAAATTCAGAAGGGCAGAAAAATAAAACCAATGCAGTCTATTTTGTATACATGTACTTTTTTAGCGAAAGCCATTATGCTCCCGGGGGGGGGGGGGGGGGGGGCCACTTCCATTCACAAGTGGATACCATGCGCGACCATGGGGTCTCGAAAAGCACCCTAAACACGTAATTTCCATATTCTGAAAATGCACCCCTTAACAAGTATTGGCGTGTGAAACCCTACCCTTAACAAGTATTGGAAACAAAACGATACTCTTGGCAAATATTCCCTGAAATGAACCCCTAAACAAGTACAGGAATGTTTTATTGTTACGGGTCCTTCGGTCGTCGGCTTTACCTTATTTGGTTAAGTACGACCCCACCTTCTACACCTCGCGCAAATCGGACTCTAAACACAAAGTGTTGGGGCAAAAAGGACATCCTTTATAAAACATTTGAATTTTGTTTTATCATCCCCACAAATTCGACCCTAAACACGTAATTTTCCTAGCGAAATAGATACCCTTTTTTCATTATTTTTGTGTTTTTTACACCCTTATCACGTTACGTACGTAACGTGCCCTATCATGAAAAAGACATCCTTTTTACGTGTTTTTTTGTTCGCGCGTGGTATCCACTTGTCAATGTAAGTGGCCACTCGGGGGTATACTCTAAGGACGATGAATTGACAAAAAAAAAATGTTTTTGAGATACATGCGGAGATATGAGAGGGATGGGTAGCAGTTGTCTTGCACAGTGTGCATGGCACAGTTTTTGGCCAAATACAGGTGTACTATTTGTATACTGATGATCCTGATAATGGCAGCAATAACATTGAATGTCGTGATGAACATAATTCAGGTAAGACGTCATCATTTGCTTTACCTGGCCTACAAGCTGGCAGGCAATAATTTCAAGATCAAAAGCAATGTAGGAAACAATGTAAAAAAATAACACACAAGTGATCAACAGTTTATACAGTCCGAATGATTTACACCATTTGCATGCAAATAATGTACATGTACCTTGAATGCTGTACTTGAGAATGTGCTTTTAATAATGAAGTGTTTAAAACATACATGTGAAATCAAACGGCAAAAACGGTTGTCATTCTGGGAACAAATCACCTACACCACCTCAAGCTGCACTTCTTATTAAGGGGTGTTGCAAAAAAAAAAATTGCAATCATTATCAACTTCAAATTTCTAGTAATTTTACAACTGACAGCTCAATTTAGACTGTATCAAATCTCTGGGGCCCGTCTTACAAAGAGTTGTGATTGATCCGATCAATAGCAACTATGGAAAGCCATCAACATCTAAAATACATGTTTGTTCCAATTGACGTACATTCACATACCGGTATTCACTGTTGTCTTGACAATTCAGTTTGCTTCTCTTGGATTTCCAAGGACATTGAGCAAATTTAGTGCAAGACACATGATCCCCAAATCAAAATGGCTGAAATTGGCATGGACAAATATATCCACGAAGGCTTTCCCCACTGACTTAGGGGAGATATTTTTTATTCATTCTTATGCCCGAAAAGCATGTAATTTGAACTCTTCTCACCCCTGCCCTGAATGACATATCCTAGTTCATGTATAGATGGAGTTTACAGGTATGGAGGTGATAAAACTTTTCAATCAATTCCAATTAATTTCAATTGTTTCATGAATATATAGAACGTCTTTAAAGGTACACATCAGCAAACCATGTGGCAAAGGTTATTTTATAGAAACATGACGTGGCAAAGGAACTAAGGGTATCCCAAATGCATATTTCCATTTTACGTATTAACCGGAGTTAACAAGATATTAGGTAAAGAGATGATGAAATTTCTCAATCTGTCCTGTTTTGTGGAGAGTTCCAGCTGTGGAAGCCTTGTCATTATTGCAACTACATGTACCATGGAAACCTTGATTATGATTGGCTGCTGAGCCCAGTTACCATAGTAACTGCCATTATGGCAAAGTACTACAGTTGTAAAGCCCAGCGCACACTATGCAACTCGATGCAACACAATTTTTCAGTCAAATAAATTTTGCACTAAATTTCAAAGTTCAAGAAGCAAAATTATATTTATTTGAAATTGTTAGGAATAACAAAATCATAATTTTCCTTTGCGGCAAGCACTGTGAAAAGAGTAATGTCCAAACTGGCTTCAATTCGCATGCGCGAAGATGATGGCATTAAGATTTGGAACTCCGAGGCTCGAACTAGACTGAATTTCAATTTTAGCATAATCCTTCCAATATTTTGAACTCTGATCGCTCAGATTTTATGGGTTGAAATGTTCATATCAAATGTTGCAAAATTCTTTGAAATTCAGATCGCAACGAATCGTATAGTGTACGCAAGGCTCAACTCTAAATGAAGGAACCTCATGTTTCATATTTTTCAGATTTTTTTTCAAGTACAACAACAAAAAAAGAACCTTCCCCCTGACAAACCATTCTGGATGCATATTAAAGGGGAAGTTCACTCTTACAAAAAGTTTATTGTAAAAATAGCAGATAAAAAGGTTTGAGGAAAATCCACCAAAGAATTAAAAAGATTATTAGAACTTTAATTTTTTTTTATTTGTGACGTCATATGAGAGCAGCTTTCCTACATATCACATATCAATATACAAATGATTTTACAACAGCTCCTAAAAGAAATAAATTATAAGATGTCACAAACCATTAAAAATGAAATTTATGCATCTTATATTACATAACATATTGGGCAGCTGCTCGTTTATGACGTCACAAATCAAAAACTTGAAATTCCAGTAACTGTCTTAATCTTTATGAATTTTCATCGCACCTTCAATATTTTTTAGTATTTTTTTTCTTAATTAGGCCGGGGGGGGGGGGCTGTTTCACAAAGATTTAAGTATGACTTAAGTCGCATTTAAATGCTGACGTGCACATGATATGCAACTCGTATTCTGATTGAAGGATACGCGGCATTGCATGTCCCTTGTGCATCATCTGACAACTGTGGTGATGTCTTCTATGCCGTACGCAACTGGGAATTTAAATCCGACTCTAAGTCACACTTGAATCATTGTGAAACACCCCCTTGATAACTGATGAGGTAAGTTCCTGAAGACATACACTGTTATTCACTGGAAGAGATCCCTGTATTCCTGAGCAGCTATGCCATCATTATATTCCTTGATTGCAATGTTGCTCTTCTCCACAAACTCTGATATGAACTTGTCCATTTCTGTAATGATTTTTAATAAAGTAGGTAGGTAAGTATGTATAGAGAGTGAAAGAAAGGATGAGACAGAGTGAGAGAGGAGGGTTCACTTTCATGACAATCAAAATTAAATCTCCCTTCCCGAGGGGGCAATTCCAAGAAATATGTACATCCTACCCCCTATATGTGGGACCTTCATGAAATTTCTGTCTCTGATTTCTTGTTCTTTTGACAGTCTGTAATGTTCTCAAAGGACCATTACTTGGTCACTTTATAAAGTGAAATAAGAATTTAGAAAAATGGGGGTTGGACATACAAAAAGGGTCGTGACTATTTTATGGAATTGCCCATAGGCAAGATATAGAAATAAAGCTATTTCACCATGTGTTACAATTTTATTTTTTAATCAAGAAAAAATTTAGGAAAATTGGGGTCAATTAACCTATTTTATTTATTATTCATTTAATATTTATTTTTTTTTTTTTTTGGGGGGGGGGGTTGAATGACTATAAAAAAGGTTATGGGCTATGGATTGGGTTATAGCACAAATTTTCTTGAAGGGGGGAGGGGGGTGAGTATCATTCCCAAAGTGTTTGAAAAATCAAATTAGTGTAATTTTTCCCTTCTGACTATTTGACTATCAAAACAAATACTTTCTCAAGGTAACTGCTAATGGAAAAAAATGTACAAAGCAAGGTTTCTTAGAGCAATGTAAGGAAAATGTATCAAAGAGATATTCTCTTGCCAAGTCTCATTTTTACCAAGGAAAGTAATAAAACATTTAAACTGTTGACGACTGTATTCTGACGTTTATGCAGGCTTACAGATTAAATATTGACTAACCTGGGTGAGTGTTAGTCTTCTCTCCAGTCATGCTGACATATTGACTACCGTTGTAGAACCAGCCAGCTGGCAGGGAGGCTAGATGGTGCTTCTCCTATAAGGAATAACAGAATGAAATTTCAAAAACTTCATTTATACTTAAAATATGATTACACAATACTGTGTTGAATGACTATAAATTTTAACTACAAAAAATACTAATAGATCAGTTTTCTGTTAAACTTTTGTGTTACATCTGTATACCTGATAATCAAATAAGACATGTAATTGTTATAAAGATATACAAAAGTTATTATCATACAGCACAAATAAATATATAAAGCAAAATTAGTTGTTTTCTATGAAAACATTCTTTTAAAGCACATCAACATGATGATCAAAATTTTCGTTTTAAAAATAATCAACTTTTAAGGGAAGAAAAAGATACCACTGAAACATTACTATGGCCATGAAATCTAAAGCTTCACAAGATTTAGAAAGAGATACAAACTTATATAGCTTTCATATAATTAATTGAAAAGAAGAAAAAAAAAAAGTTGAGTTTAATAGTATAAAATCTTTAGCACATGACAGAGGATGCATTATTGTTGCAAAAACGTGTTATTGTGATTTATCGATAAGACTTACGTGTATCTGTTTCTTCTCCGCTGCATTCAGAGATGATTTGGTTTTCAAAGCTTTGGGAGTTGGTTTCTGAGAAAAAAAATATACAATAAATTACTCAGTGATTGAGAAAGATAACATGAAATTAACATAAAGGAAATGACATGAAACACACTCAATTTAAATGTTCTCTTTCAGCAAGAAATTTATTCACATTGTGCTGCCCTCAACCCAGGTAAGATGTATGGGTACCCACCAGGCTTAAGTCTTTGAATAAACTGAACATTAGAAAGCAGCTCGAGCTTAAGCTGAAGTAATAGTAATAATAATGAACATTGTTTCTAGATAGATGATGCTATATAAATGCCTATTATTATCAAAATTCATCATCATCACCACCACCACCATCATCATCATCATTAACATCATCATCATCATCAGCATCATCAACATCATCACCACCACCACCATCATCATCAATCATCATCAACATCATCATCAACATCATCATCGACATCATCATCATGAACATCATCATCAACATCATCATGTCAACATGTTACTCACTGGTGTTGCACAAGCCCTTAGCCAGTCCTTGAGGTCATCCTCCTTCAAACCACAGCCAGTGAACATGAAGCAATGCTGGGGACCCTCATGACCGTTGTTATCCCCTCCAGCCTCGGTGGGGGGACCGTTGGTGGCTGCCCCCGGTGGGAGGGGAGCCCTGGGTGTACCGCTAGGGGGTCTGGCAGCAGGTAGCTCAGGGGCGGGGCACTCGGTCAGATGGCCGCTCAGAGTGGAGAAGGTAAGTTCCATCAACTGGTTTGATTCTAAAAAAACAGGAATAAATCAAGAAATTAAAATAATTAAATAGAATGGTTAAGTAGGGTTATGGGTAGGGTAACCATTATTGCCGGTCAAATTTCAAAGTTAGTTGATTATCACCAGCAAAATATCGCTGATAACATTATATATGAACAAGACTGAAAATTAATTTTGTGCTCATTATGAGCTGCAATTCTGTGAGAGCAGGATAGGGGGAAATGAAAGTAAGACTATTATCACTGCTTGTCCATGAAAAGAATGGACTAAGTGTTAATTGTGCAAAATGATTGAAAATAAGATGGACATTAGACCAACTAGTTATGAGACGACATGGTCTCAGACGAACTGATGATTAGATAAAGTGATCATTTTGGACCAAATGGTTGTTAGATGAAATGTTGATGGACGGAATGGCATTAGACGAAATGAAAGGAGACCATGTGATGAGTGGAGGAGTTGGCACTAGACAAATTGGCAATTTACTATTTTATCATGGCAAATGCAACATCTAGGTAGCTTCTCTTTAAAGCTGTAATAGGTTGAAAAGATATAAACACCAAAAATCTAGAAAAGCAATGTATCTCTTTTCCAATATTACACTTTTATATCACATTGGTGCTTATTTGAAAGCCATCAGGAGATGTTCTTTTCGGCGGTATTCTATTTGCTTACTGATGTGTTTTTATCATCCTTCCATCCATCCATCATCTATCCATCTGCCAATCTATCCATGACTGGGAACCTATGCTTACAAGCTATGCTTTTTAATAGCTTCCTCATATCTGACGTCACTGTATTACTTTGTAAAACAGTAAATGTAATTTTTATCATTTTGTTCTCACTTGCTCAACATATCTGTTTGTTTGTGGAATGTGAAACACTGAATCAAATCAGAATCAATTTATCCATTAATTCAATTATTTTATTTATTTCAAGTACCGGTACTCATATTTTCTCTCCTTCATTTCTTTACTAAAACATAATTTCATACCATTGAATCTTGTCCTAGCTTCGATGTGGTAGATGTTGCCCTTGAACGGACTGGACACGAGGGATGACCGCAGGCTTCTGATCTTGGTCAAGAGCCTTGACCGGTCCAGTGGCTGGCTAAACTTCAAGCTGACCTCCGTCATGATGGGGGTCAACTGTCTTCTGAACTCTGGTGATGACCTGGAGGAGCATGGTGTTTTGCATAAATTAAAATGTGACTAAATATTGCACTTCCAATCCCGAAATTATGTGTGTTGAATAGTTCATTATCACATTTGAAGGGAAACAAAAAAAGTAACCCATTGGCCCGAAGTCACATAGGTGTTTTGAAAACCCACGGTTGAGTCCATAGTTTATACAGATTTCCTGTCTAAATCACGCTTAATTTACGGTGTATCAGGCGCGTGTATAAAGATTTCCAATGCTGATGCGCACTTTCGTCACAGTGCGCCAAATTGACGCCTGTTACAATGATTAGCAATGCTATTTTATTCATGAGTCCACTGTTTGAAGAGTGGACTCATGAATAAAATAGCGTAGATAACCACAGTAACAGGCGTCAATTTAGTGCACTCTGACAAGGCGCACATCAGCACTGGAATTTTTTAATATACACAATGAAATAAGCGTAATTTATCCAGGAAATCTGCAAAAACCATGGACTTAACTATGGGTTTTCAAAACCACCTTTGTGAATTCGGGCCAATATGGTCCCCCTTAAAGATAAATATCAGTTGTGGACTAGTGGTAACAACCTCAAAATGAATTCGAAGAGAATCTAATAAATTACTACCCAAGTGCTTGTACGTATAAATTAAAAAAATATGTGGCAAATGGCTCTGGAAAGAAATGTGTAATTGCTGAGTAAGGAGCAACAGGTGGTGAACACGATGAAACATCCCCATAAAATGAGCTTTTACAGTAAAGATGAGTACAAATCATTTGAGCTTTATATATTTTGATGAAGAATAATGTTTACTCTTTTGTTTAATTCTTAAATTAATTAAAGCATTTGTATTCTGTAAAATGAGAACATAATGCATTTCTCTCCAATGTCATTTTCGTCGTCGAGACTTATCGCGTGAAGTTGAGATGATATAACAGCGCAGAGGCGTGACGTCATGTGCTATCGATAAAGCAATCAATATAGTTCCTCTGAACCCAGCTCGGTTCAGCAGCCTTTTTTCACTCTCAACATCAACACTGAACTTGAAATCACCCAATAACAGCAATGATTTCATTCACATACCATTGTGGAATGAGAAGATGCCTTGCCCTGACTTTACTGGGTTCCATGAAAGCTGTCTCAGACAAAATCAACTCAGCATCTCCGCTCCTGAAACAATAACAAATAGTACGGATAATCATAACTTTTTCATTAATAATCATGATTATTATACTTGCTCAGATAGGATTCCATGAAATTTGCTCCAGCGACAATCGACCCTCTATAAGTTCCTTCCTACCTTCTACCCATTAACTAAACGTAGATGGAGAGAGGCAAATGTACATAAATGCCTTGCCAAAGGACAGTAGTGCTGTAGAGGGTAACTTTACTTCATCAAAGTATCGAAGCACTATAAATAATGCCACCATAGTTATCATGGCTTTAGCATCCATATTTAATTTGTTTACATTATGACAATGAATAGATACTTTCATGCATTTGAGGAAGAAATTGCTCTCAGCTCTCCCCACTTTATACCTCAACTGGGTTGAAAGCAGCACAATGTGGAAAACTTTCTTGCTGATGGGAAAAAACTCACTGGCTGGGATTCAAATCCTAGACCTCCAGATTGAAAGGCTAGACTCAGAACCACTAGACCACGATGCCCCCACTACATCACTAATATCATTAATTTTCACTCATGTTAAATCCATAAATGTTTTTCAAATTACGAGAATGAATGGCAATCCAATGAAAGATGCCAATTTGAGGACCAATTGATTTTTGACTTGTGGAAGCTGTGTACCTCAATCTTCAATGGGATGATATCGTTTTCAAATTCACTGACATCCCAGACCTTCCCTACGTGGAAAGAATTCTTCAGGTTTTTTTTTACCTTGAGATTTCTCCATAGTTGGCAAGGATGAAGGCCACATCTGAATTGACCTTGCGCATTAGTTCCTGAATGAACATGAGCTCTGGGTGCTAAGAAAACATAATACAATATATTTCATGGAAAAGCTGGAAAATCAATGCAATTCACTCACACACCTATCGAATCTCATCTCTTTCAGCCAAGAAAATATGAGATAAATTGATACAGTAGTGACGATCATAAAATGTTGATGATGATGATAGTAATATTGATGATGATGATGATAATGATGGTGATAGTAATGATGATGATAATGATGATGGCAATTACGATGATGATGATGGTGGTGGTGATGATGAGAATGATAATTATGATGGCAATGATGATAATGATGAAGATGATGATGATGTTGATGATGGAGATGGAGATGATGGTGATAATGATGTTGATGATGATGAGATGATGACGATGATGATGAGATGATGACAATGATAATGAGGACAATGGAGATGAAGATGATGATAATGGAAATGATGACGATGATGATGAAGATGAAGGTGACATAAGTGACAGTTGGATGATGCACGGAAGGGCAGAAGGCAGAGGGTGAGAGCTACTGCCTCCTCACCCCCCCTCCCCCCGCAGAGTAGTGAAAAAGAGAAAGAGGAAAAAAAATAAACGGAAGCATGGTAGTGTATTATGATTGCCCTTTTTATTCAATACATATCATGACTAGTTTTGCCAGTCTTGCCCCCCTAACAAAAAATATCCTAATGTTGCTAGTGATGAATATGAAAATGATAAGGATGATGATGAAAGAGATAAGAATGATAACAGTCATCATCATCTACTTCATCATGGATATCATTGATTGGAAAAATGATGATAGTGGTGATGTGTAAACTGACAGTCATAACGATGTTGACAATAATAACAATGACCAAAAAGATGATTAAAATCCAGAGAACGCCTCAAAAATTATCTTAAAGCTGAAATTGAATCATACTCACTGGTCCCTCTGTACAGCTAGTCAGGAGGATGTTATTAACCCATCCTTGAGCACACTGATCTAGCAACAAAGGAAACGTCATTCTGAAACAAATATAATCAAAGAGAATAAATCAGCTTGATAGATACATCACCATGTTAGCAAATTGTCCCGGATTCGAAACTCTGGTTAACTTTAACTATGGGCTAAGTCAGGGTTACAATTAAGTTAAGTTGAAAGTGTAAAAAAAAATTGTTTACACTGGATGCCTCCTGTTGTTACTGGGCTATGTTTTCCCCGTCTTTTGATAAGGACAAAAACTCAAAATCTGTGGATAAATTGATCATTCAGTTTAATTGGGATACGTATTAAATTAATAACATCCAAGTTAAAGCGGAATGCAGAATGCAGGCCATTGTATTAAATGATTATTCATATAGATTGCAAAATAAATCACAGCACTATGATATTGTGATTAATTATCTTTTGCAAATTTACACAAATATTCTTTTTAATGAATGGCAAAATATATCACAGAGTTATCATATTGGGAATACTGAACACAACTTCATAGATCACAAGTATAATGAGAACAAAGTGAACAGCTAATAACATTATCAATAAAAAAGAAAAATATCAAATTAAATTCTTTGAATAGATTCCTTGGGGCAGGGAACCCCAACCCCCATAAAAAAAAGGATTACATGTATATTTTCCTGGAATTTCTGTTTGATACTTCACTAGCACAGTTTTCAGGCAATGGGACTATACTCTGTAATCTAATAGCATACCTGTGTTCCATGAAGGCTTGGAGTGGATCAATGCAGGTTGTTACAGCCCCTATCTTCAGTGATCCTCTAATGTCAGGGTTGGGGTGATTCAAGATGGCCGACACCACTGAGACTGTATCTGTGAACCTGAAAACAATATAATATAATAACAATAACAGCAACAGCAATAATGATAATAATGCAAATTACAGAGCACAAATATCCGCCCTGGTGAGTGCTCTAGGTGCTGTTGTCATCATCACTCTGACTTTAGCCAGGCTGGTCATCTTGCAGCAGGCACACAAGGATTTTAAGGAGTAAATAATGCCTGGCAGGTGACCAGTTTACTTCATCCGGGTCAAGTACAGCACAATATGGATGAATTTCTTGCTAAACAAACTCAACAACATACAATCAGTTCAACTCGGGCAAAATCAGACTGAGACAAAGTAAATAACACATTCTTTGCACAACCTATTATAAGCTGAAAAAAGACCCACTATAATTTGGGTGAATATTCAACTTTAGAGAAGACTGCTTTAAGCAAGTGTTTGGTAAAACTATCAATGAAAAGATAACTTGAAACACACAACAGCATCAGTGATGTTTTAATCTTAATGAAATGGCACTTTTAAGCAGACAATATAATAACTTATAGCTGAATTATATGACACCTGCTTTGCTGCTAACAGTGGTTATAAAATGATTTCCAAAAAATGCCTTGCCCTCTCAAAGGCTTACTGCGAGGGCTACCAAAATAAGCAGTACAGTTTGATTTTGGTCTTTAATACAGATTTTCCCAGAGCAAATTGATATTGCTTACCCCGGTGTCATGATGAGCACTCTCATTTTCTTTCTCCCTCCTGTGGAAGCCCTGATAGATGCCTTCTGTCGCCTTGCTGCTGTCACGATGTTTGTCAATGAAGCCTCCAGCTGGTCCTTCTTGTACGCATGAGGGACGCCAAACGGTGCTCTCAGAACGGCCCATCTATGGAAAATAAAATCAATAATAATACATACACAGAGCTGCCAACCTTTAAAAGTAAAAAGCAGTAGTTCAGAAGTTCAAAAGTCATCTTTTTGACAAAAAAGTCATAATTTCATATGTGCCACAAAGTATTATAAATTTCTTTGAAGAAGTCATATAAATATCAGATTCCTGAAAAAGAAATTAATCCTTTTTCTTTTAAGGTTCAGATCCAGAATCACCTCAGTACTCTCTCTTTTGCATAAATCTATATGTCCAAGAGGAAAAAAAACACAAGATCACGTCAGTATTTTAGAAGCATGTGATGATATCATTCAGAGTGATGTAAACAAAGACACACCATCATGCCAATAATGTGAATTATTGGCCACCTTCAGATGAGCTCGCCACTGCCCAATATATTACTACATAGTATTGAATTAAAATTAGTATTAAATTTGCCCTCAAAAGTGTAACAAAGGAAAATGAAAGGAAAGATTTATTATCTGACATTTCACTAATTGAAATAAAATTAAAATGAGGCAGAACAGTTTCCTATTTTCCATGATATGCCAAGTCAAAGTTATCAATATTTTGATATTCGAAAGACCCATGGAGGTCGCCATTTTGCTCATACTCCCCATATCTCTGTGGGGGGTTGTGACATCAGCGAAATCGGGACAATGCAGTTCAGGTTTAGGATAGGGTATGGTGTTAAATGACTTCAATCCAGGGTTGAAGCTGATCATTTAATGTGTGGAATTTGCAGCTGAACAATTGTGGCTGGGCACATGTCCTGGAGCCTTTGAAAAACATGATGTACATTGTTCACTCCATCTAACTTAGTTTAGGGTAAGCTGTACCTACCTGTTATAATCTTTGGCTAGGTTGGTGAGGGTTGTACATAGGGTCTCCTTGTGGCTTCCTGTAATACCAGTCAACAATGTGATCACAACCTAGAGAGAAGGAAGGGCATGGAAAGAGTGATCAGGAGCATAAATGAAGTTGCCTCAGTCGGTAAAGGCGACCGCACACCTTACGATTAGTCTGCGACTCAATTTTGGAATTAAACATAGCAGAATCTGATGCTAATATTGAGACATGCAATATCTTACTGTGCAATGTTCGAAATCATCGTACAAATACCTATGTTCAAATCTGTGACTATGCTATCATCGTTCTTAGAATAAAAGCAAAACTAATATCTCGTCGTAATGACGTCATAGCAGTCGTACTATTGGCTAAGATTTGAAACTAATTTGGCCTTTACTCCAAAATAAAGGCTTGCAATCTTTCAAAATGGTTATATTAGTATTCTTTCGATTAATTCTAACCTCAAATGAAATGATATGTTCCATTCACATTTTCAGAAAATGAGCAAAATGCGATTTATTCCAAAATCGGATCGCAAACAGTGGTAAGGTGTGCAGTGGCCTTAAAGCGTCTGCTTGTCGAACAAAGGGTGGTGGGTTCATGTCCCCTGTTCCATAGATGCAGGCTATGTTACAGTAGAAAACACTCCATCCCTTGGATAGGATGTTAAATAATAATAATAAGCTTTGGTGCTTGTAAGCACCTTTGCTCATCTTGGGAAATGCACAGAACATAACTATTGACAATTCAGGAAAAGCCAAATATGTCGTTTTTATAGACAAGTGTCCTTCTACTCTGGTCGCGACTAAAACAAGTGCGACAGTATCTTACCTCATCTGCATCAGAGCTATTCTGAGACTGTTCAGTGGTTGGGTCGAGGATGGAGGGTAGATCAGCCTCATGGACGGGGTCAGGGTCAACACTGCTTACTGACAGGTGAGTCAGAAAACTGAAATGAGAAAATTCATATTAATTTTTCATTTTTTCATAATTCTATTCCACTTTAAAAACCATCAAAATCAAAGAATAATAATAATTTACAATATTTGTATGGTGCTTATCACAAAACATGTTTCTAAGCGCCTAGGAAAAAATAGAGAGAAGGAATTTCAGCAAAATACTAATTGTATAGTCAACAGTAGACTGTAGACAATTGAGGGGCTTCACAAAAGAAATACATAATTGTTACATATAAGGACAGAACGTACAACATTGATTAAACTAGTAAATAACATGGCAGGAGCTAGAAAAAGCAAAGATTATGGAGTCTAGTTCCTGCAGAATCGGAAGGGCAGGCTTATCCCGACGGTGACACGTCATTTGCTCCTGCGACAACAGCTTCGATCTGAATATCTCAGAAGGCATAGGGTTAGAGTTAAATGAGAGAGTCTTTGGTTCAGAATAATGTAAAGAAAAGGATGTTGGTTTATTTAGTTTTGGAGGTTAGGTTTTTATGTTTGGCTTAACGTACAGATTTTCTATCGGAGCAATTGTCAGGGAACCCATCCCAACAGCATTTAAAGGTCAGAGGCAGGAGGGGGAGGGGACAGAAATTGGCCGGAGAGTCCCGATCAAAAACGAAGAGCCATGACCAAGGAGGCTGCAACTTTCCGGACAATTAATGGTATATGTTAAATGCTACTGTCTCTGCAGCTGGCTCAAAGAGAAATATCATGAGCTCAATTTTAATAAGTTTATCTGACTCAATTACTTCAGTCTGTCGGTGTGTAGTGCAGTAAAGCATTTCTCACCATCAAGTCTTTTTGTAAACAAATTTTGGGCATTACTCCTATGTGTTTGAGATCGCATGCTCGATCTGTAATGACAATCATAAGTCAGAAAAAATTGGAACCAGTGGGGTTCGAACCTGCCATCTACTGCTTTCCGGGCAGCGACTCAACCACCAGGCTATTCTGGTTCACGGCTAAGTCACGATGAACTGGAATTCAAATACCCTCAATCATCTTTGTTTACAAAAAGTAATTTCTCCTATTAAAGCATCTTTATTCATTTACTAAGATAAGTCTTGAGGCAATGATTTTACGGCCATAACTTGTCTCTGTCAATACAAATATTTTTTTTTACACAAGTGTCTTTGTCTTAGTTTCGGTCCTGGGGCGCGTTTCATCATCATTTTTGTCCGACAAGTTGTCAGACCTGAAACTTGTCTTGATGTTGATTGGCTAGGAAGCATTGTTACTATGGTTACTGTTTGATAAAATGGGACTTGTCGGATAAAACATCCGACAACTGCTTGCATGAAATGCTCCCCTGCCCTGGTCTTTATCTCTTCTGCCCTGGTCTTTATCTCTTCTGAGTATATCTCAGACACTTAATTGACACATGACATTCGAATCATACTCTATATGCATTAGAGATGATATGCACTCCATACACAATATACAATGCCCACCACAAATTTAGCTAAAATTGCGAGACAAGGTAGGCAAAATGAAGTCATAGAGACAAGTATTGTTAAAAAAAACAAGTGGAATGCCTCTGGCCGTCTCACCTGCATCACGCGATTGAACATAGCAGCAGTGCTGACTTTGAAAACTACTATAACTCGCACAAGATGTTCAGTGATACTTGGTTACTCTTATTTCCACGTTTAATGAACTAGACCAATACACTTACAGAGATAGGATGGTAATTCAACAAATACCCGCAATGTGGCCAAAATTCATTGACCTCACATGACCTTTGACCTTGATCATGTGACCTGAAACTTGCACAGGATATTCAGTGATACTTAATTACTCTTATGTCCAAGTTTCAAAAGTCAGATCAATAAAGTTGCAAAGTTATGATGGTAATTCAACAGATACCCCCATTATGGCCAAAGTTCATTGACCTTTGACCTTGGTCATGTGACCTAAAATGTGCACAGGATGTTCAGTGATACTTGATTACTCTTATGTCCAAGTTTTATGAACTAGACCAACATACTTTCAAAGTTATGATGGTAATTTAGCAAATACCCACAATTTGGCCAAAGTTCATTGACCCTAAATGATCTTTGACCTTGATCATGTGACCCGAAACTTGCACAGGATGTTCAGTGATACTTGATTACTATTATGTCTAAGTTTCATGAATCAGATCAAAAACTTTTAAAGTTTTGATTGTAATTCAACAGATACCCCCAATTCGGCCAAAGTTCATTGACCCTAAATGACCTTTGACCTTGGTCATGTGACGTTAAACTCATGCAGGATGTTTGGTGATACTTGTTTAATCTTATGTCCAAGTTTAATGAACTAGGTCCATATATTTTCTAAGTTATGATGACATTTTTAAAACTTAACCTCTGGTTTAGTTTTTGATGTTGACGCCGCCGCCGTCGCCGTCGGAAAAGCGGCGCCTATAGTCTCACTCTGCTATGCAGGTGAGACAAAAACACACTGCAGATGTGAAACAATAGATAGAAATCTTACAAAATTTTTTGAGACTTAGATGATTTTCTAGCGAAAAATTTTTTTGAGGCAAAGTTGTTTCAGCATAAACTGGTACAATAACAGTTTTGAGGCATTCCTGGACACTCACCTATTGAGAGTGGATAGGTAGACACTGGCCTGGGTCAGAGATGGTACTTGTTTCTGCAGTCTCGCATCTGTCACAAAGTTATGCTGTAATTCATTGTATCTAAACAAAAAAAAAATCTCCAGTCAAACATAAAAATATATCCACAATAAATGGCCTATTCTAGATTATATAGACAAACCTGTATATAACTTGGACTACCCATTAAGGGAGACCAGAATAAATGTCCTTATGACATGATGGTCTTTATGGACAAGTCTCAATAATACACATTCCAATGGGGATAGATTCAAGTGAAATAGAATAATTATGGTCTTTTTAGACAGGTGGTTGTTCTATACAGGTGGTCATTAGAGCAGGTTCCACTATTTCTCAAAAACAGGAAAGTGCATTAATTAGCACAAATGGATGGAATATTGATAACTATACTTTAGAATAATAACCTGCTGGAGACAACCCTATTCGGACCATAAAAAAGCTAACGGTGTGTTTATGGCATGGTAATTACTCAGCAGAGTGTTCAACCAAGACCGTGATTAAGGGCATGTATCCAAGCGGGGAGGGCACATTTTGGGGGGCAATTGTTTTCTCTTTTTTTTCCAACAGGGAAGTGCTTCCCATTGTCGGCCTCATTTCGTTACAGCACCATTGCTTTCTTTGAGGGAACCGCCATATTTGTTAACTACTGCCGATTCTTCTGTCTTCACCCCCAAGATGGAAACATATCCTCATCTCAGGATGAGAACAGAGGGCAAAGAACAGAGAGCAACATCAGGTGGGTGTTTCATAAAGATGTTCATAAGATAAGAGCGACTTTAAGAACGACTGGTGATCCTTTTTTTGGTAAATGGTATACACCACAGATGATGGTTTAGCGCGTAAGAAAGGATCACCAGTCGTTCTTAAAGTCGCTCTTAACTTACGAACAGCTTTATGAAACGGCCCCCATGACAGGCCTCTAATTTCAAGCAAGAAAATTAAGAAATCCAGCATGGTGATCATGCTTCCAAAGTTCTGTTTGGTTGCTTTAAGGTTTGATATTTAACATCATGTCAAAATTTTATGATGAAAAACAACATTTGGTTCTCAACCAAATATGATTAGATTTTTCATGACATAATTTCTGCTAAAATCAAACCAGTCCCAACAGAAACGGTTGAGACAAGGGGAGCGCTCAAATATCCATCAATAATGAAGATCCTTACCATTCATACTTTACGAGTCAGTCAGTTTATTTTACCCAATATCTTCCAAAAACTAAAATTACTCACAAAATTCTCTACGTAACCAATCTATGGAATGATTTGAATAATGATTCTAAGCTAAGTGAAACTCTAAATAAGTTTTAAAAACTTCTGAACGTTGAATTTTTCTCTCAGTATGAAAATCCTGCCAATAGCACACTGTATGTTATTATTTTGTTTGTTTGTTTATTCTCCTATATTAGCCCATTGTTTTTGGAATTGTATTTCAATGTTATTTGTTGTTTACTCTTTATGTATGTCTTATATTGATTTGTATTTACTTGTATCATGGTGGTGCCCCACCCACATTTTTTTTAAATGAAAACCTCCAGGGGCTCCGATCCCATGTTTGTATCTAATCTGTATATACCTGTATTTTTATGATTGATTGATTGAAATAAATTTTGAATTGAAAAATAAAATCTTACTTTTGCTGATGTGGTTTACGGTACACCATGTGGAGTGTTATAGAAACAGTGGATAGAAGAAGAGAAGTGGATAGGCGAGAAAGTGGAGATTTGAGAGTAGAGTCTCTCTACTAATCATCATCTCTACTCGTAGACTCAAGCCAGCATCGCCTCATCAGCTCTACTACTCAAGCTGTTCTCAACTCATCAATCTCTTCTGGTTTATACATTCCTTTTCAGGACTACTTTCAAGAAAGAATACTCTTCTCTCAAATCTCCACTTTCTCGCCTATCCATTTCTTGTCTTCTATCCACTGTTTCTATAACACTCCACATGGTGTACCGTAAACCACATCAGCAATTGTACATGCCACCATGCAAACCTTCAAACAACATCCAAAATCTTACTTACGTATTGGTATAATACTCAGGCATGGCATCTAACTGCTTCAGGACCGGTGATTGATTTTCCTGTTGCCATCTTCCGATCACCTAGTAAATGGGAAATTATTCATGTAGAATACCGGTTTCTTTGTTGTATCATATGTTGTATTTGCCTATCTCAATATGACCAAAGTTTCTTTGTTTTTATTTATTATAATTTTATATGCCTTTATCATGATTATACTGCAATTGTTATAAAGATGCTCAGTCTTGGTCCTTGGACCTTCAAATCATGTCTTTTTAGCATTTTTTTCAACAGAAAAATACAATATCACTCTAACCATGCAAGATAAATTGTAGCTCTATGGGATTCATGAAGTACTGCATGTTGCCAATGACTGACATCAATATTTTAAGAAGGAATGGCCAAGTATTTTAAGAGCTTCATAAAATATTTAATCTTTGGTGAAAGAAAATTATCATGTCATCAAATATTATATTAAAGAATGCAATTTTTAAAACCAGTGGTAACAACAGTATGTTAAATGAAACTAGGTCAATATTGCTGTCCATCTAAAACCAAACAAGTTTTAATAACTGACCCAAACACTCACTTCTTTATAGAGCATTCTGTACGCATTAGTCTTTGGTGGGAAGGCAAACATGACCATGTCTCCGGCATTGTGATTCTGTAATGGTTGATAGTACTGTAAGGAATGTCTGTAGGTGATCATCAAACAAGCTAACACACTGGATGAACCCTGGAAATGTAAGAGAATGCAATCAAAAACAGAGAATGAGATCAACAACACTGTAAGGAATGTCTGTGGGTGATCATCAAACACTGGATGATCCCTGGAAAGGGGAAGAATGCAATCAACAACAAATAATGACATTAACAACAGTGTAAGGAATGTCTGTAGGTGATCATCAAACATGCTAACACACTGGATGAACCCTGGAAAGGTGAGAGAATGCAACCAACAACAGAGAATGAGATCAACAACTTAAAGAATGTCTGTAGGTGATCATTAAACATGCTAATACACTGGATGAATCCTGGAAAGTTGAGAGAATGCAATCAACAACATATAAATAATATCTGTAGGTGATCATCAAACATGCTAACTCACTGGATGAATCCTGGAAAGGTGAGAGAATGCAATCAACAACATATAAATAATATCTGTAAGTGATCATCAAACATGCTAACTCACTGGATGAACCCTGGAAAGGGGGAGAATGCAATTAACACCA
The DNA here is from genome assembly GCF_018143015.1 of Lytechinus variegatus. Taxonomy (NCBI): domain Eukaryota; kingdom Metazoa; phylum Echinodermata; class Echinoidea; order Temnopleuroida; family Toxopneustidae; genus Lytechinus; species Lytechinus variegatus. The sequence goes on from NC_054751.1 coordinate 27,494,754, forward strand.
CTGTGATGAATGTCTGAAGCACTGAATGAACACTGGATAGGTGAGAGAATGCAATCAACAACAGAGAATGAGAACATCATGTAAAGAATGTCTGCAGGTGATCAACACACTGGATGAACCATAGAAAGGTGAGAGGGTGCAATCAACAACAGAGAATAAGATCAACAACTTGAAAAGAATGTCTGTAGGTGATCATCAAACATGCTCACACACTGGATGAACCCTGGAAAGGTGAGAGAATGCAATCAACAACAGAGAATGAGATCAACAACAGTGTAAGGAATGTTGTATGTGATCATCGAACACACCGGATGAACCCTGATAAGGAGACAGAATGTAATCAACAGCAGAGAATTAGATCAACATCACTGTAAGGAATGTCTACAGGTGACCATCAGACGTGCTAACACACTGGATAACCCTTGGATGAGTGCGAGAATATAATCAACAATAGAAAATGAGATTGACAACATTGTAATAAATACATTACAGGTAATACAAACTTATTATTTAGATGAATGTTACATTTATAATTTGAATGGAAAAAGGAAAGATTTTAATTTGAAATGGAGTATGTTGAAACATTTGTTTGAATGATGTATATGATTTGACTTCTGTAAACGTGTTCATTTTTTTTCTAAACACTTGCCCATTGGGGCAAAAGTATTGAAAAAAAAAAATTGTTATAAATGTCGGCAGGTGATCATTAAACATGCTAACAAACTGGATGAACCTGTAAAGTGAGAGAATGCAATGGAGAATGGGATCAACAAAGTAAAGAATGTCTCTATGTGATCATCAAACATGCTAACACACTGAATGAACATTGGATACATGAGAGAATACAATCAACAATGGAGAAAAAGATTGACAACACTGTAACAAATGTCAGTAGGTCATCACTAAACATGCTAACACACTGGATAAATCCTGGAAAGATGGGATAATAATTCAAATTTGAATTCAAGTTCACTTACTTTCAAATCCCTTAAAAACAACATACAATGCACAAGGATGAATGTGGATAACATTAACAACATGGATCTTAGCAGAAGTGGAGCCATGGATAGATGGTTTAGAGAAGCATCCAATTAGAACAATTCATGTCTGTTAAAATTAAGCTCTAAACAAATCAACATACCACTTCTGTCTCGAATGAACATGAATGCGTTTATAACTACAATGTTTTAAATTGAGCTACGTGATGCATATACATTGTAACTTACCCCATCATAGAAGTGGAGTTCTTCATAGTATGACTTAGGTAGTATTGTCAGGCCATTGCGTGGATGACTGAAGATGATACCTTTCTCAAAGACATATAGCACACCTATTCATAAACATAAAAAAACATAAAGCATGATTTAATTAACAAAATACAGAAGTCATATTTCGTTTTCGAAATGTAGCATATCACGCTACTTCCTTTAAATAGTCAACTCTTTTCTCCGTCCAACCCCATATTTCTTAATTTTTATGTCCCTTCATAAAATAATTTCAGAGTATTTTTACTTTTCACATAAACTAGAAAATGAAGACAGATGGTTTATGGAATGTCCCACATATATGCAGTTGGACACACACACTTAATGGATTTGCCAAATACTTAAAAAAAGCAATAATTTGGCTATATAAGCTGACAGGAATGCAATATGCTTCATAATTCATGGAAAAGTTATCAAGTTATGTTTTTTTTTTCCAAATCAGAGCTAATCCATAGTCTGCATCTAAAGATAAATTCTAGGATCTACACTCAGCATTTTATTCTCAGAACCTCAACAATGAATCCTCCAGTGTGATCATTTGCCATTTGAAAAGTGCAACAGACATTGAAAATGTATCTTTTATGGCAACATTTCTGTAATGGGTGGATTGATCCAGCTCTATTTACGTGCATTCTCTACTCAATATGTAGGTTCATATTTGAGGCTGCCATTTTTACAGTCTAAAGCACATTCTTTGTCACTGAAAGGTTCGTATAGTAGGAGGGATGACGCAGAAATTAATTTTTTTTTCACAATCACAAAAGCTTACCCAAAACAGATAAACCACTGTAATTGTGAAAAAGGAAAGTATTTGTGATATCTTTTGTCTTCTTGTAATTTAATGGTAATGGTTTACTGAAGAATTTGTTAACAGCCAGAAGCCGAATGCATAATCTTTTACATGGCAAGTGCAAGATGATATAAACATGATAATAAATTCCATGATTACGCATTGCTATATTTACCATCACTGGGTGCTGATAGCTCCACACTGCCGAGCATCGTACAGTTCACACCATGCAATAGCACACTGCCGAATGGACTCTCAGGATTCTGAAATAAATCCAGATGAAATATGGAGAAAGATAAAGTTAATTTTTAGAGATAAAGATACCAAATGGTAGAATTGTGAGAGGGAAAGTTATTGGAGAAAATGATGCCATGAAGTAAAATGTCATGTGTTTTTCATTACTTTAGCATGAATCCAGCTATTCTTAAAATCATTACGAAGGATATCATTTAACGAAACACATATGTATGTACGAGCTCAAGATCTATAGTATCAGTTTTTATCACTTAAAAAGTAAACAGGAAATATTTCTTTTTAATTTCTATCCTATGTCAATTCAATTGTTGTTCACTGTAGCTTTCAACAGTACTGTTCAATCTACCCCTCTCGGGTCATCAGGCATTTGATATCACTTTGGGTATGCTTAATTAACACCTATTTCACCCTAGAACCACATTTCATTACATCACCGGTGGTTGATGAATGTATAATTCTCATTTTCCAATGATCTTTCCCAAATAATTCTCATCATCATCAATGATTGAAGAATGAAACATTTGATTTTCCAATGATTTTTACAAATAATCCCATCATCATCAAGGATTGAAGAAGGAATCATTTGATTTTCCAATGATTTTTTACAAATAATTTTCATCATCATCAATGATTGACGAATGAATCATTTGATTTTTCCAATGATTTTTACAACTTATTCTCACCTTGGTGTAAAGACTGATATTATTCTCAATGTCAGATGGCTTCATGTCCGCCTATAGAGAAAACAAGAAATTCTTATCAAAAGTGGGATGCGAAATACATACACGAAGAGCATTAAAAATAGCTGATTTATGGTCGAGAACTGGAAAGAGGACCCCAAACAGGAATATACATCATATGAATATAAGTATCCAGAATGTTTATTTCATATTTCACATACATAAACAGGGTTCCAAAAGAAACTAATTAAACTTTACATCGGCAGTGCACACATTCCACTGTGTCAAAACAAACAATATTTTAACACAGGCTAGCTTCAATAATCTTTACTAAGCACATGTCAATAAGTAAGAGATTGGTTCAATTACAGAGAGGCGCTATAGCCCCTCACATCGATTGGTTTCAAAATCCAAAGTGACAAACTGGCCAAAGAAAGACCAATGAAAATGAGATGGGATCAAGCAAACTTCCCAGTTTGTTACACATGTCTTCCAAGGGCATGCCTGATTGGTTCAATCACAAATAAGCTACAGAAAAATAGCATCAACGTTTTAAATTGCTGGAACAATTACACAGCCACACACAGATCCTCAAGGAATGTCCGGTAAGCGGAGGAGAATCCGAACACAGTGTATATCTTAAACAACCTCACGCAGAGCGTTAAGTGTGTTACCCATCACAAGAAATGAAAAGTTCTACAGGGATGCCAGTTGGAATTGATCAGAGGGCCTGAAAATCACCTAGAATACAATATTTTGCACACAAAAATGCTATAACCATGGCCTAAAATATAAATTGCCAGAGCCTGAATTCAGGCTTTTGCCTGAAAAATTCATCACAATTTGAATGAAAGTATGAATGAAATGTTACTGATCCCCACTGGTTATTGATGGCACCATCCGTTGCAAGTGGTAATGTGTGAATTATTTGGTAGTGATCGCCACCAGTGATTGAAAGTGCTACCCATCAAGAATGGTGATAGCATTTAAAACAACCCATAGATTCAAACATTATGGTTAATTTGAGTACTTACAGCCCAAGTGACAGTGCGGGGGAGGTGCCTCGTCAGAATTAGACACTCTGCATTCATTTCGATGCTTCCATCTGAACAATAGATATAGTAGATTAGATAAAACATGTTAATCGATATCAGATTCAGCTGCACAACCACATTTGTTTTGCTCATTCTAGAATGACTAAAACCAGTGCTTAAGGGCAAAAACATGCACAATATTTCAATCCACTGGGTAATACATGCTGTAAGTATTTCATCTAGAAACAATGACTTTATGTATCAATACATTTGCAGAGAGATTAAACTTATTCATTGCATTCATTATTAATTAATAAATGTGCGTGTTACAAAATTGCAAAACATATGCATGACCTTTTAAAATTGTTTTTGCGCAAAATATGGTGAACATAATTTATATACATAAATAAAGTATCAAACAGTACTGTAGGTGACCAACTATATGCACAATATTGCTATTATTTATTCCTTGAAACGCAGCGCGCGTAACAGCTGCACTGCTAAAGCCAGGGTAATTATGCTGCATATACTGTAGAGCGCTTAGAGACTTCTGACAATTATGTTAGGCGCTATATAAGCAAGTTCAATTATGAATTATTATTATTAATCCCAGAGCTTTGTTTGTATGCTAGTTTACTCTCACTTTGATTTTGATTCATATAATGAGCATGGCTAAATTCACAATTAAGAATAAATATCTAAATTAAAAAAAAAATCAATGTTTATGAGGATAAAAACATTCGACATGATGATTTATTTCAAGAATTCATTTGGAAAGAAATTTGCCATGATTCCACTTCTTCTTAACTTTCAAAGTTTGTTTTCTGCATAGGTAATGATAATTTCCTGAGTATATAACCTTCATCAGAATATAAAGAGTTTTAGCTCCAGAAACACATTAAAATTGACGATGTGCCAGCACAAATCCCAAAATCATCAACAAACTTTTATACCATATTGGAGGTCGATTGCCTTTTCACACATGATTTGCCTCCTAAAATGGGCTTTAACCCTAGTAAGACTAGGGGGGGCTGATTCAGCCCCTCCCCCTGACATTTTTCACTATAAATCTGCTGCGCAGAATTTTTTGACCGAGTCGCTCACTGACTTTTTACTTTCAACTTTCAAGTCTCATGCAACTTGAGACCAAAATTGTGACCTCCATGAACATGGTTCCGAAATTACACAACATTTCGTAAGTGCATGCAGACCTAAAATTGCTCAAAAATGTTAATTTGTGTACAAATTTTAGCCAAATTCCATAAATGTATCATTATTTCTCCTTTGCTGATTAAAATCAATTAATTTCATCTTGTTTATGGTCAAAATAAGTGCCTGACAATTTCTATCGAAAAAAAAGTGGAAAAACAAGAAAATACACAAAGAAAACAATAAAATACTTTAGAAAATAAATGTTGTGTTGAAATTTTTTAAAGGAAAATTGATCAGATTCCTATAAAGAGTCTGTGACCTGAAAATTAGCATTTTAGGGGCATTATTTAGTTAATTAGAGCAAACTTTTGATTTTATGCATAAATTAGCATAATTAATTAGCAATGAAATTTTTTTTGTAGATTATGCCATGGGTAACGCCCTTGACAATTTTCTTTGCAATCACGCAATTGACCGCCGAGATCAGTCGGGAGGGCTGAAATTAAATTCAGCCCCCCCCCCTGCTTCTTAGGTGGCAAAATAGCCTAGTCTATCTACGGTTAATATAAAGTCAGCTGGTGGGGATGAAGTATATTCTTTTGTTTGATACCAGAATGTTGGAAAAGAAAATATCTGATAACTGAAAAGCAAATAATCAATTCTTGTAACAAGTGCATTAAAATTGTTGACGGGTACTGTATATAATTCAGCTAATAGTTTTCAAACCACAAAAAGGTATATGGTCAATAGCAGCGTTGGAAAGCAACACACGATTTTGCCCACATGACAGCTCAAATCACCAATCATATTCCCAAGATGGCCGCCTTGGATTTACCATCTTTTTTTAAGTCACCCCAAGAACTGCCATTAACAATATTTCAGAAAGTTTAGAAAAATCAATTTTCTACTAACAGGAAAAAAAAATGCTTTTACAGCATAATTCCTTGCTGCACAGATAAGCAGCACTTGAAATGAAAGAAATGGCCCCTAAAATTTCAGCAATAGACATACTGTACGAGAAAAAAAAGCCCCTCAAAATACATGTAAAACCGTTTTCTACCCTGGCTTGTAGATAAGTTACAGAATTGATTTACATCCATTTAACTAGCCTACCTTTCTGTAGCACTGGAATGGCAGAGTCCAAGAAGCTTTCAGCAAACACTACAGATCCTAGGCTGTTATTAGGGTGCTCAACACTGGGAATATCATACACCACCAATGACACCTGATAATAAGGCATGAAGTGCAACAAAGGTGTTAGGATTGAAAAGTGGCTTGATAGCGAGTTATCTGGAAATACCGACTTTATGTTGCTTAACACCAAGGGAGAGTATGCAAAACCAATGCTAGAATGATAAATGAAGTTTAATTATGTTTTTTATATTATAGAATTGGGAAGAAATTTTATAGGGAGCTATCAGGAATCACAATCTTGGAGTAATCAACACTTTGGAAGATTATATACTACTAGACACCTGAAATGACTGTAATTTTAACAATGGCGTTAGAGTTGGAAAGGACTTGAAAGTTAGCTATCTGGAAACACCACCTAATGGTGCTAAACACCAAGGAAATGCATGCACAGCCAATGACACTTGAATTAATGTATCCAAGCTTAACAATAGTATTAAAATTAGAAAGGACTTTAATAGGGAACTAAAATGTGATGGAAAGACAGACAAATGGACATACTGAAAACATGATGCCTCTGACAGCCATCTGTGGTGGACGGATACATTCAGATTTATAAACATTCTCCATGAATAATTTGAATGAGTCCCCAACCAGTGCTATATAGTTTCCTTCATTTTGAGAGGCAGGGAGTGGGGGAATCAGTATCACTGGTATTCAACATTCATCATTCATAATATTGATGTAAAAATATTCCTCTATCGATTTTAATACAGAAAGTATACCCTTTGAAATTTACCTGGACTTTTCTTAAATACCCACATGTATAGAATTACGTGACTTACTCTTGAGAACTCTTAATAGCACAGATAACTTTTAAACATTGATTTCTTATGATTATCCCTGTACAACCTTTAATTTGGAAGAAAACCTTTATCAGGAATTATCCTAGTTATTGGGAAAACCCCTCAGGAAAATGAATAATTCAAAAGGGCTTCTTATGAATCCAACAAAATGTCAAATCTATCCCAAACAGGAGTTGTCTACACCCCGAAATCCGAAATGCATTTGTATGCTGTTGAAAATAGTAAAGGATTAAGCTGCATAGGCTGAGTGATTTGGTCTCTAGCTTACAGATGAATATCTTAAGCTTACATAAACTAAGGTTGACATTAAGACTTCTGAGTAGTTCCTTATCTAAAAATTCTTAGAAAAAAATGTATTGGTGTCTAGAATTATAGAAAAGATAGCTCCAACTACTAAAATGTGTCTGGAATTTTGAAAAAGATGGCAGTAGAGTGAAAGATTCAATAGCTTTGGTGGAGTCTATTGTTCCGTCAAATTGGTCAATTTTCCAACAGAAAAATATCTAATTGGGTGAAATATTTAAAGATAAACAATTCATCATGGCAATTTAGCAGTGAGAGTATACATAAACTTTATTTGTTTAAAAAAAGAATAGTAATGTTAAAAATCATGGGGGAGGGAAGTTCAACAAAAATTTAAGTCTGACTATAAACCACACTTGAATTCTAAGTTGCCTGCAGTATGAGACACATAAACGTATTGGTCAGATCATGCTATAGGGGCTTTGTGCCTACTGCCTATATATCAAGAAGATCCAGTGTTCTTTATGTGCATTGGCACTTAAGCATGACTTAAAAGTCAAACTGACATCTCTATGATAAACCCAAGCTCTTAGATTGAATCCTGTCCTACAACGGTTAAGGGTCTTACCAGTTTGATGAGGGGAACCTTGTCATCTCTGAGCTCTATGGTGTTTCCTTCTTGGGTGAGGGCTTCTAGGGTAAAGTCAATGTTGGCTCTAAGAATAGATACAGAAACCATGACACATGATATGATGAATAAAAAGAAGAAGCATAGAACATGAACAGCCCTTTTGTGACTGTATACTTTCAGCCAGTGTCACCCAGGCTATGGTAAGGTTTGCAGAGTCAGCAGAGTTTTCTTCAATTCCAATGGTGAGATTGGGAGGTCACTACAGCCACATTTCCTCATATTGTGCTAATGGCAGGTTTATTATTCCAATTTGTCCATTTACCAAGTCGTCTACTATCATTTTGTCTACCATCAGTTCGTCCACTATCCACATGGTCTAATTGCCATTTCATCCACTCACCATTCTGTCTAATAATCAGTTGGTCCTATAGCCATTTAGTCTACATAACATTTGGTGTAATTGGACTATGTGTTAATTGGGCAAATTGAAGGAAAATAAAATGGGTATGAGACCAACTGGTTATGAGATGAAATGGTCATAGACCAACTGGTGATTAGACGAATGATGATTGGACCAAATGGTTGTTAGATGACATGTTGATGGACCAAATGGTTTTAGACTTAATGAAGGTAGACCATGTGATGAGTGGAGGAGTTGGCAATAGACAAATCAGCAGTTTAGCACTACAGCCACTTTTCCTCCTATTGTGCTCATGAAATATCTCCCTAGATACATTCAACTCAAGTTTCTTACATGATTTTACATCTATTTCCAAACATTTAAATGAGGAAGGAATACTATGACTGTTCAATGCACATTCTTCAGCCTAATTAGATCATGATATAGAGTAGATACTGCAAGCAGTTCCGATTGCAAAAATAAACATGCATTATGTCAGCCTCCAAAAGCAGAAAAAATCAATGAATTTGTACAAGTACATGAAGAAAAGCCAGGCGATTTCATTGCCTTAATCTTCAAACCCAATGCTATGTGGTAACTATAAAAATAAAATGTATCAAATGTTAAACCCACATGTATGTACTGGCCCCTAAGTGGAAAGGGGGTTCACAACATTCGTTAAAGAGAAATACCAGTAGTTGTAGTAAACAATGATTTCATGAGAAAGTCTGTAAAACCAGCCTTAATTGTCAGTACATCATCAAGGATCTAGATCTGGTACAGTTACATAAACTGAACTGAGTGAAATCTTGAAATCTACGCTGAAAAATATTCACACTGGAGATCACCAACACAGAGATAAGCGCATGTTCGACAGTGTATTATTATTGCTTTGAATGTCGGCCCGACGGTTGACCCTAATCCTGTGCTAATTGTGTAATTGCTAATTTCTCAGCAATTACACAATTTCTTCCAGAATCCTTTGGCACTTTTTTTTTTATTCATACAAACAGACACTTTGGTGGTGATTTCATTGGATTCCGTACGAACTCATTTTGATATTGTTACCAAAACTGGCATTTACCTATAAATAGAACACATGATTTTAATCAGAATATGGTACACTAAAAGAGTCATCATTCGTGTAGTCATATTTCAATATAAAGAACATGCCATTCATAGGCAAGTAATTCCATGTTTGATTTTCTGTACAAATCATAAGTAAAACAAATGAAAATGTAGAAAGATTTTCTAGGGAGTCTAGCCCATTTCAGTGGCATTCACAAAATGGCATCGTTCTTCCAAGGCATCCCATTCTATTAAGTATGAATGTCAAATCCTGTATATACAGAACTTTCCATAAATTTGTCTTTTTTTAAATCAAATTCCTATAAAAAATTATAGCACTCTTAAATAATAATAATTATAACAGTATATGGGATTTGTAATGTGCCAAACCCACTCAGCAGAGTGCCCAAGGCGCAGTGAAAGAAAGGAAGAGATTGAAAAGTACAAATACATTAATAATAGATTCAGGAACAATTAAGAGTAGGAAGCATTGGATCATGGTTTAATCCGTTCTTAAGTAAGAGTGTAGACAATTGGTGGTCAGATGTACAAAAAGGTTTATTATTTTATGAAAATGCTCAGGTATTAAAGAACTAGAGTAAAATCTTACTTGTTTGTGAGGAAGCCAGGTCCTAGTTTGAGGTGTTCCTCTGTAAATCCTTCCTTCAGTGAGGACAAACAACATGCTTCAGCCTGGTTAGATATAAATACAGAGGACAGATTCATTCCGGGTTTATAATAATTGACGATTAATGAGACCTACCTTGTTTATAAGTGTTACGTATAGTGCTTAATGTTTACTCTATTAGAAGTCTCTAAGGGCTCTATATTGAATGCAGAATTACCACAGTATTAGCACAGAAGCTGTTATATGCTCTGCGTTATAAGGCAAAAAATTCCTGCAAGATGCCTGTTTATCTCACATGGATTCCAGTAACACATTAAAGGTGGGTTGAAATTCATTTCAACCCATAAAGATAGTTTACCTTTATCCTGGAAACTAGTAATGATACATTCAATATAATCAAAAAGAGAAAAATGTATTGAAAACATTGATACCATGCACATTACATCATGTGGTGCCATTCCTAATAAAAGCAATTTAAATGAAGCTAATCATTATACACTCTAAATTGGCAAAGTGATGACAATAATCACTTTATTAAAATAAAAAATTGCAAGTTTTTGTTAAATTTCACTTTGTTTTCATTTATTTGACTCATATCATATTAATCTATTTTAGGTATAGAAATTAATTTTCAAGAAATAAAGGCTGTTGCCAATTTGAGGAACAAAAGATTAATTTTGACCCTATAAAAGCTGCGTACCTGTAGAGGGGGGGCACATTCACTATCATTATAGAGAGAAGACAGAGCACCTTGGCTACAACAAATCAATGGACTTTGCATTGGCATCCACAGAATTGCTATGACAAATTTACAGGTAGATGCAATGGGAAATTTCAAAATTGACATAATGATTAATACCTCTATATACAGTTTAGGAGTAAAGACGACTAAGTCTATGTCTATTCTCTTTGATAAGACATTTCAATAACAACCTGATTTTCAATAAAAATGAACAAAATCCATTATAATACAAATTTTTTTTAAAGACTAAAATTTCATTATCTTTTTTATAGAAAGAAACAAAGTACTGCAAAAACAGTTTCTTTTAATTTCTTTAAGGCATCAGCATATGATACTGTTTTACATAATGGAACTATAAAGTAAAGCTAGTTACCTTTGAGTAGCTAGTTGTCTTGCAATACTCATTAATTGATGCCAAAACAGAACCAATCACGACCTTATATAGTCTCTCGAGAAGTCTGTAAATCAGAAATTGAAAGCAAACTCAGGTGCTCATATTATCTGCATACGTCATAGGTATGAAACTTTATTACAGATCAATTCAGGCTATTTTAATAGATGACTATTTGAGGGGCTCCATTTTTACAAATGTAAACTCAAGAGTTGTTTGTATTATTCTTATTAAGACCTACTTAACAATAAACAGTATACAAAGCTTTGGTGCAAATGACTTCAACATATCTAGAGATATTCTACACAGGGAACGTCTAGACATCAGACTTGGACACATACAAAAATGTTTGTTTGCTGTAAAAGAGGGAGAAAATTGGGGTGCATCAGGATTTCTTAGAAGGTGGGGTGGGTTGTTGGGTTTTGGGAGTCTTTATAAGAATGATACAAAAACTCTGAGAAATATTATTCACTTTTTTGTAGCTTGTGAGGGGAATTTGTTCCATAATAAGTAATGCACATGCACAAGACACATAAGATGGACCTCCTGGAATGGTCAGACTCTTGTATAGTCCACTCACAATATGGATGATGTTCCAACAAGCTACTTTCTAAAAAAATATAAATTTTCAAAAATGTTGAAAACTGAAGTTTTCTACTCATTTTATTTTTACAAGGAAAGGGGTTACATCAAGAAAAACAGACTCTCTCCTTTTTATTTGGCTCACTTTCATGTGTCTACAATTACCCTTCCCATTTCTTACAGTACTCCTAGATAAGTTTATTTTCAAATAGTATTTAGAGACTTTACTAGAATCTATGTGTGACAATACAGATCATGAGATAACTAGATTGACCAATGATAACTCACTCAATATCTGTCTTTGGTGGGCGTGGTGCCTGAGCAGAACCCCCTGTGATGGGGTAGGGGGCGTGCCCGCTGGATGTGAAGTAGGTTCGAGCACAGCACAGAGGGCTTCTGGGTGCAACCAACTGACAAATCTACATAGGAAAACAAGAATCATATTGAAAGTTTGATGGGCACAATAATACAATGCAGTGCTATACTGTAATGTGTAAGTCATCCAAGCATTAAATATACCGGTAGCTGCTGAATTTTTGAGCACTGGAACAAAATGTGCAAACACTTTCCATCATTAAATAGGTAAACAACAAAGCCTAGGCATCAAATAAAAAGCGAAAACAAATCTTTCATACATATACAGTGCGTCCCAGAAAAAACGAAACCAAGATTTAGCGATCATTTATCATTACTTAATCATAAATAAAATATACAAATAACCTATCATCTGATATTACTTAGATTATTTCTTATTCACGCATGAGTGAGCAAATACAATTTGAAGAAAGGATATCAAAAACTCATTTGGCGGGGGGTATCTGGGTTTCAAAAAGAAAACCACATTTCTGGAAAGTTCCATATCTGCTCTTTAATTTGATACCTAAATTACAGAAAATGGTCAAGAAATAACAAAGTTCTGGTCATTTGAAATAAGGCTTGAATTTCAATAATTTCATAAAATGAAGAGGTTCTCCAGGCTAGCTTTCAAACTCACTCAACACTCCGTTTTGTTGACGATCAGCCATGCATTAAATCTTTTGTTCACCATGCGAAAGCTTCTGTGGGAAACTGGGGAAAACATGTTTATCTCATGAAATTATGGAAATACAAGCCTTATTTTAAATGACTAGAACTTTTTTATTTCTTGACCATTTTCTGTAATTGAGGTACCAAATTAAAGAGCAGATATTTAACTTTTCAGAAATGTGGTTTTCTTTTTGAAACCCAGACACCCCTCGCCAAATGAGTTTTTGGTATCCTTTCTTCAAATTGTTTTTGCTCACTCATGCGTGAATAAGAAATAATCGAAGTAGTATCAGATGAAAGAGGAGATTCTAAGCTTTAAATTGGTAGGTCATTTATCTATTTTATTTATGATTAAGTTATGATAAATGGTCGCTAAATCTCGGTTTCGTTTATTCTGGGACGCACTGTATATTATCATTCAAAATTGTCATTCCTGTTACACCGTAATATCCCAAAACTATGCCGAATATATGTCAACCGAACAATGATGTTATTTAGATAATATTGTTGAATATCAAAGTTCACTCATCATCCATGACTATTTCTTGATCTTTTTTTCTCTCCCTTTCTTCTGAAATTCCTCCTCAGCTTTCTGTTTATCTGTATAATAAAGCTATATGAGTTATCAGTTCCTAGCACTGAGACCTGTTGGGGGTTAATAATGCTGTTCATACCTTATGAGGGAATTTTTGTGCAATTGGTGATCCTGTCTTGTGATAAATGGTATACACTAAATTCAGGGGTGTGAGTGGTCACAAATAAAAAGCTGAAAGTGTTGAAAAGGTTTGCAATGGAAAGAGCTCCCATACTTTTTGGAGGAAAGCCAGAAATAAGCTGAAATTAAGCTGAAAATCAAAACAAACATAATCTGAAATCAGCTAAAAATCTGAGCCCTCACACCCCTGTAAATTTGCAATGATGTTGAACCACCTCCTAAGAAAATGTCACCAGTCTTTCATAAAATTGTTTGTAATACAATTAGCTTTATGAAACACCAGTCAGGTAACACTGCTAGGAACTGATAGAGTTTATAAAATAGGTGTATTATTTCAAGCATCGCGATTTGCCAACATGCGTCACATGACTTTCAATTTTTTGTGCACTGCACGGCAGTGCAAAAAGTGCGCAACGAAAATTGACATTGCACGCTCAAGGAAACCAGTGCGGTAGAAGTCCTTGGAGAAGTCCAACAAAACTGTATTGTAACTTTTTAAGAATTTGTTTCTGTGTTGCTGTTTAATAAAACAAATAATGCACTTGCTCTGTCGTGCATAAAAGTAAATGCAGAAAAAGCTCGGTTTCTTCAGATGGTGCACACTGGGCACTCGCCGCAAGCGGCACATGCACAGTGCGGCATCTATCTAAAGAAACCTCGCGTGCTCTGCATTTCCACTAACGCACTGGGCTGCATGCATTATTTGTATAATATTATCATATCCCTTACGGTAGCCGCGCACCGTCTATTTAGGAACAGGCTAGCTTAGAATGATTAGCCAACTTTGATTAAATTAGAGCTAAGCTGATCTAGATTTTGTCCAGATCATGGAGATGGGCCAATCAGGACTAGATTATCAATAATTTTCGCTCAAACTTTAATTATGGAAGGGATATAAAACAAATATACCGGGCGTTTCTTTCAAAAGTGTAGTGGAAATATTTTATCCTCTGTTCATTCAGCAATAGTAATTGCCGAACCAACCTCGGACAAAAATATTTCCACTATACTTTCTCAAACCCGGTATATTTGTACACTATTACTACTCATCCAGTCAAAACAAATGTCTTTTAACAAATTAAATTCATCTCTTTCACAACACTAACAAAGACTGACAGTACCCTGAAAAAAAGGGTATTTCCAGGGGTCACAAACATTATTCTCATTTTAAAGGAAGATAGTACTTGATATAATATACTTTCACTTCCATCATCAAAACAAATAGAGGGTATAATTCCCAGCCATTTCCAGAAACTAGGTTCAGTATGTTCTAGTTGATTTTCATACATCAATATAGATATATCTTTGGTGGGTTGTTAAAACTGTGTATCTCTACATTTACAAATTTGTTTGACAGGTCGGAAAAGGCTGTATTTTAGAACTATGGGAATGGTAATTAAACTTCATAATGCCTGAAAACCATATTCCAATTACTGTAGAGAACTCTTTCAATGCAAAGAAAGTTTTATAGAGCACTCAATACAACAGAATGTTTCTAAATGTTTTACAAATGTACTGTTTTTCAAATGTACCGTGTACACAATTTAAGAACTTTCTCCAGTCCCTGAGAAGCATTCCAACAAGAGTTTCGGGACTCAAATGCTAGGCACGCTACATAAGCTTTCGCATCCTACCAGATACCTCTTTAACACCAGGGCGGAGAGTGGTCAAGTTTGGATTGATGCCTTGTTTGAGGATGCGAGGCTGCGGTGGGATTTTAACACACAAGCCTCTGGTTACAGGGCAAGAGGCAGAGCCGCTACACTGCAATGCTTCGAGATAGAGCATCCTCGTAGCTCTCCTAATCGCTTTTAAGTTTTTGATATACATGGATATACCAGCTTACCGCATTATGCTTCATAGTGACACCATCACCTGGACTGAAGATTTACCAATTTTTTCTCTCCTGTATTTCATTTCATTGAAAAGGGTGAGGGTTTCATACTACATCAGATTCAATAATGTACTTACCATATGTTTAGCTGGAGTGTCCCCTACACCCGATATGTGAAGAGTTTTACCTGGTAGAAACCCACCCTCTTGGGTTACTTTCATATGAGCTTTCATTGAGTTCTGACCAAACAGGACGTACGGCTTCCTACCAGATTGCCTGGACAATGGAATATAACAATCACATGATTGATTTAATCATCAGTTTATCGAAAGGGCGGTGCTACTGGGAGGGGGGGGTAATGGCTGCGTGGCTGGGCATCTTCACAAGGGGCAACTGCACCCCCCCCCTCCAATTCCTCTGCCGCAATTTTTTTTAAATACTATTCAGTGAAAACAACAAGGAAATAAAAAGATGGCGGACGAAAAGGGAAGAAAGAAAAATATAAACAAGAGGTTCTAGGACTAACAACTACATTACCTGTTTCCTAAATGAATAAAATTATTGTCACATGAAGGTGATGTTATCGCCCCCCCCCTTATATCCCAGGTTAATTACTTCTGGGGAGGGTATTTCACAAAGACTGAAGTAGGAGTCACACTTAAATGTTGACGCGTACATGATTTGCAACACGCAACCTTATTGATCAATACACAGTAGTATGCGTCCTATTGGCATGATCTGACCAATACGGTCATGCCTTTTATACCGCACGCAACTAGGGCGTTTGAGCATGACTCTCTAAGTCATACTTAAATCTTTGTGAAACACCCCCCTGGGCCCCATCTTACAAAGAGTTGTGATTGATCCGATCAATCACAACTATAGACGGCCAGCAACATCAACATCCATTATGCATGTTTGTTCAAAATATTTTTCTATCTACAATGTATATGCATGCATTCATTGTTTTCTTGAAAATTCACTGTGCTTCTCCTTGTTTGAAAAGGACATTGTGCAAATTTCCTGTAGAAAAAAATTATGCCACTGATGCATTTCCATAGAGTTATGATTGATTGGATCAATCGTAACTCTTTGTAAGACGGGGCCCATGCAGGTTAGTCAAACCCATTCAAGACTGGCTGATTATGCTATAACACACATTTTCCCATAGACCCTAATCTGTCTCCACCTACGCTCAGTCTCTCAATAGTCTGCTGGCACAGACCCTGATTGAAGCGTTGATCAACAAGTAGATCTTGTGACAAGACTAGCACAAAAATACACCTTCTATACTGCAAAAATAGATGTTTTTCCTGGAGTGAGGTGTTTGCAAAGACAACTAGTCACCCTATTGAGACTTATTGGTTTATTGACTAGTAAAAATGAAACAAAAAGATAATGGTATAATTGATCTTTTGATTCAGTAATCCTTAATCAACTATAAACAATGTGATTTTTTTATTTATAAAGGGAAGCAAATATCAGCCAACTGGCTGCAACCTCCTGAAATTTTGAAAATAAAATCATTATTGGATTGAACTGAATTGAATTATCAATGGTTCATTACAACTAATATTTTTTTTCTATAAAAAGCAGGTGTTATATAATTTGTCAGTTGGTATACTAAAAGTACAATAAAAAACATTTTCAATCATTTAAAAAAATAAAATTTGATTGATTTTGTTTTCACTACACGAAATACAGGGAAGCTGCTCGCATATGATGTCACAAATAAAATAATCGAAATCCCAATAACTCTTTTAATCTTTGATGGATTTTCCTCAAATCTTCACCAATATCATTTATAATTTCTGCTACATTTACAACAAACTTTTTGTCAAAGTCAAACCGATATGATGTTCAACCTAGTAATTCAACTCTCTTACCCTTCATTGTTGCTTGAGTTGGACACCTTCCCATGGCTGTAGTAACTCTTAAGTGGCTACAGATACGACAGAAATTGATATTATGATCAAAATGAAGAAATATTGTAGATAAATATTATCTCTTAAATTTTACGTATGAAAGTTGCAAATCAACTCAGATTTTTCTTTGCACACTTCCAAACACATTCAACTCTTGTTTTGTAAAATGTTTCTGTAATTTTTAATAATCTATTTATCTTTCTTTATTTTTATTTTCATATTTTTATCTTTTATTCATTTTATATCTACTTCAACTTTATCTTATTTTGATTTTTTTTCTTATTCCCTTTATCTATTATCATCAATTTTCTAGGGTTGTCTTTTCATGCCTTACCATATTCAAGTGCATTTGATTTCTAGCAGCAAAAAAGATTAAAAGAGAACTTTGCAGGGATTAAGTGATTTTCAGGTTAATTCCAAGAGAATGAATCCAAGTCACATACACTGTAATATACATATTCATATTCCAAGAGCTAGAAACATCAACATGTTTCTGCATCCAGATGTAGGAAAACAGAAATATACTGAGGCTAAATTAATACCAGCATAATCCAATAGCGATGAAATACAGACAGAGAAAGATAACAAAATACACAAACATAAAAGTTTTTTCAGTGTGTTAGGAATACAAGGTTGACAAGAGGGTATTTTTTGTCTCTCCTACTCCATACACCAAGATCATTTTAAGAAATAATTTGTTTCTCTATCTCTGTCTCTCTCTTAAAGGGATTGAGTAATTTTGTGGAGGTTTGCATAAATCTGAGTTATGGGGCTCAACCGTGCTGCCAGTGCATGCAGTGATGTTTCAAGAGGAAACCTTGACAATTTGATGTCAAAAGCTTCATTACATACATGCACTTCACATTAAGTAGAAAAAAAGAGTGATTGTTAAGTGCCAAATGAATGTGGATTGAAAAGACAGTCAAGTTTTGGGTTCTACCAAAATAAATAATTTTTCAAAACTTAAAAGTATTAAAGGTGAAGTCCAACTCAGAAAAATGTTGATCACTTAAGAAAAATCAGACAAGCATAATGCTGAAAATTTTTATCAAAATCCAATATAAAATAAGAAAATTACGACATTTTGAAGTTACGCTTATTTTTCAAAAAATAGTTATATTCACAATTTAGTCACATTCAAATGAGAGAACAGATGATGTTCATCACTTACTATTTCTTTTGTTTTTTATTGTTTGAATCATACAATATTTTTACAGATTTGACTGTAAGGACCAACTTGACTGAACCATAAATGTTAAACAATGGTAATTCTACAGGTTTAGGGAGAAATAAAACTTTGTTTCACATGACAATGGAGAGAAAATTAGAATATTTCATATTTCAAATGATAAAATACAAAAGAAATAGTGAATGAGTGATGTCATCAATTCCCTCATTTGCATACCAACCGGTATGTGCATGTAACTGTTTTGTGAAATTAAGCGAAACTTAAAAATATCATAACTCTAATTTTACATCTGGTTTTGATGAAATTTTCAGTGCTATGCTTGTTGGATTTTTCTCATTTTATTCAAATCAACTTTTTGGTGGGGTGGACTTGTCCTTTGACAAATCTCTGCACAAAGATCTTACCTCTCCTACCATCCCCTCGAGAAGTGTTGAAAAGGCTTTAGCTTTACTGTGAAAATAATTAGAATATATAATCAAAATGTACATTGCATACACATACTAGCTCTGTAGTTTATTAAGTTATTATCATTGACAGATGAAATAAAGATGACTGTCCCCTTTCCGATGCAGAAGAGAAAACAATTATTCACTCATTCAATTAAACATTCATTTTTCTTCCAATTGACATTCCATCCATTTTCATGAAGAATATACATATCATCATCTTTATATATATCGTTATCATCATTTATATGACACCTAGATAGATCCTTGTCATTTGATTGGTTGTTTGATATCAATCATTTAGCCCATTCTACAATGACGTCATCAACCGTGCCATTTTGGATCCATACGCTTTTGTCCATTGTACGCGCACAGAGACTGCAGGCACTACAAGTAAAACCACTCGTGTTTGACAATCATTAGACCGAGCTCACACAAGTATATTTTGCATCGAAATTCATTAAATTCATATGAACAAGAATCTCTTTAAGGTGTCATATAAACCAAATAATGAATGTTATTTCCATTCGTGCAATGGACAAAATACTCCAGTCGGTGAAAGATGAAATGAATGATCCAATCAACTCGGCTACACCTCATTGAATGGATCATTTCATCTTTCATCTCATGAAGTTTTCTGTCCATTGCACTCATAAACATTCATTATTTGTATAATAAGATATATATCATATTTTTATCTCATCATTTTCTGTTTCATGAGATTATATTGTGCAAATTAAGCATACAGTATTATGTTGTATTATATTACGTTATGTGGAGCGTTGTGGCCTAGTGGATTAGTCTTCTGACTTTGAAACAGAGGGTCGTGGGTTCGAATCCCAGCCATGGCTTGATTTCCTTCAGCAAGAAATTTATCCACATTGTGCTGCACTCAACCCAGGTGAGGTGAATGGGTACCCGGCAGGATTAATTCCTTGAATGCATGAGCGCTGAAAGGCAGCTCGAGCTAAAGCCACTGTAATAATAATAACGCGCCTCGGAATAGAATATTTCTAGATAGATGGTGCTATATAAATGCCTATTATTATTTCTAATTCAATCTGGAAAAAAAAGCTAAAATCTTACTAGGAAACATCCACATTTGTCAGCAAAGATGACCACTGACGCTCAAAGAGGGGTAGTTGATTGGTCACGATGGTTTCCAAGGCAACAGGGTCAACAATGTCATAAACAGATGCAAGAGGACTACTAATGTCAATAACCTGTCAATAAATCAAATACATCAAATCAATCAATCAAACAAATCAATTATTGAATAAAAAAATTTCATATATAGTCACATTGTAAATTTAGAGAATAACATGACAGTGAAATCTAACATAACTAATTAATAAGATGAATGTTTAGTTAGATCAATATTTTTTTAGTTCATTAAATTCACTTCAAATATAAACAGTAACATTTGAGTATTATCAAGTCCATACAATAATAACAATGATATTCATTGAGATAATCATTGGCGAAGCCCACTGGCTGAAGTGCACAAGACTTTATAGTACATGCAACATGGAGTATAAATCACGACAGCTGATAAATTTGAGGAGAGTGAAGAAGAAAGAAAATCAAAGCGAAACATACATGTATATGAAAGCAACATTACTAGTTTCGTAATGACGAAGAAGCTAATATACATGTATACCAATCATATGATAGCAAAAATATAGAATTTAATGACAGCTATTCATATACTGCAAACCAGGATAGGTTATGCTGTATACCATGAATTTCCGAAATGTAAATGACTAATCGGCAATCCAGTGGCCTAATTTTCCTACATTAACGGCTTACCTCATGCATCATAGTGAAGAATCCTCCCCTGTATATCAAATGAAAAATGATCATAGTTAATAAAAGAAACAAGCATATCGAGCAAGCATGATGCAATCAAATATGCTGGCTGAACTAGAATACAAGGGGGGGAATCATCTTTAAATGCTTTTTTTTTAAGGACAGGCAATAAAGATTAGACCTGGGGGCCGTTTCATAAAGCTGTTCGTAAGTTAAGAGCGACTTTAAGAACAACTGGTGATCCTTTCTTACGCCCTAAACCATTGCCAATGAGTATACCATTTATCATAAGAAAGGATCACCAGTCATTCTTAAAATCGCTCTTAACTTACGAACAGCTTTATGAAACACCCACCAGGGGCCCGTTTCATAAAGAGTTACAACTGTTGTAACTTTGCCATTATGGCAACTATCAAGGCAACCTTGATTTTGATTGGTGATGAGCGCTGATTCCATGGTAGTTGCCAAAATGGCAAAGTTACGACAGTTGTAAATCTTGATGAAACAGGCCACAGGTGGGCGTTTCATGAAGCTGTTCGTAAGAGCGACTGCCACTAGCATACCTACTGGGCAGTCTTCCCCCCCCCTTGACGAGCCACAACCCATGCAAAGGACGTATCCCTGCCCCCCCCCCTGACGAGATTGAAAGACCTTTTTGCCCCCCTGACGAGCTTGAAGACCTTTATATTGCCCCACTGACAAGCTTGAAGACCTTTTTTTTTTTACTTGTCAAATTTTTTGGCGGACGTTTTTGCCCCCCCCCCCGAGGAAAATCCTAGGTACGCCACTGGCGACTGGTGATCCTTTCATGTGGAAAATGGATATTTATTGGCGATGGTTTAAGAGCGTAAGAAAGGTTCACCAGTCGCTCTTAACTTACAAACAGCTTTATGAAATGGCCCCCAGGATTCCACCTTACGAAGGGAGTGTTTCATAAAGTTGTTAAGAGTGACTTTAAGAATGACTGGTGATCCTTTCTTGTGGATAATGATATTCACCACTTAATGTTCATTGGTGATGATTTAGCACATAAGAAAGGATCACCAGTCATTCTTTTAGTTGCTCTTAAATTACAAACAGCTTTATGAATCACCCCAAGACTTGTGATAGATTCAACTCAAACTCCAATTGCGATTGATCTCAATTTGTGCCGTTAAGAGATAGTAATTCTAGCTTTATCGCAATTTGAGTTTGATAAAAAAAAAATCTATAGCAACTTTTTGTAAGACAGAGTCCAGGTAGGTGATTCATAAAGCCGTTCACAAGTTAAGAACAACTGGCGATCGTTTCTCAGGCGCAAAATAACCACCAATGAAAATTTAATGGTGAATATCATTTACCACAAGAAAGGATCACCTGTCGTACGTAAAATCACTCTTAACTTACAAACAGCTTTATGAAATGCCCCCCCCCCCTCTTATCAAAAGATAGCTTGGCATGTGCATATCCTTCAGTGAGCCAACCAATGAGCCAATCAGATTCTTTTTTTTTTAATTTGTAATTGATCATAACTCTTTTTGTTACAGGACTCTGTTCATATTGCAATATCAAATAATTGGAAGTTACTTGAAAGGAAGATTTAGATCATTGTTTTGGGGGTTTTTTTTCATTGTTTTCTTTGTAATCTGCATAATTCTGTGTTATGGGTCCCTGTTCATACTATAACATTAAAATAATTGGAAGTGGTGTGAAAGGAACATTAAATAAAATCACCCTATTTTACAGGGCCCTGTTCTTATTGCAACATTATTAGAAGTGACTGAAATTAATATTTTGAATTAGTGAAAAGGGTATCAAATGTATGTTCATAAAATTTTTATTCATACTTTTTATCATACAAAATTTTATCACATAAATAAGAAATTGTTTGCTGGAAAAATTTCTTTTTCAAACCATATAAAACACAGGGAGCAGATTGATTTAAATATAAAGTGTGTCACATTATGTAAAACACACACCTATAAATCAGAATTCTGTAAGTTCAGGGAGTGGATTGATTTAGATTTTAAGTGTGTGACATAATGTAAAACACACACCTATAAATTAGAATTCTGTATATTCACTAATTACAATTGCATATTTGTTCAAACTGTAGGGGTGGTGATTACCCAAACTGCACAAACAAATACACATATTAAGGCCTATAAATTATCATGAAATTGAAAAAGAAAAATTTGACTGATGACCTTTACTACTACATGTTTTGAGACGATTACGAGCGACATACCCACTTACTACAGGAACATAAAGTCAGAGGGTGAAATTGATGTCATAATTCATCATGTAATTATATGAAAATCATTTTTAGGAGAGGGGAGTGTTAGTCACTCTGCCCCCCTCGTTCATATACCACCAATGCACTTTCCCCTTTTCCGCCAAAGGATGCAATTTCCTCCAAACTTCAACATCAAAACACATCCAATCGATCATGATTAAATAGGGGGGGGGGGTTACAAGAAAGCATAAACAGGGAGAATGGACGGGCCATGCTACTGGCTAATCTTCTTACGTTGCATATCCTTCTAATCCGTATGCTTGTACAATAGGCCATTTCTCCACAAACATCGGGTTGAAGGGCTGACAGTGACCTGTAAAGTACAAGAGAATCAATGGCAGTGTAAGGCCACTAAGTAGCTCCATTCCCCTTCAAAATGAACCCATATATCGTTTCACTTAACGTTTCAATGCCTAGAAATGAACTCGTATATCGTTTGACTTCAGCGTTTCAATGCCTGGGAGAGGTAATATAGTGCCGAGGGCAATCATAATATTTCCACAACAGGGTTTTCCCTGATGGCTTGTCAAAAAGGGTACATGCACATGTATGAAATACAAGAATGTATGATGAAAGTTCTGAGACATTTTTTTTTTGCTTTTGCTGGGTTTATGTAATACATGTATATATTTATGATAAATAGGAATTGTTTAATTTCATAGTCAATAAAAAACCTTGATGTTGCCAACACGACCACAAATTTCTGTGGAATTTATTTCAGAAAATGTGTAAAATGTTTAAAAGTGGACATTACAATGTATACGAATATGGAAAGATTTTGGAAAGAAATGATGAACAAATTCCTTCCAGGTTGTCCTTACAAGTCGCACATATACAGTGTGTCCAAGAAAAAACAAAACCGAGATTATTAAAGCGATAATTTATCATAACTTAATCACAAATACAATAGACAAATGACCTACCATTGTAAAGCTTAGAATCTCCTCTTCCAAGTGATATTACTTAGATTAGTCCTCATTCATGCATGAGTGAGCAAAAACAATTTGAAGAAAGGATACCAAAAACTCATTTGGCGGGGGTATCTGAATTTCAAAAAGAAAGTGACATGACTACAAATTTCAATATCTGCTCTTTTATTTGATACCTTTATCACAATTAATGGTCAAGAGGTGAAAAAGTTATGTTCCCTTGAAACAACGCTTTCATTTCCATAATTTCATTCAATAAACGTGTTTTCACTGGTTTCCCACAGAAGCTTTCACATGGTTAACAAAAGACTTAATGCATGGCTGATTGTCAACAAAACGGAGTGTCGAGTGAGTTTGAACGCTAGCCTGTAAAACCTCTTCATTTTATGAAATTATTGAAAATCAAGCCATTTTTTAAATAACCAGAACTTTGTTATTTCTTAACCATTTTCTGTAATTGAGGTATCAAATTCAAGAACAGATATTGAACTTTTTAAAAGTGTGGTTTTCTTTTTGAAACCCAGATACAGCCCATCAAGTGACTTTTTGGTATCCCCTCTCCAAATTGTTTTTGCTCACTCATGCGTGAATGAGAAATAATCTATGTAATTTCAGACAAAAGAGGAGATTCTAAGCTTTACAATGGTACATGTAGGTCATTTGTCTATTGTATTTGTGATTAAGTTATGATAAATCATCGATAAATCTCGATTTCATTTTTGTGGGACTCACTGTATAATACATGGCTTCATTACTGAAATGAACCTTGGCCATGTGTCTGTAAATTACAATTTATGGCGGCTATATAACCCCATTTTTTTTTTACCTACACATATGAAGTATATAAGGAAACAAAGCCTCGTTCCAGTGCCAATACCCTGGCAGACCATTATTAGTCAAACTACCATAATAAGTGATATTCCAGACGTCCTCTGTGACCTATTAATCGTCCCTTGTTGAGAACTCAAACAGTTCCAATTCAAATCCAACATCAATTAAACTTTCCAAGATATGCCTCTAACATTTGTCTCTTATTTTCAAGAAACCAATAAAGAATCTTGAGAAAATGAATTCTTAGAAAATCACTATATAGGGAAAACAAGCAGATTTATAGTTATTTGATGAAGCTTTATATGTGAAACATTCAATAAAGTTTTCGAGCAAATTACAATCAGAGCTGCCAACCTCAACAAGAACATTTTAGTATTTTTAAAGCTCAAAATCATTATTTTGGCGAGGAAATCAGTATTTTCAAAGAAATACCATAGGACAACACATAAAACTCAAACTTGAGAAATCAGTATTTTGCGTGAAACCATCAGTATTCTCATTTTTTCAGTACTAAATACTGAAAATCCATACTACTTGGCAGCTCTGTACAATGTATTCATTTTTAGCAGGTAAACATAAAATTTACACAAGTTCCTATTTCTTAGGGGCATATTTTTTTCATATTTCTGGTAATGAAATAAAAACAAGAATTTTATATTGAGCTGGAATGCTAATTTCATCAAATGGACCTTTCCTTTTTAAAACTGAGAGGAGATGCTACATCCAATGAATCATTAATGATGTAATGAACACCTTTTATTGTTTAATTAATTTAATTTGATTTGGGTGAAAAACAGGAAATGCATGTAATTCATGCATGTTTGTTCCTATCCATGTAAAAACTGTTCAAAACACTTAACTTAAAACTTTCATGCTATGATGGTATGCATCAACAAATTTCTCACATCACAATTTACCCACACATATTATTCTCTAGGTAAAAGAGTATGAAATGCTCAGGGCCTCCTCTGACTTTCTCTAATTGCATACATCTCCTCATGTTATTCACCCATATTTCAAAAAGAACATATCCTTTATTTCAAACTTATCAATGTTCAACAATTACCCGGGGGGGGGGCCACTTCCATTGACGAGTGGATACCATGCGCAACCAAGGGGTCTCGAAAAGCACCCTAAACACGTAATTTCCATATTTTGAAAATGCACCCCTTAACAAGTATTGGCGTGTGAAAAACTACCCTTAACAAGTATTGGAAACAAAACGATACTCATGGCAAATATTCCATGAAATGAACCCCTAAACAAGTACAGGAATGTTTATTATTACTGGTCCTTCGGCTGTCGGCTTTACCTCATTTGGTTTATTACGACCCCACCTTCTATATACACCTCCCGCAAATCGGACCCTAAACACGAAGTGTTGGGGCAAAAAGGACATCCTTTATAAAACATTTTAATTTTGTTTTATCATCCCCGCAAATTTGACCCTAAACACGTAATTTTTCTAGCGAAATAGATACCCTTTTTTCATTATTTTTGTGTTTTTGACACCCTTATCACGTTACGTACGTAACGTGCCCTATCGTGAAAAAGACATCCTTTTTACATGTTTTTTTTTGTCGCGCGTGGTATCCACTCGTCAATGTAAGTGGCCCCCCCCCCGGGAGCAATTAGTAAACAAATATGATTGGTGATCGATGCAATACATGTATATACCCGAAAAGTCATCATAAAGCTGAAATATATAATTTACCAAAATGATTGATGACAGACCTATCTAATATGTGAAAGTCGGAATAAAGTTGTAAAATAAAATGTTTCCATGCAGGCAATGCCCGGGGGTCTGTAACACAAAGGTTTATAGCGATTAATCGCTATTAAATGTATTGGCCTATCACAATCATTGTTGTATGCGCATTTTGCTTGGTAGAAGCAACTGGGAACCAATCAGAATCGTTCTTCCAAATTAGCGGTTAATCGCTATCCTTCATGTTACAGGGCTCCAGATGATCAAAATCTGTGACTATACATTCATTACAGAATTATAAAGACTATGGAAAGGAAATGCAAAAATAGTGAGCACTTTATGGCTACGTATGCTGCGCCTGAGTATGAGCTTAATTTCGAGGTGGTTTTATTTCTGCTAATTTCCCAAGTAAAAAATCACTATAAAAAATTTCCACATCATTATGCCACTGCTGCATAATTAATGAAAGCAAAATCAAATTACAGTCCGACCTCTCTTATCCGGACACGTTGGGACCAGCACCAATCCGGATAAGGGATTTATCCGGATCTGGGAGACCCAATATTAAATACACGCAGCTGCGCTGCCGGCTGCCTCCCCAGGCCACCAGCGGTAGCTACACTGCACTGTTGTAGTGGGCGTACGGTAAAGACAATATTCACTGCAGAGTCAGTGCAAATTATAGGCAGTGTTTTTTATTGAAATGAAATCGATCGATGGCCAAAACTCTTGGATAATTTACCTGCTAAAAGGACTGAGGTAAACATCGAGCATACTTCCAAAGAAAGTGAATGACTCGATGAAACCAAGTTTAAAAATTAGATCATCAAGGCGGGTATCGCAGCTTCGCAATGTCAGCCATTGTTCCACTGACTGTAGGCTCAAACATGATAGATGGCGCTGTCCGTATTGAGGCCTAAAGTTATCTAGCAAGACATGTGCTGTCTTTCCCGCGAAGCAAAAAGAGAAACGTGATGAAATGTTTGCGCTGCACCCTGATTTACTGGAAATTATCATTCCTAAAGTTCTTTTGGTGATTTGGGTGAGATATTTTCATGAAAAATATGTTTGGTGTAGGGTGACTATGTTGGGAAATATATGTAACCAGAGTGGGTTTATGTATAGGATTGAGTTTAGATTGAAATCTCATTTCATCACGTACCTGTACTAGATTAAAAAAAAAAAAAAAAAATCTCGGCAAGTGTGCGTCCGGATAATAGAGAGATCCGGATAAGGGGAGGCCGGATAAGAGAGGTCGGACTATAGTAGAAAAAAAAAACACTCATGAATATGATGACTCAATACAAAATCAAGAAAATATCTGGTGAAAATATATGGTGAAAAACTGGCTTACAGTTGCACAGTATATAAATAATTCATTTCTTTTTTATTTTACAGAGAAAGAGAAAGAAAATTTGTTGGTCTTTTTTACCTTTAGCAAAGTAAGGAACACCAACAAGAGCACAGCCTCTGACCATATCCAAGAAACTAACAATCTTGAATTCCTCGGCGGCTTCTTCCTCATCATACTGTTAAACAGACAAGATTTATGAAGATTTGTTAAGCAAGAGAATGAAAATAAATGCAGGACACCAATGTGGCAAAAAGCTAAATGTCAGTAATCTGGGGATTTCTGGAGTATTTTATACCAGCATGCCAAATCAGATTTCAAAAGCAAGATATATGAATTAATTAATTATTTAAGAAATATATGAATGAAAAATTCAATAATAATACATGAATGAATAAAGAAATTAATCAAAAAATAAATAGATGGATGGATAGATAGATAGAGATAGATACACAGACAGACAGACAGACGAACAGATAGATAGATAGATAGATAGATAGACAGATAGATAGATAGATAGATACATGTAGATAGATAGACAAACAAACAAGTAAGTAAATGAATAAATAAATGAAAAATAAATAAATAAAAATAAATAAAACAAAAATACATTAAGTCAAAACTGACCTCAGATTCTGTCATAAGATGAAACCTTAATCCAGGCCAATGTGCTACATAAGGCAGGATGTAATAGTAGTTGGTTGGATTGCAGTAAATGTGAACACTGTTCTTCTTGATCACAAACATCAGATCTATAAACAAAAATAAAGTGGGAAAATTACAATTCATGACCAATTAAAAAAATAATATGATGATGATGAATCATTTCATAATATGAGGCTGCATAAAGGCAGCCTTAATCGTAGAGCTCTAAACACATATCATCACCAGTTCCACCAAGTGTCTTAAGAGGCCAAAATGGATTTTTTTAAAATAAGAAAATTATATTTCACAAGCAAATCTTTAGCGCAAGCAGCCTTTACTCAAGGATTAAAATCCATTGCACACTATTAACTCTTCAACAAAGCCAAAAATCAAAAGCTTAAATTTTCAACAATAAAAAAATGTTTTAAACGTTTTGGGACAGTTCATGAAAATGTTGACAATACCTACATGTATGTACATTTTGGTATCTCTGATCTCAGATACACAGGTACATAGCATCAACATGAATGACTTGATTTTACTTTTCATGAAAAAATAAGAACATTGTGTGTGTCATATACTGTGATATCAATTAGAACCGTTCTCCAATGAAGAGAAATGTATCACAATATGTGAGCAATACAGGAATGTACCTCAGGGAATGGAGAATGTGCCTCGTTTGCAGACAAGCCTATATTCAATAAATGGGGACAATTATCTATACACATTATTATTTATCAAAATTAATTGCACGGGGCACATTTAGCTCATTACCCATGCACATGCAGGTAATAAATATACAGGTCAAAATTAATTAATTTCAACGCAACATGTACATACCATGTTAAAATGCAGGGGCGGATCCAGGATTTTCCAAAAGGGGGAGCACATTTTTTAAAATTTGACAAGCAAAAAAAAAGGTCCTCACTTGTGTATTAATGACATATTCCCATCAACAAGTGGAATGCCTCTGGTGGTCTCACCTGCATCACGCGATTCAATATAGAAGCAGTGCTGATTTTGAAAACTATTATAACTCGCACAAGATGTTCAGTGATACTTGGTTACTCTTATTTCCACGTTTTATGAACTAGACCAATACACTTACAGAGATATGATGGTAATTCAACAAATACCCCCAACATATTGGCCAAAGTTCAATGACCTTACATGACCTTAGACATTGATCATGTGACCTGAAACTCGCACAGGATGTTCAGTGATAGTTGATTACTCTTATGTCCAAGTTTCACAAGTCAGATCCATCAACTTTCAAAGTTATGATGGTAATTCAACAGATACCCCCATTATGGCCAAAGATCATTGACCTTTGACCTTGGTCATGTGACCTAAATGTGCACAGGATGTTCAGTGATACTTGATTACTCTTATGTCCAAGTTTTATGAACTAGACCAACACACTTTCAAAGTTATGATGGTAATTCAACAGATACCCCCAATTCGGCCAAAGTTCATTGACCCCAATACGTCAAACTTCCCTTTGAAACAATACCGCAGTTCGCAATCCGAACTGCGGTGTTGTTCCCCATTTTCCATTTGGATCTCCTAAAACTAATTTCCAAGCCGTTATCAACCGCGTTTGGCCAAGTAATCCAAGGGTAATCCCCACTGTCTCAATTTCACACCCACAGGCCAGTATATGAGCGTTGAGCAAAGGATGAAAAGATAAACAACAGCTGCGCTATTACGTAAGACTTCTCTGCCTGTAGTAGGGCCTTCGGAATGAAATTATTGTATTCCATATTTAATCACGTATTCAAAGGCATATTGTATTCAGTAACCCAATGTTAGTCCATTTTCAATTTCGAACGAAGAAAATCGACCTCGGAATAAGGAAAGTAATCGAATAAAAATGACGGCATGCTTACTGGGACCGCACTCAGCGCTGCGCATGCATCCCATCGTGTGTGGCCCCCTGCTGTGACTGTATGCCAGGTTGTTTTATCTTCGGACCAACGTCAAGAAACAGGTGTTTTGATACTTAAATTGCTTTCTTGAGGCAGTTACGGCTGGAGAAGAGAATTGATGAGAAGGGGAACTGGGGTATAGTGTTCTCACATGGAAGTTTTTCGTCATGCTAAATGACCTTTGACCTTGGTCATGTGACGTGAAACTCATGCAGGATGTTCAGTGATACTTGATTAACCTTTTGTATAAATTTCATGAACTAGGTCCATATATTCTCTAAGTCGCCACCGCCGTAGGAAAAGCGGCGCCTGTAGTCTCACTCTGCTATGCAGGTGAGACAAAAATATATGCTGTGGCTTTCGAATGGGGGGGGAACACTTGTGCATTTGTGCAAAAACTGCATATTTCAATTACAAATTTTGAATTTGGCTCTCAAAGGATCCATTACTATGTAAAATGTACTCTCGAGGAAAACAATAAAATCTTGACTATCAGAGAGTTTGTTCAGCAGACACTTTCTTTCAAATCAAGTGGAAATTGCCAGGGGCATACATAAGCAAACTACAAGAAATTCTAAATTCCTTGAACAAAAGATTGCATTGAAAGTATACATGAAATATCATTTTATGAGTGCACTCAACTCTAATTTCTACAAAAATTGGAGACATATTACAGTGTATTCAAGAGTTTAGCACCTAATGCAATCTGCAGAGTGGAAATAAGCACTTAAAGCTAAATGACAGTAGTTGCAGTAAACCACTGATTTCGTGAGAAAGACTTTAAAACCAAGGTTAAGTGTTACTATATAATCGTTGATCTAGATATGGTACAGTTACATAAACTGAACTTGGTAAAATCATAAAATATAAGCTGAAAAACAATCGCACTGAAGTTCGCCAACACAGATAGGCACACGTGGGACAGTGTATATTATATTGCTGGAATAAAGACCAGACCGAAGTGCCCGAATCAGCGCTCATTTTGCTTATTTCTCAGCAATTTCTTTCAGAATCCTTCGGCACATATTTTTTTATTCATATAAACAGACACTGGGGTGGTCATTATATTGGATTCTGTAAAAAGTCATTTTGAGATTGTTACCACAACTGGAATTTATCTTTACGAAATTACTTTTACTCTCATTTCATAACCATGTGGAAATGGAATTGTTTCACAAAGAAAAATTAATGAATTTTTTTTTATACTATCCAAAGCATTCAACAAAGTTTAATCAACCCTATACGAGAGTCATTTTACAATAAATCCTCTTTCAAGTACACTTCATTCGAAAAGCATGCCAAGTCAATAAAACAGTCAATGCTTTCAGCTAAGTATTAATTTATTAGACAAACTTTTGATCTTGTAATCAAAAGGGCTTGCTTTGTTTTTGAAAGCACGATAGAGAGAATTTTAGCAGTTCCAGCACAAATCTGTTAAAACCTCCTTTCATTGTATTCAACTTCTTCATCTTTCAGATGAAAAAAAAATCCAACTAATTAGAATCAATTCCAAACACATGTACATGTATTGTATTCATACATTCAGTAGAACATAAGTCATCGATCCTTGAATTTTTACATGCAATGTAAATGTATGTACAATGTGAGAGTCATAGAGATGATTGATTCCCGCTATTTAGGGCACAATATTGGGTTTAATATTATGTTATGATACTGATAACGTGCTTCATCAATCATACTTGACATATTGATTTGAATTGCAGGGAGTGTTTCCACATGATCTGAAAGCGTATATTCAAGAAATTATAATAAAAGCTCATTTTGAACACTTTCCCTAAATCAACAATGGCACTTCTAGATGTTAAAAGTAGAGTGTGTACACCGTCAAGTTTATAATACGATTTTTAAAAAGGAAGCAACAGTATAGTGAAATCATCACAACCCTAATTTTCATCTATGATGCAATGTGATGCATTTTAAATGTTTTGAGAAATGAAGCAAACACTTTCAAGAATGTTAATATAAACTTTGGCATGCGAATTCGATGTGAATTTCAACAAATACTTTTTGGGCGATTCCACAGTAATTCGCATTACACTTTTACATATCGATTCTAATACTTGGTGCTGTCAGATTTTAAAGGGGGGGAGTCTTTCTCTCAAGTTTATATTGCCAATTTATCTTGACATATACACTGTTTAAAACAATACATACACAAAGTTTGTATGCTGTACATTATGGACATACATGTAGGCGGCAGAAGCAGGGGGGGGCTTGTCAATTTTGTTTCCTACGTCCCCCCCTAAATTCACGTGGACCCCCGCTAAAATGTTTGTGGTCCCCCCCTAAAATTTAGGTTGATGACCTTTTTTTATTTTTTTTGCTCGTCAAATTTTTCACCTGTGTCCATCCCAAAATTTCTGGTGGACCCCCCCGGAAAATTTTTTGGCTTCCGCCGCCAATGATTATGGATGCCATGACGTCGCAAAAATCAGTCAGTCGCATTTTTACATGTACATGTACACAAAAAGGACATGGCAAAAAGTGACTGATTACTTTTTAATAGTTCTTTCAAATCAAAGCACATTTACCAATTTCCATATGTGCAAAACATGACTTACATATAGAAGTTTCAAATAAGACATTTAAATTTGGGAAGCAACTCCAAGTTTCTTTCTTAGATCGGTCACATCACATAATAGTCCGGCACCACAAATTTGACATTCTATATCCCTTCCCGGAACTTATATTTGAAAATTTTCTTTCATATGATGTAAAGTGATGCCCTTCAGCTTATCCAAAAGAAAATTTTACAAAACAAACAATAGTTTTCAGATAAATTGAAATTAAGTAAAAAAAATATATATATATGTAGTCACATGTATATATTTTTAAATGGTTCAGATTCTCCTATAAGGAGGAGCGTAAGAAAAACTTTTTGTGGCTAATTATGTTGCCCTTTTGTATTTATGAAATTCCATATGATTTTAGATAGAAAATTTTGATCCACATTTGAAATAGAGCCAATATAAATTTTTGGAAAATGTCCACTTCTGCTTGGAGGTGCCATGAGCCTAATAATAAACAGGAAGGTTAAAGACATTCATTCTACCCAACCCATTCATTATTTTTTCATTTTGATATTGCTGATTGACAAAAGTGTATGAATATGATTGAAAATCTAACACTGATTCTAGAAATAATAACTACTGAATTCCCTTTGCCCAAATTAGTAAGATACAGTATATCAATGACTTAAGAACTATTTTTGACTGGTGGAAGAATGAGGGCTATTTTACTGTTTCAGTTGATAATTTGATCCTGTCATAGTCATCTTCATAAATGGCAAATTATTTTAAAAATGAGCTGGCCACAATACCCTTTTCTAGTCAGATATGTCAGATACTAGATACATATCCTATCCAATGGTAGTAAACATTCAACCCTCTAATTTCACGTTCATTTCTACTGATATTTTTAAAAGTGCTATTTTAAAACACAAGTCCTGTATGGGGAATGTTTTACGTGCGTGGCACCTTAATTCCACCATACCATATTCAACTCAACTCCTTTTAGGAGGGCTTGGCCTTTTAATGAATTTATTAAGAAGCCCTCTCTTTTTTCCAATTTATTTGAACAGTGGACTCAAACTACAGCAACCAACATGAAGTAAACATCCTGTGACGAATTCAGGCATGCATTTATCATTGGTCCTTTTTCTCAAAATACATTTACATAATGAAATAAATTAAGCATAATTTACTGTAATTCATAAAATCTAAAATTTACGATTCAATATAAAGGTCCAATGTAATGATGGCATTTGCTTCAAATTTTCATCCCAAATGTTCTTAAAGATCTATGAAAGCCGCTAAAATGATAGCAAGAACTATTGTCTCATGGATTAGAATTTCTACAGTTTACAAACTTATAAATCACACATCAAATATAGATCTTGGGTCAACTGACAAAATATTTCCATTAACTAGCCAGTCATCAGAAAATACTAATGACTGGTCGTTAACACTTTCTAATGACTAATCATCATACCCTGGGGGAATTTTAATGTCTAGTCACCTGTCCAGCCTCAATCTTTGGTTATGACCTGTATTTTATGGGCTGATGCTTAACATGCTCTAATTCTGATGAGATTATACATGCAAGTAGATCATCGCCTTACTTACAAAAGGGTCTATCCATCATAAAACTCTCAAATAGCATCAATCAATGCCTTGAAACAAATCACTGCTTGAAACAAATATTGAAACCCAGATGAAATAACAGTATAAGTTTACATCAGAAAATGCTAATGACTGGTCGTTAGCACTTTCTAATGACCGGTCATCACACAAGGGAATAATAAAATCAATTGACCACTCTCTCTAAGTCCTTTGATTACAGTATAATGTAGGCATAGTTGTAGTTAGTCTAGATCTGGATGGTAGTAGTAATTTGTTTTGGAAAACCCTACACTCACTCACTTATATGATGGGGTGTCCAAACTTCGCGCACTTTTCAAAAATTTTCATCAGGCTTAATTTTTTTCACAAAATATTCAATTTCTACAAAACCAATTCCAGAAATAGTTACCACAATGACGGCAAGGTCCTAAACTATAAAATCATGGATGAAAATGTAAAGTAGGTCAAGGGTTTCGCCGGTATCGCAATCTCAAAATGCGGCTGTGCTGGAAAACTGTTCAGAAAAAGTGTGACCTAACTTCGTGCACCAAAGCTTTTGTGGAGATTTAAACAAAAACTCAAGCTCAAAAAGTAAAAAAGTCATAACAGATTGATGACAAAATGCTATAGAATCAGTTAGTACAACATTTAACTCACATTTTTGATGATTTCTGCTTGCAAAATGGTGATATCGTGATGCTTGTTGATTTCTTCAAAACGGGCGCTAGTGGTGACAAATTTGCTGATCTTTTGCCAATATTTTCATGAATACTGACCTCATCCGAAAGAAACTTTCACCGAAGGGTAACTTTAGGTCGCTTTTCACGTTGATGATGTCAGATTTTAAAGATATTGGCTAGTTTTTTAGATAATGACTATCCGCGAAGTATGGACATGTGCAAAGTTTGGACTCACTGCCATATATGTACATAATAGTCATATTCTCTTTTCAACTTCTCCTACTAGTAGGAGAATAATTCAACTGCAAGATTTCTACCTTATTTTTTTCTATAATATTGTTACCATGGCGACTGCATTTCCAACACATATGAAAAATGTGTTTTGCAAATCTTGCCTCCAACACCATTATGTTTGCAAAATTTTGTGAGAATTGGTTAAAACTGAGGAAGTACATGTACTTTGATCCGCAAGATTTGCAATGACCAAATTGCCTAACTGACCAACTGCCCGATCATACACTGATTCCTAACCCCTTCAAACTTTGTTTGGCGGGGGTATGAAAATATAGCCCAACACAAAAAACAAGATTTCATTCACTACTACTACAGAAAACTGAAAACAACGTAAAATAAGGTGGATAAATTCTAAATGTGAGCACCTCAGCCCAATTCAATGAAGATCAGAGTCTGAATCTAAAGAATTCTTTATTACAAATTCTACATCTAAATTAGATATGAACAGATTATTTGTGATAGCATTCTTTTTTTATAATTACATGAATGATGATGCTAATGATATTACGATGGTGACAATGATTATGATGACTATGATGGTGACAATGATGATGATATGATGAAGATGATGAAGATAATGATGATGATGGTAATGATGATGGTAATGATGATGATGATGACTATGATGAGGATGATGATGAGGATGGTGAATTGTTGATTATGACAACAATGATGATAGTGATAACAATGTTGATGATAATCATGATGATATGACAATAACAATGATGATTATCATGATTTTAATTATTATGATAGTACATGGATATGACCAAGGTTTGAACCCTTGTTATCACATGACAGATCTTTTATAACAATTTTTTACCAATATCCAGAACTACAGACAAAACATACATACTTGAAGCAAATATAAAAAAAAATGATTAGAAATGATGAATCACGCCTCTGTGTGAACACCTCCGATGGTGGTAAGTACTCAAGCTTGGCGTAATGATTATCTCAGGTTGTGGCATGTTTCTTTCTCTAATTGTGGATGGGTCCCCGGAGAAATCAGAAGCCAACCCCAAGAGTGCATCAGCCTCTACAATCGCCCCGCAGACCATGAGTTATTTTACAGGTGAAGGACCTCATCCACACCCTCGCTCTAGTTGGACTGTCCTTCTCCCATTTGGCACAGCGAAATGAGACCATCAACACGGCCAATTTATCTCCCCGATTTCTGAGCATAATGAGGCATCTTCTCTCTTTTATATCGGCTCCATATTTCAATCTCTACATGCAGTACCCATTTCACATTCAAGAACAGGATTTTGGTGGTCCAAATTTCATTTTGGCTGACCAAAAATCTACTCACCCTGAATAACAAAAGACATTTCTGCGGAATCCCCCTAAAATTTTCAGTCTAGTAATGCTTTTTGACGTGCAGCCACGGCAAAAAAATTACAAGGGCTCGGGTGATTTCGCCTCTGATATGCTCAAAAGTGGTAATGGAAAATCCCAATTCCCAGCAATGTTAAAGCTCATCAAATGTTACAGATATTGGCATTACATGAAAGTTGTGAAAAGAAGCTCCACAAAAAATTTAAACAATAGTATTATGTATTTTTTTTGCTGCATGCAGCTGTTTTCTTAAATAAGAAGTCAGTTGAAATACCTGTACAGGTAACAATACTTACATTAAACCACACCTCTGTTTAATAAGCAACATATTTCATCAACAATTCCACATTTACATTATTTTGTATCATGATTTATATTATTTTGTATTATGTTTTGAATGGAAATGAAATAAAGAATTGAATTAAATATAAAATGGACAACAATTAAGCTTTCAAAGCTTATCATGAAAAATGCCAAAATATCATGTGTTTTTATACTTTAACTTTGAGGATTTTGGGGGGGGGGTGTTTCAATCAACTTGATCTGAGGTACGTGTACATGTAGGAGTTCCTCCAATCCCTTTAGCATCAACAGAGACAATCCTTGGTTTGACTGCGCTTAATGGATACCCTCCAATCATTTCACGTGTGAAATCACTAGACTGTAATATTAGACATCTATATACATGATTACATCAAGGATCCCAACTATGAAGTAAAATAGAATTCTGATTTTTTTTTTCATTAAAGGGGAATGGAACCTTTGGAATAAGTAGGCTTGTGTCGAAACAGAAAAATCGAAGATTAAGAACAAAGAAAATTTGAGAAAAATCTGACAAATAATGAGAAAGCTATGCATTTCAATATTTCAATCACTAATGCTATGGAGATCCTCCCATGGGCAATGCGACAAGGTTGTGTGATGTCACGTGTGAACAACTTTCCCTTTGATGGATTATAAATTACCCTCAAAATGTCTCTTTCTGCTTTTTCTCATGGTGATACAAACTCTTTATCCATGATGTGTTCTTTAAAAATCTGTATTACATGCCCTCCTAGAGAAAGAACACATGGTCTACTGATAGATGTGATAAAAGAGGTAATTTTAAAGTGAAATATGTACTAAAGTAATGGGGAGAGTTGTTTACAAGTGACATCACACATCTTTGTCGCATTGCCAATTTGAGGATCTCCATAGCATTAGTGATCGCAATATTCAAATGCTCATAACTTTCTCATTATTTGTCCGATTTTTCTCAAACTTTGGTTGATCTGTTTCTTTGATTTTTCTGTTTTCACACAAGCTATCTTGTTCCAAAGGTTTCATTCTCCTTTAAGCTCCCATTTAAAATGAACATAAATTTCACATGATTTGCCATCATCTATCAAGCATTTGATGTGTGAAACTAAACTGAATTGTAACAGGGCACATATCAGAGTGATAGATGATGTGATGGGGCCCAAATGCATAAAGTATTAACAACAATTTTTTTTTCATCAGCATTCACTTCACATATTTTTTCAATCATTACAACAATTTTGATTGATTTTTATAATTTTCAGCCATCAAACCTTGCCCAAGCACAGCCTGCACTTCAAAATGACTGGAAATTAGACTACCCTAATAGTCTTGGATTGGCGTTAAAATTCATATCTGAATGGTACGCGCCTTAAAACCCAAGATAACAACAATGATCATGACCCAGCTGTGTGTATTTGCTAGGATTCTTAACTGTTTTACATGTAGGTGTGCATACAGCACATTTTTAGTTATCCAACTTCCAAATAGATAGTGTTTTGATATGTAGCAGAAATTAAGAAATAAGAGAATGTGGAAAGCAACCAGGCGAACTGACTTGAGTGAATTCTTAGGCCTATGGTACATAGATATGTAATATAATTTGATTGCCTGTTAAACATGAGGATTTCAATTCATGGTAAGTTGATGCAATATAATCAACTTCAGTTCAGACGAAAATCCTATTCCAACCGTTACTCATACATCTCCATGTAGTGTAAATCCATCGTCTGAACACCACATTGAGACAAAGGCCCAACTAGCGGTTCAGGATAGGTCATTCACTGATGCTATCAGGCTGTCATTAGAGGGCAAGTATCAGCCAAGCATGTTGAGAAATTATTACTTGTACATGTAGCAAGGTTAAGGACGGCAGAGATGGAGATATATCATGTACGAGTACGATTGAAAGATGATTAAATGGTGTGTGCATTCCATATGGTATTGATGGAGGTGGTTGATCCCAAGGTCTGGTATTAGAATCAATGGAACAGATCAAATGCTATTAGACTGGGCACTCTTGGAACCCACCCCACCCTATTTGAACCAATCGAGGCATTAAAGACAAAACATTACTGCCCTGGCTACCCCCCCCCCCAATTACTGGAACCCATGGATAAAAAACACATTAGGCCTATGCAAAGTGATCTTGGATAGCCCCTCCTGCTGTTTGATGAAGGCATATATGAACTTCACTGTACATCACTACCATGGATTCCCCGCCCCCCTGGACCCCCTCCTTTACAGATATCAATGGACCATCAGTCAAAATCAATAGGTGATCTTGTATCCCCCGGTATCATTTGAACCAAAGGATAGAAATATCTAATACCCCTTTCATAAACCCAATTATGTGGCTAATAGCAGCATAATTTGGTCGTAAAATTGGAGGAGGACAAGAGTTATCCGCATTATTTTGATGCTGCTATTATCCGCATAATAGCAGCATCGGGACAAGATTTTGAGTTTATGAACGCATTTCCAAATAATGCGGATAATTGCCATGGTGCGGTCACAAGGTCACCCTTTTCCAACACAACCGCATCGGAGGGGGCGTGTCCAGTTGTCATGGCGATTATCCGCCTTTTTCAGGACGGGCGCTCGTAAAAATAATGCGGCTTATTTTCGGAGTTTATGAACGCAATTTTTATTGAATTATCCGCATTACTCTTAGGCGGCTAATTGGAGGATAGGTTTATGAAAGGGGTATACATGTATAAAGTGCGTAACAAACTACAGCCTACATCACTGTGCAGGCTACCACTGCCTCCCCCCCTTATTGGCATCAAGTTTCAATTACATGATATCAATTCCATATCCAAACAAAGGATCACAATCAACGACGTTTTTTAACAAATGACCAAACAAAGAGTTACATTGATATAAAAGGAACACTTTTTTACAATAATAAACAAAATACCAAATGAGACTGATCCTAAACAATCTTGAACCCCCCCTCCCTATTACAGTATTTGAAAACAATTGAGACATAACACACTATAGCCCCCATCAGTCATCACGGAGCTAGATACCACACACCTGTCACTCTAACAACTATTGTTTAAAAAAGTTTAAAAAGTTTGAACAACTTGTTGTTAGAGAGACAGGCTTAATCAATGAGTCATTTTTTTTCACCGTGTGGTGGTAGATCACAATTCATCAGGCCTGCTTACTGAGATCCTTCAAAAGAAAAGAAATGACAACATTTTTCCGATATGAGTGACCTGTTAATCTCATTTTCTGCTTTTACCATTTATACCGTAAGTAACGGTGTATTAACCGCACCTTTTTCTTGGCGGGATAGAAGCAAAAGTCGGGGGTGCGGTTTATACACGGTGATGGGTTTGAGCCAGCCCGCCGTAACCCCTTCCGTACATGTACGATGTCTGCCAGTTCACAACACATCGAGTGGCCGGGCGTAGCCGCCCAGGCACTGTCGTTTAGAGGGGTATGAGCCGCGGGTAATGGGAAGCGATTATTACGATCTTAATTAAATATTGTCCAAAACAAACGCAGTCAAAATACATATTTTTTAGTAGTGAAGTTCCCTAGCTAAGTTAAAAGAGACGCCAAGCATACTCGGTAATATTTTGGCACCGCTGAGCGAGAGTTGAGTGAGCTTAGAGATTGCGTTGTAATATGGTTATAGTGCGACTTAAGCTGGTGCTATTCAAAGTTCTGTTTCGCGCCAGCTTGTTTTTTTCCTTCCTGTTTGCTTTTCATAAGATACCATGTAAACCACGCACGAGAGAGACGGCACGAAGCCATAAAAATAACTGGAAAAAAATGTCAATTCCTTTGTTTCTTGAACCTTCCTGTAATCCTGTATCCAAAATTAATGCTAAGACATCAAATTTCTGAAAGTGATTGTGAGGTTGTGATGCAAGAAATGTGAATGTTTCTTCCTCCTACGCTGGGAAAGACACAGATAATAATTTTATAAGATGAACTGGCATGACTGCTACTGTATCGTAGTTTGCAATGTAATGGCAGTACTGTGTGTGTGTACGTGTACACTGTGACTGTGAGGTGAGTGTTAAGTGGCCAATATTGTCGGGACCGTTCTTTCTTTCTAACATTTGTAGATGAATTGATCAAGAACAGCAGATTTCCGCATACCGGTAATCTCTTTGGATACTTTGAAATCTTAAACTTAGTTTTTGTTACTTCGTACCTCAAATATGCATGTAAATGTGATAAGAATTTTTTTTTTTAGTCCAAAGTTGGGGGTGCAGTTAATACACGGGTGCGGTTAATACACCGTTACTTACGGTAATTTTGGGATTTACAAAGTAACTTGTGTTTGTAAGGATCTTTCACACCAAGCCCATCATGGAAAATACCCCACTGGGTATTCTCTCATGGGTAGTACCATACAAACAGTTCTGATTGATCCGATCAATCGTAACTATGGAAAGCCAGCCACGTCAACATCTAAAATACATGTTTGTTCAAAATATTTTTTCATGAATGACCCTAATTCATATATTCACTGTTTTAGTGATAATTCAGTATGCTCCCCTTTGTTTTCAAAGGACAATGAGCAAATTTCCTAGAGCAAAAATTATGACAATGATGGATTTCCATAAACTTGAGTTTGATCCAATCAATTATAACTCTTTATAAGATGGGGCAGGGGTCATTTCATGAAACTGTTCATTTTAAAGCACAACTGGGCCCTGTCTTACAAAGAGTTGATTCAATCAATCTCATCTGTATGGAAATCCATAATTGTCATAATTTTTCCTTCCCCAAATTTGCACAATAATAAATACATGAGGACGACAATGATGAATATATATGTACACACTAACAATACATTTTGAATGAATACCAATTTATACATGTACATGTATATTGGCTGGCTTTCCATAGCTGTGGTTGATTGGATCAATCGCAACTCTTTAAAAGACAGGGCCCTGGTGGTCTGTTCTGGGGTGCGAAATGAGATTCACGACGATATTAAGCTGAGGGTGAAATCAACCTTCGTAGTAGACAAAAATTGTTGTAAAAACGCACAGGTCTGAATGTAGTTTACAAATACTCAAAATTTGATCCAGAAAACAGAAAAATGTTGGTACTTTATTACAAAAACATCAATTGTGTATGAAAAGTCATGCATAAACTAGAGTGTAACTTTATGAAACACCACTTGGGTACATATAGATGAAACCAAAATACTTGTAAAAGGTAGGCCTATACATGAAGGTACTACTGTACATATGAAGATTATACTGGGGAGGGGGGGTCACAAAGATTTAAGCATGACGCACTTTAATAGCGACACGGACATCATATACCACCCGCAATGTTATTGATCAATACGCAATAGTGCGCATCCTCTTGGCATGATGTGACCAATGCGGTCATGTATTTTATACCACACAAAACTAGGCATTTAAGCAGATTGCGACTCTAAGTCATACTTAAATCTTTTTGAAAAACACCTCTGCTCTTATAAATAATCATTGGCTATCTATAGGGTGCCATAGAACAGTAAAGGGATTTTTCTTATCATAGTGTCATGTAGAGTAGACAAATATCTATTCATATTCTATCAAGGTTTCTTGGATTTCTTGTTTCTCATCTGAACCTGTTGTTTAATGTACATGTCTGCCCAGGGTTATATTCAGAAAATGAACCCTAGACAATTTCTCAATAAACACAGAACAACGCTTCAAAATTCGATTGGAATAAGGCCGTGTTTATGCTTCCACTTTTCAGGCCACAATCAGCGTTTCTAAACGTTATTAGTCCAAAACACGGTTGCGTCCATGCTTACTTTCATTTAAACGCTGTTTCAAAACGCCGATCGTAAACACGCAAAAAGGTGTGTTTGTAAACGTCGTTTGACCAGAATTAGGCTTTCTGGGGAAGTACATAAACAGAACCACGATTGAAAACGTGTTTAAATGACGTCATTTCGTACATGCTTCCGGTGAGATGAAAATCCGCGGGCAAATACAGTCGCATTGCTCCATGTTATCTCCACATAACAACACTCGGAAAAAAAACTTTCAAAAAAAGGCGCGCCCAATTTGACCTCGCTTTCCTGCGAAGCCAGCTGGAGATCGTGATTTTGCCTCTGAAAAGTAAGCATAAACAGCACTCCCAGAACCACGTTTACGATCGGCGTTTTGAATCGACGTTTGAAAACGCTGATTCTGTCCTTGCAATGGAAGCATAAACACACCCTTAGTTAAACCATTTGTACAGTATGTGTAAAGTGAGAAAATATTGGCTGTTAAACTTACCATCAATTGTTTCCTCTGCGAAACCAGAACTACAAGACAATTATAGAAAGGATAATTGCATGTTAAAACAATGCTCAATTCTCTTTAAGTAAACACTGTTCAAAACAAAAAGTGTTTTACTGCAACAGGCTCAACCAACAAAAGTTCTAAGAAATGGGTAAATTTGGGAATGTTGTGAAACTTAATAAAAATAGACCTTTTGAGGCTCTCTGATCAATACGTAATTGTTGCAATTTGAAGGCATGATTTCTGGGGTGGGGGAGGGGTGGAAAGGGGGTATGTGCCCTGTAAATCCCCTCCCCCCCTGATTTTTCTGGTGAAGGATATTTTCTTTTTTTATATTTGTAGCATTTTTTATACAACCAACCACCACCACTGTAGTATCAAAATAATGCATTCACTCCTTGTTCCTGTTCACTGGGTATACCAAAATTCCCAAACTACCCTTCAATTCACTCGAGACAAAATGGCCCAAATTCTCAAAGGTGGTTTTGAAAAGTGAAAACCCATGGTTGAATCCATGGTTTACGCAGATTTCCTGTATAAATCATGCTCAATTTAGCACATATTGGGCATGTGTATAAAAAATTATCCAATGCTGATGCAAACTTTGTCACAGTGCGCCAAATTGACCCATGTTAACATGGTTAGATAATTCAAAACGGTGGATTCATGAATAAAATAGCGTAGATATCCATGGCAACAGGCATGAATATGGCGCACTGGGACAAAAGCGCGCATCATCATTGCACATTTTTTTTTACATAAGCGGTAAAATAAGCGTAATTTATACAGGAAATCTGCATAAACCATGGACTCAACCGTGGGTTTCCAAATCCACCTTTGTGAATTCGGGCCAATGAGTTTCAGAGAAAAATTTCATTTCATTGTAAATATCTGAAGACACATACATGTACATGGTGAGTGAATGATACCGCGATTCCCTGAAATTACTTGCATAGTGAGCAAAACAGTCTTATACAACGTATGTAGTGTGTGAAGAAATTTTTACATCTGGATAACACATCAAGGCTCTGGAAAAAAAAAATTAAACTTGCCAACAAAATATGCTTTTATTAATGACCGAATATCTACTGACCATATAAAAAAAATACACCATAACTTCTTTTCTAAATTTATAAAAAAATCTTACTTCTATATTTTTTATAATATACTAAAGTTGAACCTTGATCATCTATTTAGAAAAACAAACGTAGAATGCCTTGTCCGTCTTTAAACGTACATGTACAAGACACCAAAGCAATGGAAAAGGGTGTTGAAAGTCAATGGCCTCATGTTCATGTATCTCATTGTTTAATTCGTTTT
The DNA here is from genome assembly GCF_018143015.1 of Lytechinus variegatus. Lineage (NCBI taxonomy): Eukaryota > Metazoa > Echinodermata > Echinoidea > Temnopleuroida > Toxopneustidae > Lytechinus > Lytechinus variegatus. The sequence goes on from NC_054751.1 coordinate 27,539,554, forward strand.
CCAATTTATACTGCGTGTATCTATTGCAAATTGATCGAATACTATACGTTTACGATTACATTTCATCTCTCAAATAAAAGTACCCTGGTACCCAAAATATACATATCAGATTTGGCTCCAGGGCATGCAAACACATTCAATTCATTTTAGTTCTTCCATTAGTGAAATATGAGGATACATGACAAAGAAGAGCCATTATAGAAATTGAGGAAATACACTTGGCTGTATACAATCTAACATCCATTGTGTACATAAAACATTACACACAATGCATGCTGTGTATTAATATCACAGTGCATGCTATTAATAGTGCTATACATGTGCATGCCATATACAATTTCAAATTGAACTTTACTCAATTAATAAATTGAATAAATCTTAAATGTATGAATAAGGCAGAGGCTATAAATGTATGTACCGGTATATATTACTGTTACAATGTATTCTTGGCCATACATACGTATATGTATGTATGTGATTATTAGCCTGAATGGGGCATTTTTTATTCGTTCAAACTGATTATCTCTCAACGTAAAATGATTTTGAAATGAATTACTTTTTGCTGCCTCTGGTCCGCATATTATCAGGAGCAAACACATTGCTATTTCTTGTCCATGAAACTGGCAGCATAACAGGTCGCCACCAAAGGCTGCAGTGCACCTGTCTTATTTCTTGTCCTTCTTAAAAATCGAAAGCTACTTTAATTCATAAGCATTTCGTTTTCACTCCATCTCTTAAAACTCCTTGCTCAAAGCCAGTCAGTATCTACGACAATGTGGAATCTGAATAAATCAAATCTTAAGTATTGTGCTAAGTGTGGAGGTGTCATGGTGAAGTGGTTCAGTCACTCGACTCTTAAACCAATGGTCGAGGGTTCAAATCCTGCCCAGCGCAAATGTCCTTTGGCAAGGCACTTATCCATGTTTGTCACTCTCCACCCAGGTGTTAAATAGGTAGGTGGTAGGATGTGAAAATCAATATGATTACATGTAGATTGGAATGTGTGCACCAATAAAAGAGTTGCCTGGCTAGAATACTCCACCAGGGAGTGGAGAGGGTGCACTTTATGTGTGGAACAGTGATGGATCCTATGACTGGGGTAATTATAATTACAATGTAAAGTGCTTTATGGAAACTAACGTATGATGCGCTATATATATGTAACTATTATATCAAATAAAGATACATGTACAAACCTTTCAAGTTCTGCCTGTCTTGTGTCAAAGAATCCAAACAGAAGGTAGTTGCTAAGCTCTCTGCTTCCTTCATTGTACCTATTTTATACCAAAAATAAAAATAACAAATACAATTTTGGAATAACATACATGTACACGTTTTCACAAACATAACAGCGGTTAAGATGATGAGAACGACGGTGATGATGGCAATAATAATCAATGATGATGAATATTTCATCCTAATAATGATATTCAAAGATGATGAATATTCAATACCAATGATGATATTCAATGATGATGAACATCTAATACCAATCATCATATTCAATGATGATGAACATGGTGATAATGATAAAGATGATGGTGATGATAATGATGGCAAAGACGATGACAATGAGTGTATGTACCTGTACATGTATGTATAGAAAAATGATGGTGATCATAGAGATCATGATATCAATGATCATGAAAATGATAAAAGATGACAATGATAACAATCACATGGATGATGACGATGATGATGATGATGATAATGATGACAATGACTATGGTGATGATGCTGATGGAATAACATTCTGATAATGAAAATAAAGTTTTACATATTGGCAACTATACAAGTGGAACACCTCTGGGAATCTTGCCTGCATTACGTGATTCAATATACATGTAGAATCAGTGCTAACTTTGAAAATGACTATAATTATTCACAAAAAATACACCATTCATATCATAACAAAATACTCTGTTCATTGACCCTAAATTACATTTGACCTTGATCATGTGACCTAAGATTTGTGCAAGACAATCAGTGAGAGTTGATTACTTGTATGTATCCACATTTCATGAACTACATGTAGATCCATAAACTTTCAAAGTTATGATGACACTTCAAAAACTTAACCTCAAGTTAAGACTTTGATGTTGATTCCCCCCAACATGGCTGAAATTCATTGACCCTACATGTAAATGACCTTTGACCTTGGTCATGTGACCTGAAACTCTAGCAGGATGTTCAGTAATACTTGATTAGCCATGTGTTAAAGTTTCATAAACTAGGTATATATACATCTACTTTCTACGTTATAATGACATTTCAAAAACTTAACCTTATGTTTAGATTTCAATGTTGACGACGCCACCATTGGAAAAGCGGCGCCTATAGTCTCACTCTGCTATGCATGCGAGAAAAAAATGAAGTATTTGATAACCAAGAATAAGATGATGAGAAAATGATGGCTTTCATTCCAATAATGATGACAACGGTATTTGATAGTGTTGTATGCCTACCTGCTATCAATTCCTAAGATACAGAGGATAGCATCTGGTTTGCTCGAGTCTACCTCTCCTGGATTTCTCAACAAGGACTGGACATGACGGAGCCTGGCACAGCTGAAAAAGAGAGAAAAACAATCGTTATAGGAATATAGAAGGTACAACCCAGCAGCCATCCAAGAAAGAAAGAGGAAAAAGTACAAATATAATAGTAATAGATTCAGGAACAATTAAGAGTAGGAAGCACTGAATAGACAAGTCTTAAGGTAACGTTTAAAGGTGCCAATGCAAGTGAATTCACGGATTGCCAGGGGGAGATCATTCCAGAGAACAGGGCCAGCATGAGCAAAAGCCTGAACCTTCCATAATAATTATGTTACCAGGTACATGTACGTAAACAAGTACTTTCCCTCTGAAACTTTTCTCTATAAACTTGTAGGCTTATTCTATTCTCCTGGAGTTCAAAGCCTTTGGTTTCTTTGCTACTGGCTTCTTGGTCGCCTTCTTGGCATATTAATTATCGATAGTTGTCTCAAAAAGGTATATTTCAAGACTACTTACTAATAACACACAGTCCACTCCCCCTGTCACATGTACTATTGTGTAACTTTATCTTTCCTTTACAAACTGTAAGAGCCAAAAGGAGGGGGGGTGTTGCGATGTGTATTCCTGTTACTTCACCATCGAAAACAATCAGCAATCTTCCACCTTCAATTTTGAAAAAAAAAGCTCAATTCTTTTACCAAATCTTTGTATGACTTGAGACTTGAGAGTATCCAGAATTTTTCTTCTCAATATGAAAAAAAAAACTCTTCTCCTGAAATTGCTCCATTTTTAAGTAACAAAAACATGAATATGCACTTCCAGGAATGGCAGAGTAATGATGGGTGAACCAATCAGATGCATCCAATACATTTACTACATGTACACAACCATATTGCGCAAGCGCACATAGTGCGTTGATTGAACGTACACAAAAGTCATACTTGCCAACCATTCCGATTTTGGCGGAATCATCCCGATTTTTTATTGCCAATTCCGCATTACGAATATCAACTCCATAATTCCGATTTTCATTAATTTTTACATCTTGATAATATTGAAAAAAACGGCTGGGGCGAAGGTTAGACCAATCTGAAGCTTGCGGACACCTGGATATCGCGATATCCCAAATAGCATTATTTTTCCACTAACTGAACACACTCTTGTACGTAGTTTTCACTTTGCCTATCTCACATGGCGCGCACATTGCAGAAGCGCGTGCAAACACAGCTAGAGCGACAACACATGCAAATACAATGCATCCTGCGACGTCGCGAGCGCGAGTATACCTCGCTGCTAACCCAGGGAGCTTCGGTCTGTGCCGGGTTACCGATGGGCCAGAGCTCCGTGGGTTACCGCGCTGCAAGTGCATACGTGTGCAAACGTAAGATCCAGCTCAACGATCGTCGAATTAATGGCCAAAGGATATAGTTTTCCGTGAAATTTCGAAGCCAAAATTACAAATTTAGTGTGTGGAAACTGGATACCGTCGCCAATGCGTCGTTTGGATTGTGAATGTGAGTTGTGACTGTGATTCCGATCGTTATACAGACAGTGCATGAGTGCAGTGACTGAGTACCGGTACCGAGCCTAGTCGCGGCCCGCCCGCTTCCCGGGTCGGAGCTCCCTGGGTTAGTGAGTGCCGTACCGGTGCATTTGCAGTTGCATAATAAGTTCATGTGTAAGTTACATATGCATTTATTTAGACTGTTAGTCTGTTTTCGTGAAAAAAAGTCAAAATTATTTAGAAATACAAGGAGTATTCTGAGAAATATCCAGTTATTATTGTAATGGAAATACATGTTTTTGAAGTAAAAAAATATGGTACAATTTCATGAAATGAATCCTGTTGATTTTCCTGTTTCATATTTCATTACTTTGGGACAAAATTAAGATATTTTTCTTCTTTGTGGACATGTAAAAGGCACTTCAAAAGTGAAGGAAAGCCCCCCATTTCATGTTCTAAAATTCCAAAAATTTCTAACCGTGGCAGGGGGGTACCCCCACACCCTTCCAGCGCAAAATGTCACACGCTCGTTACTCTGCGTGAAAAATGGATTCCTCTTTTTTTTCTTCTAAGGTTGGCAAGTATGAAAAGTGCAACGACTCCGCTCCGTTCTCAAAGCCTCTCAATGCGTTGAGATATTACTTTTGATAACAATTAGCACCCCCAATTCAAAATGGAATGATCGTGAGCAATTCTTACTTAACTTCAGTTCATGAACTGCAAATGTAAACACAGACTTGATTGGCTGGCACCAGTGGCGGATCGTGACCTGGAGGAGACAAAGCATTGGAGGGACACAGCATTGTTCACAAACAATACAGTGCCCCTCCAATCATTGTCTCCTAAGGAATGCTCATATTGTCATTCTCTATACGTGTCTTGTAGTTAGGCTACGATAAGACGGCAAGATGGTGACAATAACAGACTGTGAATTAACGCTCCTCTACTTTTAATATTATAATATATTTAAGTGAAATTGTATTGAAAAAACCCACAATTTTTGGCCAATAGGGTCAAAACAATATTGTAGCCCATTTACATAAGTTTGGGCTCAAAACCCTAAATAAAATGTGGATTTCACTTACCCCTGCAGAGTGCAAATCCGGGGATTGATAGTGCTAAAAAAAGATACAGTGACCTCAATTCCCCCAGTTCATCGTCTATTTTTCATGACTTGCCGGATCTTGTTACGAAACCTGTTTACGTTGACTAGCGCGCGCACTCAATTGATGTCGGCACTACAAGTGAATGAACTTTCCTAAATTTCTTGTGTGGAAAAATCTTTGAAAACTGAGACAGTCCCTGTAAACTGGGACAATCCCAATTTTCTGACAAGTGCCTCTACTGCTGGGCAGTACAACAACAACTGGGCATGGGTTAGCGCGCGGGATATGGATCACACTTTTCGGAATTTCGCAGCTCAAACTCAAATCTTTTGATAGACCTAAAGCTTCGGTCTCTGTTTTGTTGGTTGTTCAGCTGAACACCTGAACTTTGTTGGCTTCAGCTCCCGGGGGGGCCACTTCCATTCACGAGTGGATACCATGCGCGACCATGGGGTCTCGAAAAGCACCCTAAACACGTAATTTCCATATTTTGAAAATGCACCCCTTAACAAGTATTGGCGTGTGAAACCCTACCCTTAACAAGTATTGGAAACAAAACGATACCCTTGGCAAATGTTCCCTGAAATGAACCCCTAAACAAGTAAAGGAATGTTTTATTGTTACGGGTCCTTCTGTTGTCGGCTTTACCTTCATTTGGTTTAGTACGACCCCACCTTCTACACCTCACGCAAATCGGACCCTAAACACGAAGTGTTGGGGCAAAAAAGACATCCTTTATAAAACATTTTAACTTTGTTTTATCATCCCCGCAAATTCGACCCTAATCACGTAATTTTCCCAGCGAAATAGATACCCTTTTTTCATTATTTTTGTGTTTTTGACACCCTTATCACGTTACGTACGTAACGTGCCCAATCGTGAAAAAGACATCCTTTTTACGTGTTTTTTTGGTCGCGCATGGTATCCACTCGTCAATGTAAGTGGTCCCCCCGGGCTTCAGCTCACCAAATACAGAGACCGAACAAGCGTGATCTGTACAGTACTACAGGGGACTCAGCTCAATGGCCATATGTTTATGTACTTAAGATTGGATAAAACGGGGAAGTGAATTTGCGCAACAGCCGAGGTAAGTCACTGTTTATGTTCTTTTTAACTTCATTTTTCTCCGTTTTGTTGGCAGTTAATGCCAAGTTTAGACAAGGGAATAGGCCCTATAAATTTGCATTTTGGTCATGTTAATTTTCAAAATTTTTATTAATTAAAGACAAAAATTGAAAAGCCCCGACGGGGGATTTTGCATTGCAAGTCCCCTAATGGTGGCTGCATGATAGCGAGCCGTCTGTGTATGAGGAGAAAATTTTCTTTAAATGTTTAAAAACTCCTTGAAACAGACGGCTGCCACTCTAGGCGACACCGCAATACTTACCCGTGTTAAGAAACTGGGACTCCACTCACGCGCATTTGGGCCGCCCTAACTTAGAACTAAGCTTTCTTTCCTAAAAAAAAAATTATTCTTATGATTCAACGAATGTTATTTAATATATGATTACTGTTAAATTGGTACTCACCGGTTCTTTTCTTGAATTTTCTGCCAATTTCCCACGCTTCTGGCTACAATTCCGCGTTAATTTTTGTCGCCATAGACACCTGTTCATGCAACTTTATTTATAAATGGAGCGCCCTTTACGAGAGTTGTTAATGCCGCGGAGAAATCGTTAGGCATTTTGGCCTGTGTTCAAGGCGTAGCTGTTCTATTTTTTTTATATGTGTGAGATCGAAATCACAGCAAGTAAACACTCTTCCATATGGAAGAGTGTAGGCCTATACTCGCTGTGATATGATCCCGATAGGGAGGCGCATCACCCCCACCCACATGGGCGCAAACCCCAGGGCCGGGGGACATGTCCCCTCACCCAAAATAGTAGGGGGCACATTATGAAATGTCCCCCTACTATTTTTGGTCATTTCGTTCAAAATCGAAATACTGGAAGAGACGATCTTACTTTTGGGATGCCCCCTTTTTTTTGCTTGTTTGCTTGTCAAATTTCTTTTGGTCAAGATGACCTTCTTTAGAGGGTGATAAACCTTCTTTTTTTGTTTGTTTTTTGCTTGTCAAATTTTCCAGCCCCTGGTCCCCCTACCTTTGGGGAGAGATTTCCGCCCTTGCAAGTAGACATACTCTTGATATTGTTTTTCGAATCTGCATGGGCGTCGAGGGCTGGGGATGAGGAAAAGCGGTGAGACGAGAAAAAAAAATAGAAGGGAAAAGGCGACAGAAAAAAGTGAACGAAAGAAAAATTAATGAAAAATAAAAGGGAAGAGAAAATGGGGAGAAATGTGATGGGTAAAAAAAATTATGGGAAAAGAAGACAGAAAAAAAGTGAACGAAAGAAAAATTAATAGAAAATAAAAGGGAGGAGAAAATAGGGAGAAATGTGATGGGTAAAAAAGATTATGGGAAAAGAGGACAGAAAAAAAGTGAACGAAAGAAAAATTAATGGAAAATAAAAGGGAGGAGAAAATAGGGAGAAATGTGATGGGTTACGTCGAGATTTCATGTGCCCGTGCAAAAAGAAATTAGCAGAGGTTGACATGTTGTCCGTTTGGGCAAATGCCTGTCTATTTCTCGGACTGGCGCTCGTGTTGCAAAAATTATTACCGTAAGCTGATGGAGGAATCACTGCTTCATGTATACCGACAGTGACAGGATTTAGCCAGGGGCGGATCCAGCCTTCGCCAATAGGGGGGGGTGGAATTTTTTTCAGCCATATTTTCCCCGATTGGCCGCTCGAATATGATTTTTGCCGGGACTTTTTTGTTTCTTTGAAGGGGTAGTCCTAAATGGTCACTTTTTAGATTTATTCTTATGAAACATAAATGTATAATACCATAACCCTTATTTGTATAATGCGAGCGGAAAGCGAGAGCTAAATTTTTTTGGGAATTTTATGTACTTTTTCCTAAAATTTTGAACATTCTGGGAAATGTTTGTTTTCCTGAAAAAAAAGATGTGTATGCAAGTTAATAATTACTACGAACGTAAAGAGTGAGCAGAAATGAAGTGATGGAAAAAGTATTGTTAGATACTTGCTTGCAGTTAGCCATGAAGACGTTACACATTTTAAAAAATCAAATAATACGAGCGCGAAGCGCGAGCCGCAATTTTTTGACATTTTTATCTAAGGAATGGAAATTCTTAGACGTTTTGTAACTTAACTGAATAGGTATATAATTAAACATACGAGCACAAAGCGTAAGCAAAAAAATTCGAGATTTAGACCTGCTGAACAAGACACTCTATTCAATTAGTATTGTAAATCATGAAAAGGATGAGTAAGTGGGGATCTTCCTTACATTAATAATGCGAGCGCTGAGCGCGAGCAGAAATTTTGTGTATACGTTTTGAACTGCTCAAAATTGTACCTGTTATGGACTGCTTGCATTTAGCCATGAAGACTTTACAAATTTCAACATTCAAATATTGCGAGCGCGAAGCGCGAGCTGAAAAATTTTGACCCTTTTTACCTGAATAATGAAATGCTAAGCACTTTTTGTAATCTTGGAATGACTCTAAGTATTTTATTGATGCGAGCGCGAAGCGCGAGCGGAAAAATTCTGGACACACTATTCATGTTTTATCATGAAAAGGATAAGTTATTTATCCGCGAGTAGACACTTTTTGATATTGTGATCTGAAACTGGATAATGATTTAAATAGAGAACAATCTGCGTATCTGAATTAACGTGTGTTTTAGATTTCGACCTAGAATTTGGGTATTCTAAGTAACTTTCTTATCATGAAAATCAATAAAGAGAGCGCAAAGCGCGAGCTAAAAATATATGATATAACAAAGGGTGAATTTAAGCTCTGTAATGCAAACACTTTGTGGGAAAATTGTGAATTGTGATGGATCACAGTTCAAAAAGAGCTGATGTATTTTATTATTATTACTTTGAGTTTTTACATAGGACCGGAACATTCTATGAGGGCATTATGTCATCATATGAAAATGATGACCATCTTCCTATTTCTCTTCCTAAGCATGAGAGCGCGAAATGTGTTAATATTATGGCCTGAAAACTGGACATTTAAAGCACTTTGTAATTATGCATAAGCATATCAATGCGAGCAGAAATCGCGAGTCGAATTTTTTGATAAACTGTCATCAAATTAGTTTGATTTAGAATTAATATTGGGATATACATAACCGACTAATCAAAATGCTAGCGTGCGGCGCTAGCTGATACGTTTTAACAATCTGACCTGAATAGGGAACTTTTTGAGAACTTTATGGAATACAGGAAAATAATAGGTACCTGAAAATTCAAATTTTGCGAGCGCGCAGCGCAAGCAGAAAATGATAATGTTCAGACCATAACACAGACATTTTTACAGAGCACTTTTTTAAAATCAATTTGTAAATGAAACAAAATAATGAAAGTTCAATTTCCCAGCTGAAATATGTTTTGTATATTGACTTCAAAGTTTGATATTTCAAGCTCCATATTGAGCAAGATGTATGCAAATACCCTAAAAGACAATAAGGCGCGAAGCGCGAGCGAAAATTTTGTATCCTAACAAATAGATTAAAAAAAAAATATTTTCAAAGTCTTCCCCTAATGTTATTTCATTTAATCATGTTTCTCCTCTTACGTTTGCCTTTCTTCTTTTCTCCTCTCTTTTCCCTTCCTTTTCTTTTTTCCTTTCTTTTTTTTTCTTTTTTTGCTCCGCCAATAGGGGGGCCCGGGCCCCTCAGCCCCCCTGGATCCGCCTATGTTAGCGGTTGAAGGTATAAATCACGCTCTAAAACTGTGTTCTTTATCAAAAAGCTGTCCTTCATATTCATTTTGTTCGCAAAAGAATATAAAGTTAATTTCAATCATTGTCTATAGTTATCCTGTTTATGATAAAAATACTTAGAAATTGGGTTAGGTTAGGGTTATCAAATTATCAGGGCAGAAAATATTTTTTTTTTCTGAGTTTGCGCGTCGAGCTGGCATTATTTGATCTGTGAGATTATGTTTTTGATGACATTCATTGTATTCACATCAATAATTATTAAACATTGCGCACGCGTCGTGCGCCGCATGAATTATGTAGATCAGGTGAATAACTTACCGCTACACACGAGCAGTTGCTCTATATATTCTATGTAATATAATATATAGAGCAACTGCCCATTTTTAATGGTCCATAATATACCCACTTTTTTCTTTTTTGGAACGAGTATGAATTTATCTACTGATATACTGAATGTACAATAAAAGTCATTATCATGTATTTCTTGGCATTTCATTTACTTTTTTTACCATAATTATATCACATACAGTAGCTGCTCGCATAGGCCTACGCCGTCACAAATAACAAAACAAAATCTCACTTTTTTTTCTTTTTTGGTGGGGGATGGATTTTCCATACGCATACGTACAATTTTTCAAATTATTTTTTTCTGCTTTTTTCATAATAAACTTTAAATGATTTCGCCTTTGCACTATTATTTTTTTAAAGACAAAATAACAAAATTACATCTAGTCATCATCATCATATCATCGTCACCAACTTCATTCTCATCTTTATCACCACTACCACCATCATTATCATCATCATCATCATCATCATAATTGCCATCATCGTCTTTTTTTTCTTATTTTTTCTCCTTCCTACTTTTTTTCCTTCCTATTTTCCTCTTTTTAGAGGGGCACACCACGCCCCCTCACTGGATATCCGCCTCTAAATACGTTTGTTGTTGTATATAAGTTGGCGGATGCCTCATGAAATGAAATAAGATAAAATAAGGAAAGGGAAACTAAGAAGAAAAAAAAGGACTGAGGAGAAGAAAAAAGAAAGCCAAACAAACAAGAAAAAACAATATCAAAATTTTGTTGTAAAGTCTTCTACGTCAGTTTAATAATTATGTTTTCAATGAAATGAGAACATAAAAAAATTGAAACAAGTAGGAAGGGCTATACATCGTAGCAAAGAAATAGAGGGAAGCTCCGAGACAATAAAAAGGGTGAGAAAAAGAAAAGACTTTGAAATACTCACAACACGAGCATAATAAAAAAATATGGAATAAGCAAGGACAAGTAGCTGAGGGACCCCCCCTTCTCTCTAGTTATTTATTATCAAACTCGCATACACAAGAATTTCTTACTAATCAAAATATTGCGAGCAAAAAGCACGAGCTAACATTTTTTTTAATATTCAAAACTGATAGAGAGACACATTTTAAACAATTCATGAATCATAATAATTATTCAATTAGCTTACCAATCGAATCATTGGATTGCGACAAATGATCTGAGAATTAATGTTTTTAGGAATTCATTAAATTAAAGCAAAGTATCTCAAGTTATAATAATTAAGGCGGGCGCAAGGTATCGGCTAATACACCGATAATTTTTTTTGGACATTTGAAGTATTTTCGGTAATCATGAAAAAGATTGATATTTCATGAAAGCTCAAATCCCGAGGAGGAATATTTTTATTAATTGACTTATTAAAAATATGTTCTAAGCCCCATTTAATATTTGATTATAAGTCGATGCAGTAAAAGCTGAAAAAATAAAGTATTTTGTGTTCCTCTATCATAATTATCTTTCTCTTTAACCCTGGTTCTTTTTTTTTCTGGGGGGGGAAGCATTTTGGTTAAAAAAAGAGAAAAAAGATAATTGCTGGCTTGTGGACGGTAGTGGTAGGGACACCCCCCCCCCCCCCCCCCCCCCGTAGTTACGCCAATATGGGACCAAATGATCCTATATGTCCGAGGCGAAACTTGTGCAATCAAACGTTATTTCTGAAATAAATTAAAGCTTGCGCTGTTCAACTTCAATCTCTTTCAGCTAAATTTGCGATGAACGCTGCGTTATGAAATATATAATTATCAACATCTGGCGAAAAGAATAACCGACCGATCACCTGACGAGAACGCGTATCACGTGATCTGCATATCAGGTCCGATCGCGAGTCAGAAGTGAAGGGCAACTGCCAAGAAAATCAGGAAAAAGTCGTCAAAATGTAAGTTCCCCTTCATTTCTTTCAATTTTTTGTTATTTGCATTAAAGTTTATATCTCAATAAATCAATATTAAATTAAAAGTCTCAAATTTAGCTAGTACTTTTGTGAAAATTACAATAAATTTAAGTCCACAAAAAATTAACCCCAAAATAGCGCTGTTGTCGCCTATGAGGTCCATACATGTAATGTTTGGAATTGGACCTCAGCTCATTGGTCTTTTGACAAAAAAAGACATACACGAGTCATCATGATTATGAAATATTGCCCAGTCTTAAGGATCATCCGATCGTTTCACTATTTGCATATTCATCAGATCTCGATCTACACAGAAAGACTCGTTTGAACTGGCTAGTTAAACATAGATCTAATTAATTTCATTCCATATTTCAATTGCACAGAAAACAAGTTCAATTTTACAAACATAAAAATACACAAGTGGGACTGAGCTCAGTGTGCGACTTGTTGAAAATAAATATTATATTATCGTCGTAAATAAAGGATTAACATACCTAACAAATGGTGAAAAGGTGACATGCTTGATGTTCCTTCGAGCTGAAGATGGTCTTTTCGGTGGCATTTTGTTCCTTAGATGGCAATTTTCAATTTTTCTTATTCTCGATCGTCCTAGAAACAGACAACAATTTCTTCCGCCATCTTTGAATTTAGGATCGTTTAACGGTATCGAATATTATCGCGATTAGCTAGCCAGCTGAGTGTGCCAAAATCTGAGTCCCGGGCAAAATCTGTGTCCCCCCCAAAATAAAAAGCCCTAATTATTGTTTATTTCATGATAAATTTTGTCCATTATGTCTTTTTCATTTATATTATGTCACTCGAAGATAATGGTACTGTAGTCTTGTATTGAATAAGTATGATAAAGACAACTCAAGAATCCTTCTTTCTTATTTTTCTTTCTTTCTTTCTTTCTTCCTTCCTTTCTTTCTTTCTTTTTTTTGTAATTTTACTTATCTATTCATTTATCTATTTATTCATTTTTTTACTCTTTATTTATTTATCATCATCATGCGATCATTTATTGTTATTATCATAATTTATTATAACTATTATTATTATTATTATTTTTATTAATTATTATTCTTATCATTTTTTTAGGGGAGTCAGTGGCGAAGCGACTCCAAAACTTTTAGACGTCAGTTGGCGTAAAAGGCAAAATTTATCCCCCCCCCAAAAAAAAAGCTATGTCATTTCGATTGATATATTATTGTAAATATTCTTTTTATTGATTTTTATCTCAGGGCCCTTGAGAACAGCATTTTGTATAAATGATGAGGCCACCCTGATTTAATAAAACTGAAGATAACTTCTTGGTTGTGAAAATATTAGGGGGTCCGTGATTTCCAAGCCTCACACGTGTACGCCAGTTTTGCTTGTCAAAAAAAATTGTGTCCCCCGGCCCCTAAAATTTTGGTTGATAACCCTTTTTTATTGTCTTTTTTTTACCTGTATCCATCCAAAAATGTCAATATTTATTGGCATTTCTTGTGGTTAGGTTGTTCTCCATTAATTTTACATCATAAACTTGGATAAAGAACATGCTCACAAAATGAAGTGACATTCAAACTTTTTTGTAAAATAAATGGGACACGCACTTGGTTGAGGGGAGGAGTAAATATTGAAAAGATAATGTCACGAACGTGTTATTCTATTTCATAGTGGAATTTTATTTCTCCACCCATTTTCTAACAATTCCTGAAAAAATATTTCCATTCAATTACAATAAACATAAAAAGATTCCGAGAAGAAAAAAAATGATGGTCATTATGTGTATACACGACAATCAATACTAATATCATCATCATGATTGTATTGTATTTCCTGATAATCATCATTTCTTGTCATAAATATTATGATGTTCGACCATAAATTACTTTTGGAAGATATGTGCCGCCCTCCTGAATAATTGGGGGATATACCCCCCCCCCTCCTCCATCCCCTAGATCAACACCCGGGGGGATATTTCATTATTTATGTTAATGGCGTGATGATAAAAACGTTATGAAATTATTGTGGCAATTTCTTTCCGGAAATTTTAACTGGAAAAGCGTCCGTGTGAAAAGGTCAAATATAGTAGGACAAAACTTTAATAGTGTATCACGTGGTAGGCGTATAATTTTGATAAGATATTAAGTATGTTGATCAAAATACAAACAACCCTCCCACTCCTACTTGAATAAAAGAAAATAGAAGACGAATAAGAATAATAAAATTATTACGAACTGGGAAGATTATCAGCAAGGCATTCATGAAGAAAATAGGGTAAAAAGTATATTTCCTATAGGACAGAGGCGGATCCAGGTAGGGGCACTTCCGGCCCACCCCCCCCCCCCCACTTTAGAGGCACAAAATACTGTTTTTTAGAGGAATATGTCAAGCATACGCCAATAAGAACACGTGTTTTTTTTCGAACAAATGACCTAAATTTTGGTGTAATGAAGACCAGTTTGTTATTGTATGTTTATTATTATTATTATCATCCCCCCCTGGAAATTTTTTGATATCCCCGTGTCCTAGGGAGAGGTAAAAGGCATCGGGCTGCGTTTTAACACGCAAAATAGGCAGGGTCCTGGGAACGGGTGCTGATGTAAAGCTAAAAAGCCAAAAAAAAAATCGAAAAGGGTCATTTTGGTCTACAGGAGTTGACAAGCAATTTTTCCGCATCTACCAGAATTCCAGGGGGTCCTTTGGAGAATAATACACGCAGCACCCCCTACAAAAATGGGCCATGAAAATAGGGGGGGGGGGGTTTAGGAAAATTGAGTAACTATACTTAGAGGGTTTGTAAGCCATCCTCAAGCTTAAAGATAAACTCATCATAGAAACAGTAAAGGATAAAAATATTAAGCTCGGTCAGTTCGTTTTCTTGCATGCTTTCACTAATAATTCTGAAATCTAATAGATCAGGGTAAAATGATTTCAACATTTTACAGAATCTGAGGACGGCAATTTGACGGGCTCTGCGTATTGAAACAGAGAAACGGTGGAAAGGGGGGGGGGGTACAATTGTAATCTATTTATTATACAAGCTAAATGCACCAAAGGCAAATACTTTTTAGGGTTTCAAATTCTGAAGCTCAGTCTTTTCGCCCAGCCACTCAGAGGAAATATTTGTTATATATCTGGGTCTCACAAGATTTTATTTTACCTGTTAACGGTTAAACATCTAACGTTGTGACGGAAAAAATGTATTTGTCAAGAACTTTATCAATCATTTTTCAGATTTCGAAAAAAAAGACAATATTGTTCATCAATTTCAATGTCAAAGTCTTTGTCATCTTTACTGTTCAATATCGATGTATCTTTAAAACATTGAAATTGAATTTCTTTGCTAGGGAGCTTCGGTTAATCCATTACACCAGAAATGAGATAAAAAAAAACCTGCAGTCGCGTGATAGGTGGCTAAGATGGGGGGGGGGGAGGAGGCGGTAAATTTAGTTGTTGTCCCATAGGCGTTATAATGAATTGATACGTCACTGCCCTGGTCCTAAAGGTAGCAATATAGTTTTACCCATCATCGTTTATCTGTGTATACAGTCAGGCGCGCCGGAACCACTTTCAGTTTTTTTTTTTTGGGGGGGCAAAATCGACAGCGTGAGATACAGAAGCGATCGAGCGGGAGAGGGGGTTGGACCCCCCGTAAGGACTTTGTGTAAAAATGGAGTATAAAAGTTGCGTTTCTAAGAGAATTCAAAAATAAATTTCTTGAGAATTAAACATAGAATTCACTACGAAAGACTATACTCAGAGTTTATGAGAACCTATAAAATCTACGCGCAAAATGTGGTTTTTGTGTCTGATTAACTAAATTACGTAATACGCTTATATTGACTAAAAATACCAGAAATTACATTTTTCATGCATTATCCTTTCAGAAATATTTATTTATGTACATTTACATACACGGACGACGCGAGAGAGCACAATCATCATAAGTTTCAAGGAGTGTATTAAGCAGAAGAAGCGTAACAATAGAAACAATATACATTCTAATGAATGTCTTTTTAAATTCAAAATGTCATACTGTTCTGACGTGGCAGACGTCGATAAGCACTTAAATCCCCATTTTATGCAAATCATTTCTGACCTCAGCATTGGAGATAGTCAGTCCCTGATTATCCATGCATAGGCAAAACGTTTCATAATTTTGTAACTGGAGGAAAAAGAAATATGACCTGCTTAATTATTGTCTAACAATTTTAAACGTTTCTGAAAATTTAAACCATTACTCGATTTATGTGTTTCCTTTGGCATGTTTTGTATGGCTGGGAATCACTTTTGGATGACCCCTTAAAAATCTTCTTTTTTCTTTACATATTTTCTGGGGAAAATGTGACCATAACTAGGAAATGATGAATATCAAATTCCAGGAAACATTCATTTGTAAGTAATCATGAATTAGCAAACTACGGCAGTTCATAATATACATTACGTAACATTATTTAGAAGAAACCAATTACATTGTAGCAGATGTGGTTGACGGTACACCATGTGGAGTTTTCGAAAAAGTGGATAGAGGAAGAAGTGAAATTGATAGGAGGAAGTGGACAGTTGATAGTCGAGTAATTTTTTATTCAAATGAGCGTAGTCCTGATAAAGACAGTAAACCAGAAAAGGTTGAAGACTTGAAGAGGCTTGATTAGTTGATAGATGAGTACTCCTGCTCTGCACTCCACTCGCAAACTCAAGCTAGCATCTTCTCATTTATCCAATAAGCAACTACTCAAGCCTCTATAACTCTTTAAACTTTTCGGTTTTACAGCTATTTTCAGATTCCATATGTTGCTCGAGTAACTAGCGTTCACGCGCGTTGGTGATATCGGGTCCGGGGAGCATTTCATGAAAGGACTTAATGTCGGACGTTTTATCCGACAGTTGCTATGATAACAATGTTTCTCAACCAATCAGAATACAGGAAAGTTGTCAGATCTGACAACTTGTCGGACGAAAATATTGATGAAACACCACCCCGGTCTGAGCGTTTCTGGGCGACCGCACGTTTGTTAGCCGACACAGCATTGTTGAACCACTTTCAATTTGCCATTTGGTTTTAGTCTAAAATGTATTCATTAAAAGGTTAAACGTTATCACACTGTAATAAGATGGAAAAGGGGCTTATCAAAGGTATGTTTCGCAGAGGGAGATATTCGTCAAAAGACGCAAGGCTTACTATGATGTGTAATTGCCCCGTCAGGGGCGAAATTTTTTCATTTTTGACAATGGAAATGACAATTCTTAGGCAGAAAAGTGCCTTCATCGTTACTTTTGTCCTTAAATAATATAATTTTTCTACTTTTAGGGGGGCACATTGGGGGGGGGGGCAAAATCTCGTTTTGCCCCCCAAAAATTTTCTTGGGGGGGGGGGGCAAGTGCCCCCCCTGCCCCCCAGCTTCCGGCGCCCTTGTATACAGTGCATTCTTTTTTAATACCTCTTCCCATTTTATACTAATTTCTAGATTCTTCTCACCCCTCTCTTCGTCTACAAACTTGAATTCATCTCCTCTTCTACCTACTCCCTCTTTCTTTCCTTTTACCCTTGAAGTTCCCTTCCGTTCCTCTCTCTCTCCTTCCTACCCTTCTCTCTTTCCTTCATCCCCCTTTCTTTACCCCCCCTCTCTCTCTCAATCTCCCACTATCTCGCATTTTCCATATTTCCCTGTCAGTCATATAAACTAATAAATAGGAATAAGTGACAGTTAAAAATCAAAGAAAACTTTCATCAAAAAATAATATCAAGTTATTCCCCACTTCTTTTTAATCATCTTCCCCCTCTCTTACAAAGAGAAACAAAGTCGTACAAGGGGCACAAATCTATCTTTTCTATTCCCCAAAATCAGAGTGTGCCTATAGGCACCCGAGGAGTGCTTCATAGAAAGGGTCGTCAGTGATTTTCACCGATTAATTTGCTCTAAGTCAATCAGATGAAATAATTTGCTGTAGCTTATAACATATCAGGTGGAAATCACAAATTCTTTTATGAAACTTTCCCTTACCTCAAGTCAATTTCTACTACTCTTCCCCTCTCTTTCTTAATTGCTTATCACTCTCAATAATGAAACATATTACAAATGGAAGACATAACATTTTTTTTTTCTCAAGAAGACGCATCTTTTTTTAATTGTTGTCCACACAAAAATACAAAGACGTAATCCTGAGCCAATCGCAAACCTCCTTGTTCCTCACTTCAAAAAAATCACATCATCAATAATGAGAAAAAGAGCCTTTCCCCATGGCAACGATATATATGAACCTTGTTGTTGATTCACAAAAGTGAGAAAAATAGGAAGAGAGAGAGAGAGATACATAAAGAATGTGTTGTGTCAATAATTCACCTTATACAGGCATGAGTTTCGTAGAAAGGGGGTGAAAGATAAACGGCAATTGTAATCTTCCCAGTTTCCATAAAATCTGTTTTAAGCGCACTGATAAATTTTTAAGTTCATTTCAATTTGAAAAAATTCACATCATTAAAAAAAATTTCATCTCTTCAATAAAAAATTCCATCCAAATTCTTGCTTCTAAAAAAACACTTGCTCAATGCATTTACAAAGTCTTTCGGCGTTCCTTCTTATAATACAACCAGTCTCTATCCATTAATTCATTTTTTCTCCTTTTGCTTACAAACCATTTGTACAAACTCTGAAGAGAGAACCATTCTATTTACATTCGTCATGTCAATCATACTTCATATTTCATTACATTCAGTTCATCAAATAACCCTAAATCACAATCTGCTTCTAAACTCTGTCTCTTCTACATACTGCTACGAATTCATACACAAAAAATTCTGGAAAAAAAAAGAAACGTTATTTGTAGCTACAAGAAACTGTATCTACTCATGAATGTCACATTTAAAAGAAATGGAATGCTCGTATGGTGTATGAAAAAAAAGAGGAAAATTTGTCAACCCTTTTTCCAATCTACAAGTGTACAGAAAGGGGTGAGTCAAAATCCATGACAATATTAATCAGATACAAGACACAACTTGGGCCATTTTCATTGGAAAAAAAAGTGAAAAAGGTAGACAAGTCACTTCATTTCATTGTAAATTCCATGAGCAAATGGGAAAAAGTTATTTTGGAAGGAATCAGAGAAAATCAAAGACTTGCATATAAAATAGCAACACATCATTTTCTTACAAATACATAGTTTTAAACAAATCATACATAATCCTCATCTAATTACTATACTCAATTCATCGGCTCAGGTTCACATTCAGTCAATCGCTTCACAAGTTATCTTGGCAGTTTCCACTTGATATACATCCATCTTTGTACTATCCGACCTTTCCTATCATTTTCATGTTCTCTATAAGGCTTTTCTGTTTTTTAAGGATCTACGAAGACTTTTCATCTCTGTCTTTAATGGAAAAAAAATAAAAAAATTAAAGTCTAAAATAGCAAACAAAAAGCACCAGAGGAAGGGGTGTGAAGGGCTCATAAAACACAAGATAACTAATTTTTGAAAAGATGGTGAAAAAAAAATCACACTATGCTGTATATCAGTTGCCCGAATTTGAAGTGTAAAAATGACCTGATTGATTAACCCTTACATAGTCAAAATTAAGGGGTTACAATCTCGGACTTCGTATAGGGATAACAAAGAAAACAGCTGCTTATGTGCGATAAAATGAGTTTGCAAATGAAGAGGAAATAAGTCCTATCAATTATACCACAATTCTAACCCCAGACTTTGCAAATATATTAAAAAAAACCCCATAAAAATTACTTGTTTCAGAGTATACTCATGGTGCCGAAGACTCATTTAGAAAAGCTGAACAGAATCAATTTATCTGTTATATTCAATGCTTATTTTGTATAATTATGCTGTGGTTCCCCATGTTTCTTAGAGACTTTACAATATGATTTTATTTTGCCTGAAATGATTTCATGAAAATTGCAATCAAACAAATAACAGCGACATAAACAAAAAGGTTGTCTAAAAAAAGTCACATTTCAGTCTCTGAGGAGAAATCAATGAACATAAATCCTTTTCTTTTAATATATAAGCCCTTGTATTTTAAATTTCATACAATATCTTCTAAATTTCATTATCACATGACTATACCCGTTTATCTCTGCATAAAGGTCTAAAATTGTCATTAAAAATCTGTCAACAAGAAACCAGTATATATGATTTCACACCAGAAAAACATCAAACAAAAAACACAAATCACCACAGTCCATTACAAATCCCCATTTTAGCAAGAAAAACACAATGTGGCATAAAAAGTGATATATAGCATACAGAACCTGTTTAAAATCTTTAAATGGTTAAAAAAAACATCCACACAGCTATACCTAAAACATAGATGGTTTTAGAAAGCTAGATCTGAGCATATTGAAAGTATTTCTTTAAAAAGACTAACTGATGCTTGAACTGATCTATATAATTAACATCTTTTTATGTTTTAAAAATTATGTATTTTAATTGTAGCTTGCTTCTTTATGAAACTTTTATTGTGGCATACATGAAATTCAATTTATAGTAAATAAATCATGAATTTCATTGTTGTAAAGAAAAAGCGATCTGTTTCTTGTTTTAAGATTTATCCCTGAGTGAAGTGTGAACAATGGGAAGTGTCAATTTGTTTCAAAACTGTATCTAAAAGTCTGGCCACACTTATTTGCAATGTGACTTGAATGTTTCATTAGATGAATACTAAAAAAAAATGATGCATATGAAAAAGAAAAGTAAGAGCTTCGAATTCAATTTCATTCCATTCATGCATGTTTTCAAATAGGCCAAAACCTTCCAAATCTATGATTTGCAATATGTCGTCTTCATCTTAGACTTGTAACTTATGAGCCATGAAGCAAGATAAATTAAAGGGATGTTTTTAAAGACTTCATCGCTCCAAAAAAATGACCAGATTCAGTGTGAAAAGGTCATAAACTCAAAATAAAAAATAAGATAGCAAAAACAGGATTTTGCAAGGAAGGGACATCGTTTTAATGCCAAAATGTCTTATGCTTAATGTAAACTCCTTCCAAATGAATTTCAGAATTTGGAGAATACTAATGTACATGGCTCAATAAACTGTGTCAACAGGTGATATATATATCAACATTTACTGGTGGGAAGGCCTATGGTATGTCTATAACTTTTCATGCACTTAGTGTATATTATGTAGTTTGTTGTCGTACAAAAATATCTATCCAAAACATTTACACCATATTTCATTTTAAAATTAGATATGAAATAACACAGCATTTACAATTCTCCCACTGTCTTTGTTATACATGTAGTTATGTATTGTACATCCACATGTTACCGCTAGTTCAATCTCACTGATATATCATATCAACAGTGCATGGAGCAGGAAGTTTGAGTAAAGGTGTCTTGATATAAACTACAATGGGTGATTTAAAGTACGGTGTTGACCTTTTGGTGTTAGTGTTATGTAAATTTTTACACGATTACAACACCTGAAGATGGTCCTGAAAAGTAAGTCACTAGTTGTTGAGGTGTTAATAATGTGAACTGGATCAGTTTTGCAAACTCTGAATAAGTTTTCGAGCCAGGGGAAGCAATCCAAATTTCAACACTAACAACAAGGCCAACACCGCACTTGGAATCACCCAATGTACACATTGATTGTAAATTCTGTATCAGTGCTATTCTGATGACATATGGGAAACCCAATAAAAACCAATGTATATAAGAAAAAAAAACGTTAAAAACAAAACAGGATAATTTTTTTCCTGTAAAACAAAGCCAGTTTGGTACAAATTGTATTCGTAATTTGCACATTTTACATAGTCACGCTAAAAATGTACAGATTAAAAATTAAATTCAGGGTTCTTTTTTTTGTTGGAAACAATAAAGAAATTGTGTATGGCTCAATATAAAAGTTATTAAAAGAAGTGAGTTTAAAAGAAGTGAGAAAAACATCTACATCACACATTCATATGGACAAGAAAGAAAGGCTAACATCGACAATAAGTATTTGATTTGGTTCACAAAATACCCTGAAGAGTTAAGGCTCTACTACAGACGCAACCATAACGGGCAATTCCACATGGATGTTATTGATATCAAAAGGCCTAGGAGTCTATACTGATTCTGAATTTTTCATTGATGAGTAGTACTCAACAGTACCATACCTAGATATTGGAAGCTAAATATTGAAAATAGGCACTGTCACACCTCAATGTTTCATCCAACATATGCCAACGTACCAATGGCAAGCTATTAATATCATTATCGTCCTATTTCTTATCAGGAAATAGGATATAATTAATGTTTACATGGCTTGCCATATACACATCGGTGCACACTGGCCAGAACATTTGGGTAGGACAGTTCTAGCGTACACTTGCAGAGGAATTGCATTCTCTTTTACTACAAGAGAAATAATTCTGAAGATTTTTTTTATTTCCCCCAATGCTGATTGAAGGAATAATCAACCCAGACATCTGTATAATATAAATACAGAAAGAAGAGTAATATATAAATGAAATTTCGATATAAGTCCATCAAAAGAAATAGGAGTCATATTTAGTTTTTTGTGTGTGTCATTTGTGAGCTTCCTTGGAAATTCCATAAATTGCCATTTTTGCCGGAAGTTTTGAATTATTTCATAGTGCATGCAAAAAGTCTATTCATTCTTCATGGAATACAGCAACATGAAAAATGGCAACCCATACAAATTCATGATACTGTGTAAAAGGAAAAGGCTCACAATTGTCACTGATCACAAAAGTCTGAAGTCTCTCATTTCTCTGACCTCATCAAATTAGAATGACATCAGTGTTGACTTTCCCATATATGAATACTTTCATTCAATTTCTGTTGAAGGTATTCAGAACAAACTACAATAAATTTTTGCATGATTATGCATATTTTGCTTTTTCCCCATGTGGATTTGCCCTACTACTGGAAACTAGGTAGTTGGCAAGTTACCTAACAAAGACAGGCTGGCACAAAAAAAAAAACATTATTCAAAATCAAAAAGAGAGAGAGAAACACACACACCCTCACACGAAATGCACTGACTGACGGGCTAAATACAAAATATTTCAAAAAAACATCAATCGGTAAGAAGAGACAGAAGGGCCAATGTTACACAATTACTTAGGTTAATGTCTTTATGCCTCTAAAATGACACAAAGAAAATAATAAGATGAGGCCTTCATTCTGTTACATGTGCTTGTAAGTCAGCTAAAGTATAAATGAACTATGACACCATGTATCTGCTATCACTAATGACATTTATAGCAATATGCACAATAACATTATATTGATCTCATTTGTTGGTGTTTTTTTAAAGAATTATCTCACAATTATCTACTAAGGGCTACTTTACTCAAGGTTAAATTTAAATTGCATCTTATTCTGAGAAAAAACTAGTGCAAAACACAGCACACAATATAAGTATATTACAAATGATTGTTGATTGTTATTAGTGTACATGTGTAATTATATACTAAATACCCAAACAGTGCTTTTTTTTAAGAATGAAAAATGGTAACAAAACATATATGATGGTACATAAACGTCTTCAGCAATTGTTCAATAAGCATCTGTCGTACACCGAACATGTTACAAATTAATCATTATCATGGGCTCGAAATGCATCCTGCATCCACACAATACATAATACATGTCTCTCACTATTGATTATTACTTATTTAATGTTTTCAAAAACAAACAAAAACTTTTTTTGCACACTATATTTCAAACGTAGCTCAAAAAGAAGCTATTATAACACATACAATAATGAAGAATAGTACTGTAACACTGCAAAATTGGCTGGACACAAAATGTGTCTTGCTCGAGGGATAATAAAAAAAGCAATAGCATTGTTTGGAAAAAAAATATTTATCAAGGAAGCATATTACAGCTCCTAAGAAGGGATAGAAAAAGGACTTTGCACTCACAAACAAAACAAATATATAATCTATTTGGTATGACTATCTACACACTTCACCTATTGTAAGTTATTATAAAATGGTTGCACTAGTTTCTTTTAAATGGCATTTGCTACAAATAGAAACAAAAATCAACTTAATGTCTTCTTGACATGCATCAACTTATTTTGCATTAATCTGTACACAATCTCTCTTGTTTACACATTATCAAATTATTACAAGGAGAAATGCATCAATTATACCATCGATCAAAATATTATGGTTACATTTACTGAATTACAGCTTTAACACGTATAAATTTCATTCACAAATAATGAATCAGAGACTTTCCCTTTCAAGGAAAGAAATGGAACAAACTCAAGTCTTTGGAATCAGACCCTAGAAAAATGAATCTACAAAGACATAAAAACAGACGTTTCTGTGGGGAGTTTCACCAAGACTTTAAATCTTAAAGTCACGCTTCAAGCGCCAATGCGCACATGATATCCAACACACGACAGCATCAATGATTACACCTCTGATGGCATGATGCAACTGGGAACTTAAAAAGTGTGACTTTAAGTCGGAACTAAGTGTTTGTGAAACAACCCTCTGAGACTAATCACACAGCCTACACACAAAAGCTGCCCTAGTATCAGAGCAGTCTGAATGAAAGATAGTCCTTTCTTTTATTGTGAAAGAGCTAAAATCTGAGGTAGAGATGATAGACAAAAGTCAGTACCAATCATAAGGTTTCTCTCTCATAGTCCCACAGCAAGTAACTTATGTTTGCAAATTGAAATCAAATTCATTGAATGTCATAGTCCCATTACTAGTAACTCATATTTGCAGGTTAAAATCAAATTGATTGAATGTTTACGGAGGAAAACATGAGCCTGATGGGATAGACAGTGGCTGCTTTTTAAAACTGCTTGGATTAAATGTGTATATCAAATCAGTTAATGAAATAAATGGATTAAGTAAATCACTTTTGACTCGATTACTAACATCTTATAGTATATTGCTATGCTATTTAAGCAAGCATTTTACTTGCAAACCAAAGTGATGTATTATTCTGGCTAATAATTTCAGTGTTTAAAACTGAAGTTCTGAACACTTGTAACTGTTTCATTCTTTAACCTCCTAATTCTAGATTCTAGTCCTGGAAATGCAATTATCTAAAATATCGTCAGTCATTTTGAGAAATCATCTTTGATTGGTTAACAGCCTGTCTTTTCCCTATATCTCACTTAAGCGCTACAAACTGCATAATGCAGGTTGAAGTAATATATTTTTTTCACAATATAATTCAGCAATGTTTAAAAAAAAGAACCATAAGTAATACCAGATTTGAATGAATACCATATGACCATTGCAAAGCATGCACCATAATTTTATTCCTTTCATTTCATCTGCATGCCTCAGGAAAATATATTTTCCTACGTTTCTTTCTTTTTTCTTCTTTCAAACTGTTTAGTTAAGTCTTGCATAGGCACACAGATAATCAGCAAAATATCGCAACACTTGTTGTCAATTATACAGACAGTTTCTAAAAATATTAAAGCACTTTCTTTTCCTGTTGTTACTATGAACATGAAACAAAAGATTTTTGTAAAAAAAAATGACTGTCATGTTCGTTAAATTTTGAACTGCCAATCTTCACACAATTCAAGAACTACAATGCTTGTTCTACAAAAGCTGTAGGCCTACAAAAATGCATTTTGTTTGAAAGTCAATTTTTCTTCATTTCATCTTCTAATCATCACATCATTCGATTTGGTCTCAATTGCGTCGAGGAAAAAAAGCTCCCGACTGACATTTTTATATCTTTGACAAATGAGAAGAAAATAATGATACGCCCAAATTGCGTTAGTCGTAATACTGTCAGTATTTTTCTCACACATGCAGAGTCCATACTCCTTGCTTTATTGAATCAGCCAATCAGAAAGAACACCAAGAAAAAACGACGACCCATCTGTTTCCTGCTTCCAGGCTCCAATCTGGATACTTGTTCTTCCTCTTTTTATCTCTTGCTCTCTTTTCTCTCTCTCATTCTCAGTACACTATGAACATCCCTTTGTCTTTATCTCTGCAACATTTCAGTACTTTTCAATTTGTTCTAAATCAAGCTCGTTGCAAGGATCCAAAACAAATCTATCCGCTCCTCGCTCTGTCATCGTATCTGCATCACTGTCATCGTCGTTGATGTCGTCGTGGTGGTCATCGTCGCTGCAATATGAGCAGGCATTGTCGTTGATAACCTCATCAACCTTCCGTGGTTCTTTGATGACACCTTCCATTTCTTTGGTGGGGCTCGATGTGGGCGTGATCATAATGCTCCACTGCTGTGATGACGACGACGAGGACGACGATGTCGATGAAAGGAATGCTGCAGGTGGGGGCAGGTTGTTGTTTTCACATGGTGATGATGCGATGGTGGTCAGACCGACAAACTCCTCAGGAGAATAGGTTGACGTCATGCCCATACTACGTAGGAGTTTCTTGTTCTGGACAAAGGACAGATAGAGAGATAAATACCATCATTAAGCTTACAATGGTCTTCTCTGGTTATTGTAAAGGATAACAGGCATTGCAGTATAACCAAAGATAACTGCAATTTATAGATATTGTACATAGATATCTGACCTATTTGAAAAGTCACCATTTTATATAGGTACTCACATTCAATTTGGCACACTTGGGATTTGCATTGACCTGCTATATAAAGTTATACACAGTAATTAACATCAAATGCCTTTGATATATTCTACATTTCATGTCATAAATTAGGAAAAAGGTATGAATTTTATTGATTTATTCGATCCTCTTTATACAAGGTATTCAATATCCAGTATTGCTCTTCCAAGGGCATGTATGTATAAATAAAAAATACAGGAACAAACTATTTCAAACAAAAATGTGAATCTTAAAAATGCCATAACTTTGCTATTTTTTCTTTAAAGTGACTGTAATGAGAGCAAGGCCCTTTGCTTCAAAGGTGGGCAATCAATCACTAAAACAGATATGGCGAATCAAATTCATTGTTGGAAGTTCCCTTTGTGCAATACACCGACCAGGAACCAATCACGATTGTTCTTTCATATGCAAACATTTGTGATACAGGGCCTAGTAAGAGTTAGAGGAGAATGAAACCTTCAGAACAAGATAGCTTGTGTGAAAACAGAAAAATCAAAGAAACAGATCAACAATATTTTAAGAAAAATTGGACAAATAATAAGAAGGTTATGAGCGTTTGAATATTGCGATCACTAATGCTATGGAGATCCTTATATTGGCAACGTGACAAAGATGCATAATGTCACCTGTGAACAACTCCCCCATTACTTTAGTATATTTCACTTAAATTGCCTCTTTTATCACATTTATCAGTAGATCATGTGTTTTATCTATAGGAGGGCATGTATTACATATTTCTAAAGAATAAATCATGGATAAAGAGTTTGCATCACCATAAGAAAAAGCAAAGAGAGACATTTTCGGGGTATTTTATAGTCCATCAAAGGGAAAGTTGTTCACAGGTGACATCACACATCCTTCTCGCATTGCCAATGGGAGAATCTCCATAGCATTAGTGATTGCAATATTCAAATGCTCATAACTTTCTCATTGTTTGTCCGATTTTTCTCAAACTTTTCGTAGATCTGTTACTTTGATTTTTCTGTTTCGACAAAAGCTTACTTATTCCAAAGGATTCATTCCCCTTTAAGTCCCCCGCAGAGGATGCTTCATGTGACACTAGAACCCGGATCTGATCATGGAGTGTTACACAAAGATTTATAGCAATCAATCACGAAATGGAATTAGCCAATCAAATTCATTGCTGGAAGTTCCCTCTGTTCAAAACACTGTCAAGGAACCAATCACGGTTGTTCTCTCATATTTGCAAACCTACGTGTTACTGGGACCAGTATACATGTGTTTTATTCTCCTCCAGATGATATGTCATGATATTAGACCCGGATATGATCATGGGGTGTTTCGCACAGTTGACGGGGGAATTCCCAAAATGCCATTTTCTCAGAGAAAAAATTGAGAGTAATTTCATTTATATGGGGATATATAATCAGACACACAATTTCACACCCCCTTATATTTAAATGAAAATATTTTCATCATGTACCATTAAAAATTCTGAAGTTACATCGCATAGTATATGAAGGCGCTGCACACATATGACATGCTTTTATCAAAACCAACTCATCCGCAGGGTGAACTTCCCAAATAAAGTGGAAATGAAAATTGTATCATTCCAGGTTGCACATTGGTTAGATTGTGTCCAGAGGATGCAAGTGACACGTATTTATCAATAAGATAGACATTACATATCATGTGCATTTTGGCACTTATGCATGACCTTAAGTCACATTAAACTATTTGTGAACCCCCCCTCCAGAAAAAAAATCCCCTGTAGAGAGGTATATATCTTTACCTGGAATTTATGACACCCTGTTCTTCTTGGCCTTGACTGTTCAACCTGAAGTTGAAAAAAAGATAAATATGAAATTATATTTGGAAAAACATTACACTACATTATTCCTCCCTAAAAATGAGTCAAATTGCTAGGTAAAAATAAGTATTTGCTTGTTCAGTTCTTGGTGATCCTTTTGGCAAGGGTGACCCAACAGGGTCTAGGGGCAATTTTGCCCCCAAATGCTTAAAAAAAAGGACCCTAGCAGTACAATAAATAAAAAAACCTGGAAATCCTATTCACTGCAAAGCTAAGGCTTATCAAATGTTGCAGATTTAGGCATTAGACTGTGTAAAGTAGCCCCACCCTCTCAATTAGAAAAAAAAAACAGTTTCTGGCATTATGACAATCAATAAAATTACCAATACTGTTGAGTCTTATACCCTTTTAATAAACCTATCCTCCAATTAGCCACCTAAGAGTAATGCAGATAATTCAATAATAATTGCGTTCACAAACTCCGAAAATAAGCCGCATTATTTTTACGAGTGCCCGTCCTGAAATAGGCGGATAATCGTCATGACAACTGGACACGCCCCCTCCGATGCGGTTGTGTTGGAAAAGGGTGACCTTGTGACCGCACCATGGCAATTATCCGCATTATTTGGAAATGCGTTCATAAACTCAAAATCTTGTCCCGATGCTGCTATTATGCCGATAATAGCAGCATCAAAATAATGCGGATAACTCTGGTCCTCCTCCAATTTTACGACCAAATCATGCTGCTATTAGCCTCATAATTGGGTTTATGAAAGGGGTTTAAACTGCAAATGCCTTACTTTTCATTCAAATGAAGAATTGTTCTTTTCTTTAATAATTTGAATTCAGAGTGAGAATGGGTACCTAGTTCACAGGTAGAATAGGATACCTCTGTTCACATGCAGAAAATATAAACCTTACGTGTCTTTTTTCAATTTTAGAGTGTGAACTGGTGCTAAGTACAAGGTAGCATAGTCGCCCCCTGTTTATGTGAGAGTAACAGCTCAAGGGTGTCGGAAAGGTAGCCTAATGCTTTCAGCACAATACCTTCGTTTCATGCATTATTTACCAACCAATCCCATTGGTTCAATTAGCTGGAGAAGCCAATATGTTTGACACTTTATAAAGCTTTGTAATGTCTACTTTCACACATTACATGGCCTTTATATTCACCAGGTAATACCATAAATAGTCGAGACAAACTCCCACTACAAATTATCTGTGAATGCTTCAAATCTTCAAATGTACATACACTCTATAAAAGTGAAAGAAAAAATCTAGTTTAATAGCTTAAAATGACTATAAAAGGGTCAGTTGGATGCAATAAGTATTTCTTTCATATTTTTAGTATATCTCTTCAAATCTGACTTAAAAAAAATCATTCTGACCAGAATATAGTAAATTGATATATGACTAGACAGTTGCACCTAGTTGACTACAAATCTAGTCATTTTGACTAATTTATTATCAAAATGTAGTTTCAAGACCACCTTTCCCTTGTCAATTCTTGAGAAGATGCGAGAATGTTGTCAGATATCACGGGGGGGGGCATTGCATTTGACATAAATTTGTCTTAAAAAATATTATCAAATAGCCAATTTCTTATTCCAACAGTTCAGGTACCCTGCCCTCTGCACGTACTTGCAGATCTCATAATAATAATCACAGAGAAGCTGGGCTTTATACACAATAAAACAAGCCAATGTGTATACTGACTGCGGTTTGATGCCAAGTAGAAATTCCAAGAACAACGTCTACAGCCAAGGGAATTAGTTTATCAAATATCACCATCATTTTTAAATAGTTGGTGTCATACAGATACATTCCGTCCAAATTGGTACCATGACATTTGTTCCAGTGACAATGTGCTCTGATGAATAATCTGTATGTTATCAAAGCCAAACATAAAACCTAAATTCAGAAAAGGAATAAACCCTTATATTTACATTATTCTGGCCAAAAACACTCAAAATCCTAACTCTTATTCCTTTTGTTTTTAGAAATCTAGAAAGGAGCAAATGTCGCAAGAGCATACGTTGTGTCGCTGTCCAAATGTACTACTTCAAAGATAATGACAATACATATGAATACGTGGGGACCCCATTGCATGTCTCTCTCAAATGCACAATCTACTATTTAATGGAGACAATGGCAACAGAGCCTTGCCTCTGATTATTTTCCCACCCTTCTATCCAAATAAATGCCCTCACTTAGCAGTATTAGAGCTCATAAACACACGCTTTCTAGCAGATTGGAAAGGGGCACCCCTTAACGCTGATGCGGTTGCATGGCAAGCCTTGTAGACTTTGGGATATCAAAGCACTCCCAAATCATAAAACCGTATTTGACGATGAGGTAATAACGACATGATGATGGCATAATTATGAAATAAAAAAGAAATCAAAGAAGAAAATGAAGGGGCTAAATAATTATGAAATAAAAAAGAAATCAAAGAAGAAAATGAAGGGGCTAAACACAGAAAGAACCCATAGGCCTATAGATCTACAAGTGAACTTGAAGCATCAAATATCAAATATATTTTGGCAATTCTTGTTGGAGAATGGTTTCTAAGATTGTCACGGAAAACGGCATTATTGAAAATTATAAATTGCAAATGGACAGCTAAAGCTCTGTTTAGAATTAAATTTGCATGTACTTAATTTTTTTTCTGATTTTTTTCCTTTTTATTTTCTCTCTTTTTTTAATGGAAATATACTTGGTTCCAGATATTTTGGGCTCAATACCGTTGCAATCTCAGATATTGTACATGCCTCAATTTATATTGTCTGTAAAAGTTCATTGTAATTACTTCAACCACTTTACTTTATTCTGTTGAAAATGAAATAAATTGAAAATCTTACTGCAGAATGAATTTTGTATGGATCATTTCAAATCATATAGGCTTACACACTGCTGTTTCAATCACAAACATGAATTGATAAAACTCACCTCTATCAATTATGTCTAAAAGTGTTTGAAGACTTTTACAAAAAAGTCAAATATTTTCTCTCTTCTTTTAGTTTGAATCTTGTAGATACCTATCTTTTTGGAGGAAGTCACAGGGGAACTACTGATGGAAGATCGGTGTTTGGCAGAAAAAAAAAGTCAAACAAATTGGCCACAAATGAGGAGTAGCATCCATCACTGCCAAACAATTTCTGATAGTGATGACTTGAATTTCATAGCATTAAGGTGAGGGTTCGTTCCCATTGCCTCAAGTATTAAAGGGATCCTCACTTCTTGAAGCAGGAGCGGATGCCCTCTCTGGACAGAGGACAAGCCAATCGTGCAGATGAGATGTTATTGTTACATTGTGCTTTTATATAGCACTTAAATACATCGCAACTGCATTTTCATATCTTTTCCCGGTCATCAGATCCTGGCTTGCCATCATACAATGTATACACTTTCTCCACTCCCTGAGGAGTATTTGCAACATGAGTTTCCAAACTCAATAGTTAGGCATACAACTTTGGGTTTAAATCCTACCGGATACTTAACACCTGGGTGGAGAGTGCTAAAGGATGCTAGGCTGCAGTGGGATTTGAACAAAGAATAAAAACCGCTACACCATGACGCTTCCAAGAGCCCTGGGAACATTTTTTTTTCTACAGGGGGTGCTGATGTAAATTTGACAAGCAAAAAAAAAGGGTTTCACAAAAAAAGGGAAAGGGCTTCAAAAAAAAAAGTCATTATGGTCCAGACAAAGTTGACAAGAACACATGCACAATAAGGTTTCTATACAAAATATAGGTCATTATGGTTACATTTTTTCATTTTGTCAAACCTAACATCATTCCAGGACATGCTGCATAGGGAGAATATTACACGTAGCACCCCCAGGAAAATCTTGGGGGGGGGGCTTTAGCAACCCCGCTTCCAAGCCCCAATTACCAAGTCATGTGAGGGCTATTGGAAGTGAGAACGTGGCCGGGGAAGAAGATTTGGAATGGGCCTGCTTGTTTTGCTTTCGTGAGACTGGGTCTGCATGGCAATGCCAAGCACATATCCCTGCTGTCAGCGCTGACCCCACATGTGCTTGCACGCATTAGCAAACAGGTCCATTACGGGCTCAAATTCCTATCAGCATCTGCTGGAGTTCTCACCTCTTGGTCAACACAATTTGGTAGAAGGGCATAACACTCCCAAATATCCAATTATTAAGGGTGAGGGGCTTCTTTTATGCCCTATTTAATCATTCCTTGAATATCACAATTTTAGTTGCTTAAAGAGAAATTCCAGTAGTTGCAGTTAACACTGATATCATGAGAAAGTCTGTAAAACAAGGCTTAATTGCCAGTATATCATCGAGGATCTAGATCTGGTACAGTTACATTAACTGGACTTTGTGAAATCTTGAAATCTACGCTGAAAAATGTTCACACCGAAAATCCCCAACACAGATAAGCGCACGTGGGACAATGTATAATTATTGCTTAGGGCGTCGGGCCCGACGCCCTACCCGAATCCCCGTGCTTATTTGCTGATTTCTCAGCAATTACACGATTTCTTCCAGAATCCTTTGGGCACATGCGTTTTATTTATACAAACAGACACTTTAGTGGTCATTTCATTGGATTCTGTACAAACTCATTTTGATATCGTTACCAAAACTAGCATTTACCTTTAATAACTACCAGAAAACAATTTTCAATGGTACATTGAAAAACTGCCATCATAACAGAGCAATTTGTTGGAAGTCCATGACTGTATTAAAGAGTTTCTTCTGAAATTTCACAAAGACCTACAAGCACATTGTTTCATATCATCTTTATTGGGGGTGGGGGTCTTCATTTCAAATTGGATAAGGGCCAAATGGTACCCTGTAAATATTGAGCCTTGGCCAATGAAACATTCTACATGTATTAATGTTAATATCATGTTTCTATTTTCTAACAGGGAAACACAATTAATAATATCAAGGACCTTTTTTGTGTGTGCCAGCAGAGAAAATCACATGATACATGTGATTTGGATCAAGCTCAAATTATCAAAATTTTAATTAGCTAATGGTGCTTAATACTGCTAATTATTCTGTGGTTTATGGAAATGTCAACAAAACTTTCTGGAACATACGATCTACGTGGCAGACATCCAGTAAAAAAAAATAACTAAAGATAGCTACGGCCTACCTGAAAATGAATTAAAGCATGTTTCATTTTATTTAATGTGTACACCTAAACTTGTATTTTGTAACCTAGAGCTACTGATTATTAGTACCGAAAACATTTGTAAAAGGTAGAAATGATTGCTATAAATTTCAATTCAGTCTCTTTATAGACATCTTGCATCAAATAGATTTTTTTATGCTGTGAAATTCATCATTTTTTTTTTTTAACGGCAAAGGTGAATTTATCTGGACATTCAGTAATCCCAATGGGTGATGACAATATCACTAGCAAGCATGATAAAACATAAAATGCAAACTCATTAGTTTATGAAAAAATGAACAAGTACAGCCTACAGTACAGGATAGTATATGGCTCATACACTCCCAGAAATTGTTTTAACCAACCAATAAAATGGTTCAAACATAAATCTATCAACAAAACACTATTTCAAAATGAAGTGGGATTTTTATTTTACCAACAGTTTATGGTCAGTTCATATTTTAACCAACTCCCATAACTGTTGGTTAAAAACAATAAGTTTTGATTTTTAGCAGCAGCCAATGGGGTGCGTCATCTTATAAAGGTCTGACAAAAAAACAGTAACTCCTTATTAAAACTAAATGAACAGGAATTTTTTAGCCAACAGTTGGTCATTTCATATTTTAATCAACGTTTGGATCACATTTCAACCAATATTTTAAGTGTGTTTCCCAGAAACCTTGTGGTTACATAAGAGAGGGGTCCAATTGTACACTCGATTGAAATCATACTCCCACTCAATAATCAATATCATTATAGCAAGCTACTATTGATCTGTCATACAGGTAGCACTAGCGTACATGCCAAGTATGATATGTCAGAAGAAAATACAAATGGAGGTATAAAACATTAAAGGTCAGATCAGCTATCAGCTATTTGATTGTGAAAAACCAGACATCCATTGCAACCTTGTGAAATTTTGCAAGAAAATCATGCATTGTTTCTATTCATAAGTTATGCTCAAAATTCAATATTTTGAGCTTTGAATTGAATAGTGGTATAACAGCCAATGATATGCTTATGCGATCACATGCCTTCTGTTAGACAGTATGTTAATTATTTAAATGCTGTGTTTTTTTAAGCTTCAGGGCATTAATCAATTATTTCAACTGTAGGCCTAAATTTTCTAAAAACTTTGCTTTGCTCGCAATATAATATTTTGAGCTTTTAAACTGTGGTAGAATAGCCAACCATGATGTTGTTACTTGCATTTTTCTTCTTTTTTGTGTGTTAAATCATATTTTTGAAGGATATACTATGTAAACCATAATTATCACATTATTTTTTAATGCTAAAATTTGTATTTTTTATTTTATTTTATTTTTTTAAATTATTATTTAAACTTTTATAAAATGTACTATATTTGCAAATTACTTGATGAAATACTATTGATGATTTTGCTCGTTTGTACGATTGTTTTCTCCATTACCCACGCTATGGGTGACATGGGAATAAATGTCATTGTCATTGTCAGATGAAAGGATCGCAGGTAAACTGCTAAATTATTTTGCCTCCGAAGAAGATTCTGCTAGGATCGAAAGCTTAGGCCCCTTTTGACTCTCTATTTTACTCCATTGGCTCTTTTTTTAGATAAGCAGTTTTCAGCAGCTTCTTTTGCCATCAAATTATTGAAAACTAAAAAATAGAATGATTTAGCAGAGGAAGAATATAAGTACTTAATTCAATTCAGGGTAGGAAACCATTTCTATTTTTAGAGATGATATTTTTTCTCACATTAAGGTAATTGCTGAATTTTTGGGGCTGTTTCGTTCATTTCAAAGGCTACCTTTCTGCACAAGAAGCAATTATATTGTAAAAACAAATATTATTATTCTGCTTCTGCTACATAATGATTTTCTAAAACTTGTTGGATATTGTTTTTGGCACACCTTTGGGTGACTCTTGAGTAGTTAGTTCCCTTGAAGCATTACATTTGGGAAATTTTTTAGGATGTGATTTTGGCTGTGATTTAGGGTGATGAAGCTGGTCACCCTTAGTCTGCAGGCACAGACCCTGATTGAAACTTTGATCAACAAGTATGTCTCCACGCAAAGACTAGCACATACAAAACTTGCCGTTTCAATTCAGCGAGAGGGCCTTCAGTACACGAGGCATGAGTAGGCTGCAATTCAGACCCT
This sequence comes from Lytechinus variegatus, assembly GCF_018143015.1. NCBI lineage: Eukaryota > Metazoa > Echinodermata > Echinoidea > Temnopleuroida > Toxopneustidae > Lytechinus > Lytechinus variegatus. The sequence continues at coordinate 27,575,261 of NC_054751.1, forward strand.
TTACTAGAGTGAAGGGTTAGCACAGTCACCCCTCACATATTTCCTATGCTGATACCGATACTCACAATGTAGTGGGTACTTTTCAAAATGTACAATAAATTTTTCAGAAATTTCTTTAAGGTTGAAGGGGTTTTTGCAGTGTGATGGTATATTAAAAGAACTTGGAATAGATATCAGAATTAGAATAGATATCAGGCAAAAGAATGGATATATTATGTAAAGGAATGCAGGATTATGGTAATATATGGGAACCCTATCCGGTTCATGTGAATGTGTACACACTAGAACACAGAATATGAAACAGGTAGTTTTAGGTCTGAATAATTTCTTGTGATTTATGGGCATTGAATTGAGAGGATATGAAAACACTATATGAAATCCACTATCTGAATCTGCTGCTTCACTGATAATGAAAGGAGATGTGGTATATGAAGGGTAAATTGTCATTTCGTCTACTGCCCACTCATCTACTCACCATATGGTCTACCTTCATTTAGTCTAATGCCGTTCCGTTCATCAACATTTCGTCTGACAACCATTTCGTCCAATCATCACTTCGTTCAATCTCCAGTTTGTCTATGACCATTATGTCTATTAAGCAGTTGGTCTAATATCCATTTTATTTTCATTCATTTTGCCCAGTTAACACATATTATAATTAGACCAAAAGATATATGGACTAAATGGCTATTGGACCAACTGGTTATTAGATTAAATGTTGAGTGGACGAAATGGCAATCAGACCATGTGAATATTGGACGAACTGATGGTAGACCAAATGATGGTAGACCAAATGATGGAAGACGAGTTGGCAAGTGGACGAATTGGCATTAGACCAAATAATAATAAACCATATGAAGGAGAAGACCTACTACGAGAGGGTTGGGCTTGAAAATTCATACCACTTTCTTCATCACCACAAGGTATTGCTGGAGTTTGACACAGTTATGGTATTGCCATGTTGCTTGCCAACAACCCAAGAGCAATTTTCTTTTCGGCATAATAACCAGCAGGAGGTAGGAAAACGAAGGTCAGCTGATCACTGTCACACAAAGAAGACAAAAACGGGAGTATTTATCGTCGTATGAACTTTAGACCTTGTCATCCCGCCCCTGTACATGCTCCAAAACACGAAAATCATCATTGATTATTTTTTTATGCAGTGCCTTTTGAGTATACAGAGCCAATGATCTGAGAAGATTTAGCTATTCCTTATCTCCTTTCAAATAGCCCATTGTTCAGCATTATATCATTGAGAGTATTGTGAAAAAGAATGGTATCCTAAATGGTTCCAACTGTACATGCTCTATTGGGGTTTTCTCTTAATGGGGGGGGGGTTAAGAAAAAAATATATAGCACGGCAACTTCTGGGCAAAATAAAATGGCTTATGTATGTTACCTCTAGGCTGCGTTTATGCCACATCAAGCCAGAATCATGATTTGAATCATGATTCACAATCACAAACATGAATCACAATATCACAGAATCAGCGTTTATACGACCTTTATTCCAATGCTGTTTCTCCTTAGATTGGGCCAATGAAACTCTAATAGGATGTTCAGTAATACTTGATTAACCTTATGGCCAAGTTTCATGAACTAGGTCCATATACTTTCTAAGTTCTGATGTCATTTCAAAAATTTAACCTTAGGTTAAGATTTGATGTTGACGCTGCCGCCGTCGGAAAAGCGGCGCCTATAGTCTCACTCTGCTATGCAGGTGAGACAAAAATGAATAAAAACAAGCCTTAGAAAAAGTAAGCCTTAAAAAGCAGCTCTCTTGCTCTTGTCATGCACTGTTGCATTGGTCAATATCACTCAATACCATTACCAGCCCCTCTATACTAAAACCGATTCTTGTAATACACAAAATCATTGTATGAATATCTTGGGGTTTATTAAATCAGGATTATGATCACTAATTGATAATTGGTCTTTCAAAGTTCAATTTTTCATTCACATTTAGATAAATATATGTTTATGTTTTGTTTCATTACAAATTCTAAATGTAATGCTCTTTATACCTTTCCAAGAAATGGGGCTATATAGAAATGTTATTATTATTAAGATACCTACAAGTTAAGAATTTAGACAGGTGTATCTACATATAATGTACTACTGATGGTGATACATATCACTAGACAATGTACATATAAACATGTACAGAAGCAACAAATAATATGTACTGTCACTGTCATTTAAGTCCTTGTGGCAGGCAGTCGACTCTACTCTTCTGGTTGTATACAGACAATATAATCATTTGCATGTGGGTGAACCTTTTATGATTATCACAGAGGCATAAAAATTGAGCACAGCAGTGTTCTCTCTATCATACCATCATATTTATTTTTCGCATCTTTATCAGAATGAGACAATGAGAGATATAGACAATAGGTCATGATTGCTTCATTGTTAGTGCTGTCAGCTTTATTCAGACATTCCGGCGACATTCATGTACTAGATGGTTTGGAAGAGCTGCTTTAAATAAATGCCTACATTTTATCACCATTTCTTTTCTAAGCTAGAATGCAGTTAAAATGGTAATTCCGGATGAAAATATAATACTATCCAAATAAAAGGGGGTAAAATTGATGGGGTTTTTTTCACCAAACTACGATGAATAGCAAAGTTATCAAATCCTTAAATCTTGCATTATTTTGTGTTACTGTCATTTATGCTTTTATTTTCCATCTCATTTTTCCCAAAATTTTACATTTTTTAATTTTCAAATTTTACTATTTTAATGCAAATCACGTAATTTTCAGCATGGATAAGTACCAGGCAAATTTCTGTTTGAATCAAGGACTTAATGGAACCCTTGAAAATAATTTCAAGTAACAGTATAAGGTACTCTGTATAAACAATAGCAGTATCCCCCACAAAGAAAGAGTGTAAATTACATATTTAAGATGTAAGTGGGATACACCTTCGTAAATCAATATTAAGATGATGGTATGTAAAAAGGATACAGTTCGTGGTCCAGTTTTATACAAGTTGCATTTACTTTGAAAAAAAAGGTGCATTGATTGATGAATCTCCACCTGACACTCTTCAATAACAAAGTTGGCAGAGGGGGGGGGGGTATTATGAAACTTTAAAGAGTTATCCCCAAACCCTTTATAATATGTCAACTCCTAGTTGTGCTTGATATGTTCATTTTTATTTACATATTCATTTCTATAAATAATCTTACTTTCAACCACAAATTCATTATTACTGATCACATGTTTATGTTGAAAATCCCAGCTTGGGGGTTGATAGGATTCAATAACATCAAACCCCACTTTATATTTTAAAGAAAATGAAAAAAAAGTGCCATAATTCCATTTTACCATGTCGTCTCTCAAACAAGTGATTTTGAACACATTTTTTGTATGAAGGTTAAAAAAAAAAGGAAGTCAAGTGCTCATAATTTGACGGGTAGTTTAAGCTGTCAATAGTGACAATCTTGGTTTCAAGTTTACCCTTTGGTCTTGACCTCAAGACCCACAATAGATAATTAAATAGTCTGAAAATATATTCTCCAGTGCCCTGCAACACAAAGATTTGTAATTAATTGGTAAAATTGGTAAAAGTAAATATTACTCAAAGTAAATTGCTTGAATTTATTTAGCCAATCAAAACCATCATTTGAAATCTCTAATTAATTGCAAATCCTTGTGTTATGATGTGCTGGTCTCCAAAACAAACTGAGGCCTCTTTTTAATTAATTCAATGCAGATTCCAAACAGGTAGTGGAATCATCAACCTGTGAACATTACACAACATTGTATAAATGAAGGGCGGGCTTTCTACACCTTTATAGGCATTCACAATGGCCCCTTAAATAGCACTTGTGAATGGCAAACAGAAAGAGAAATGAGAAAGCTCCCACGCATATTTATAAGAGGATTAATCCCAATGGGTATGTACAGTTTGGCTTGATGATTTTAGATCCATGTTATTCATTATAAAGGAACCTTAAAATTAGAGCTGGAATTTGTTTGCAACTTGTGTTAATATACTTAATATACCCCTTGATGATTGCTTCATCTATTAAAGGGGAAGTTCACCCTGAAGAAAACTTTTGTTGTAAAAATAGCAGAAAAAATAGTAAAAATTATTGGTGAAGGTTTGAGGAAAATCCGTTAAAGAGTAAGAAAGTTATTAGAGTTTAAAATTCTGGATTTGTGACGTCATAAACGAGCAGCTGCCCCATGTGTTATGTAATATAAAATGTATGAAATTCAAATTTTGTATGGTTCCTGATGGCTTAATTTTATTTTCTTTTCATGATCGGGTGTGAAAAGATTTTTCTATTGATATACAATAGTTACAGTGAAAACCATTTTCAATTTTCTGAGAAAATGACATTTCATTGATTTTTTACCATTCGCTATGTAGGAATGCTGCTCGCATATGACGTCACAAATCAAATAATTGAAATTCTAATAACTTTTTAATTATTTGATGAATTTTTCTCAAACCTTCGGCAATATTTATTATTATTTTTTCTATTTTTACAATAAACTTTTTGTCAGGGTGAACTTCCCCTTTAACCATTACTTTGAGAACTTGAAGGGCTTAACTCCCATTTCAAGAAAACATCAATCTTAATGTAATACCCATTCTAACACATGAAACTTCACAACAACAACAAAAAATGTTGATTGGTGGACATGGAAGAATACAATAGCCAGTTCAATCCAGACTTAATTTTTGGTGTTAATTCAACATGGGTGTTAATTACAACATACGTGGATGTTGCTTTCACATTCTTTTGTCTGTTGGTGTTATGCTAAATCTCTAGGCTGTAATTACAGGGAGTGGTCCTCTATGGGCATCAAGTGGTGTCAATTTTAACACTCTAATTTTACAGTGTTGTTCTCTCTCCTTTAATAAGGGGGTAAAACACAATTGAACTAGAATTACTGAAAATATATTTCTATTACTATTATATTTTTATTATTCTTATTTTCATCATTGAAAGAATTTAATTATTAAAAATGTTATTGAAAATATAAAATCATGAACTAGTCACCTATATAGTATCCCTAGAATCTACCATTCTTGATATCACAGATCAGTTATTTTTATATTATTCTTATTTTTATCATTGAAAAAATTGAATTATAGAAAAGGCTCTTGAAAATACGATATCAGAAACTAGTCACCTATATAGTATCTCTAGAATCTACCATTCTTGATGTCACAGATCAGTTATTTCATATTTCAATGTATCTGACAAAAGGGGGTATATTAGATAAAGAAATCTATATAAGTGTTTCATACTTAACTTGTTTTATTTTTCCTGACAATCTATTGGATATGTTTATTGAGTATCAATAGCATCATTCATTATTGATCAGCATTGCATGTCTATTGCTTTCATCCACAGTAAATATCACACGGCAACTGGTACATGCCATGCAATGAGATGCATAAAGGTAATAAAATAATCATGACAATGATGAAATGGATAATGCAACAGTTTGTGAAATATGGAAGCTAATGTATTTTATTCCAAACAATATACAGAGCAACAACATGTAACAAAATTAAAGGTTTCTTTATAAACCAATGAAGTCAAATAATGTGTAATTGTTCCATTGCTGTCTGTTTACATTTTTTTATATTGCATTTTGTTTCATACACTTTTCTTGCTTTATCATTTGCCGTATCAATCTGTTTTATGTAGGAATTTAATGAATAATAAATAGAATTGATTGGAATTGATCACAATATTATCAATTCCAATACAATCTAATGATATGTATATTGTACCAGTATTTACTTTAAATGGATACAGAATATTGTAAGACGACAGGGGTGGGGCGATCTGTCCATCTTTTAACAACAACTGCAAGAGAAGAATACAAAAGAGCACTTCTATCTCCGACAGAATAAAAAACGCAGCATTGAGTAACAGTCTTTCTTTGTGTATTCTTCAGGCAATATTTCTCTAAACAAAGCCCTTAAAACATATTTATTTGATGAATGGCAGACACTAAAGCATTTTCTTCATGAATATTCTTGACATAATACATCATCTAATGGGGTCACAATAAATTGGTAACTAAAACGAAACTGAACATTATTACTTCTCTTATATGGCCTGCATAAGTAATAGAACACCTTTCGTATATTACAGTTTTTATGCGTTTGCGGTTATCATATGCATATACAATACATGAAAACCACACGAAACATGTTTTTAACCAATGCTTGATAATTATCTGAAAATGGGAGAGCAAGCTGTATGATTCGTATTAGATCTGGTATCATGCTTCCGGATAGAGTATTCCTTTCATAACTCATGCACAAGAATAACAAGGATCAATCTTCTCTTTGAGACACTCTGACTGCATTTGTATATAGAGAAAGACAAGAGGGATAGAAAACAGGATAGGTGGAGAGAGAGAAAGAGAACCATACAAGACGGAAACCACAACAAAATATGAAAAATGAAAGATAGAGGTGGGTGCATGTAGTTGAAGAGAAGAAAAAAAGATTGCCTTCCTTCTATTTTGCAGCAAAATTGTTACCTAATTTGAAGAAACGTAAAGAAAAAACAAGAGACAGTGGAAATTTGACTGGAAATAGAATCTCAAAAATCATACGAAGTATGGGCCTACCTCGGGGGGGGGGGGGGGGGGGGTGGGGGGGCACTCGACCAAAAAAGTGGTGTGGTGTGCCACGGGCGAGACAAAAAACGGGGGCCTTGGAGCGGGCTTATTGTAAAAAGGAGGGTCCTCGGAACGGGCTTCGGAACGACAAATGTTTGTGAAAACGGGGGTCCTTGGAACGGATCACCAGCGTGTGAGTGCGTATGCATCCCTATGGAACGGTCATACGTGCATGATGCAGATAGCGCGGCCTTCGCCGGTGGAGCTCTGCAGCCGCTTTTCACCAAAATTGCAGCTCATTCAATGCGATCGGAGCGGCGTAACGAAAAATATGCGATGCTTTGGAGCGGATTTCTCTCTTCTTTTTTCTCGAAAAGAAGAAAATGTTATGCCTTGGAGCGGCTTTCTATGTTCTTTTTCTCAACAAGGCAAAAATGCTATGCCTTGGAACGGAAATTTGAGTGTAAAAATGGGGGTCCCCTCCGCGGCACATACCCACTATGCATTATATACTGAGTGCCCCCCCCCCCCGGCCTACCTAAATGCTGATTCCTCATCTCAAAACTTTGAAAGGTGGTCGTAAAAGGGCCCCTTTTCTTTATATACAGGATAGGCAGCATGCATTACAATATATCACAAAGGGTCCCTGTTACACTCAATTTCTTATGAGGTTACGTGGACACCAGTGTTGGTGTGGATGTCAAGGCCAAGAGTGGGGTGTGAAAGGTCAGGACCAGGCCTGAAGCCAAGCACTTCAAGATTTCAGACCTACAAGGCCAACACCAAGAACTAGATGTCCCAGGCTGAGAACGAGGCAAAGGACATTTCCAATGAGCCCCACAATGGATCAGTCCAGGAAGGTGACCAAGGGAGTCTGAAAGCACAGTAGGAAAGTCAGAAATGAGACCATATTAAAACTGAAGCCACATATCACACTATTATAGGAACAAAGGCAAAAAGAGAAGGACAAGAATGAGAGTAAATAAAAGAAGGAATGCAGAAGATAATGTTTGTATAGCAAAAAAGAGCAGAGGAGCACGGGAGAAAAGGGAAAACATGGAGTCAGTTCTCGGAGAATCTTCCCCAGCCCCCAGCCAGGAAGTGACCCTCCACTCGGTATCACATCTATCAGGTTTATATCGACCTACCAAAGGTGTGCCTTCTCGTCTTTACAACAACATGATCTAAAAACACTCTTAGAAATGGGTCAAGTCAATTCTATACTCTGATTCGGTTTTTGTAGCTACAGGGATAACTAACTGGAGAAGAAAGAAAAAAAAGAAGAAAAAAAAGATGTATCATGCAGAATGTATAATCATCATGGTATCTTTTCAATATTGAAATATTTTTCTCTGCTTTATTCAAAATCAATTTAGCCTCAAGTTTCAACTTCTGAATCAAACACTTGATATTCATTGTTTTTTCTTTAGAATATATATTTCAGATCACTTTGAAAAAAAGAAATGAAAGAGATTTACCAAATAGCACTTCCATAGTGAAACCAACAAAGAAAAGGCTAATAATGAAAAATGACTTGCCAAAGATGAATTATGTGGCAATTAGAAAATAGGCTGCTTTCAAAGAAAAAAAATACGAAGTACTTTCTAATGAAGATATGAAAACATTTCTGATATTTGACTTTTAATCCCTTTAATGAAAAAAAAAATTCTTGCCATGAATCACTATGATGAAGCTATTAATTCAAATCAGGCAACATAGAGATTTGCCAATACTAACGATTTAATTATGTTAAATGAATGAATACGGAAACACCCCATCGCATCTTTCGCTCATGGAACAGGATCCTTAGTTGCATTGCATGATGGGAAGGGAAAGGAGAGTCGGACAGGAAGCCCTCACAGAATGTAGGTATCCGATGACATGTGAACCAGAAAGCTATGCGAGACAAGATGAGGGGTTGGTTTCGATCCAGAATAGCGCAAGATTACTTCACTCATATTGGAATAATAGCAAGGCATGTCACATAATGTAATTGCCGGGAAAAATATGCAGGCCTCTATCCTCTCCTCTCCAAGAAATGTTGAAAAAAAAATATGAAGATGTGATATCTTACAAGAATTGATTCAAATCCTAGGCTTTAGAATGAATGAACTTTTATTTCCTAGAATCACTTTGTAACAAGAACAGTATGCTGGGTGTCTAAAAAGGTGGAATGGTGGATTTTAATACAAGTGCATTATATTCTTTCATTTTCGGCTACAGTATCTTTTCATAAAAAGAATATGAAAAATAACTAAGATCAGTGTATTTGGATAATTTACCGACTGTAGTTTTATTTCTAATTTTTAAAATTTCTTTTAAAAAATTAAGTCAACGTTAGTAATCTTTTTGGGACATAAAGGAAAAGGATAAACAGGAAGAGGTATTTAGGTATACATATTATTTCCAGGTGATTTTTATGCATGTCAGCATGACATAGTGAAAATTAATTAAAACAAAGTGTGTGCAACAACTTTCACCACACATTGTAGAGATCAAATGAAAGTCAATTGTGGACAAAATTTGGTCGCAAAAACTTCCACAATTTGAAAAAGCTTTTCCAAGATTTGAAAAAGATGGAATTTAAGCAATGCATCACAGTTCAATGATATTCTTTTCAACAGAGAATTCCAAGTTATCAATTGTTTAATAAACAATTCTAACGAAAAGACAACAAGCATGACTTCCTCTGACCCACCTGTTGCCAACAAATCGTACAGACAAGTACATGTACAACTAAAGTGACCCATCAAATACAAAAAAAAGAAAGTACAAATGGACTAAATTGGTTAAGAGGCAAGTACATTGTCAAAAACCTTTAAATATAAGTCTGCTTGAGAGAAAATCAAGATCCCCTTTCCCATCCCATGAAATTTAATGACAGCATAAGTTAGCATACTACGGGGGAATTTCATTCATGTACATGCAAATGTCAAGACAGTAAATGGAGTAAATTTGGTGCCAAGTTCAATGGCAATACATAAAGGAACAATCTAAAATGCCTTCCATTCCAGGAGCTGCAACATCCTGAATAAAATTTGTTCCTTTTGGGGACTCATAAGTGAGAGAGGGTGAAACATCGGCGGGAAGAGCCGGGCACGGCACATCCGCAGAGACTTGGAGCCCTACACTTCAATCAATTCTTGGGTAACATCAGCGTGTGAAAACATTTTCTCAGGGCGATCAATTTGCACATTCATCTTGCTATTGATCCATCCCCAAACACCTTCTTTTTACCAACCTTTTCTTCCAGAGCTTGGAAATTAAAGTAAGCAGGGGTGGCTAAAGAGAGAAAGAAGGGGAGAGAGAGAAAGTGAAGGGAAGTTTAAGAAAGGAGGGGAGGGAGAATTTAGAGAGACAGAAAGACAGAGGTAGGCAAAGGGACAAATAGGGGAAGAAAGAAGGAGGAAAGTTTGAGGAAGGAGAAGTGAGGGGAGAGAGTGTTGACAGATAGAACGTCAGAAAATAAGACAGATAGAACGTCAGAAAATAAGACAGAGAATTGGTTAGGCATTGGCCATCTGAACGGAGAGAGTGAATAATAATGTACGCTTTAGAGAAGAGGGAGAATGGGGCAGGAAAAGACAGAGAAAAAACAAATGGGGTGGGGGTAGGGGTGAGAGAAAAAGCAGAGGTAAGACAGAAGAAATATTTTGCAAGAGCTATTCAGAAGAGTCAAATACACATGCACCCGGGCAATAAATTTGAAAGGAAAGGAATATAATCATGAAGTAATGCTGAAAATTAAGAACAAATCTTGGTTTAGTGAAGGGGAAGAAGAGATAATATACAAACACAAACGGGTGCGGTTCTCTCCTTTCGCTTGCACAAATGTGGTGTGTCAAAAGGTCAAGAAAATATTGCACAAAAACACGGTAGGTTGACTTGGTGAAGCAAACATTGGTTGAACATGATGGTATTTCATTCCACTCAACAAACACATAGACAGTTACTCTGAAATATCTAATGGTGGGACTTTACATGCAATAACTCAGGAAAAACACTTTTTTTGTCTCTCTCTCTTTTATTTTCTTGGAGGGGGGGTGTTGTTTCAATTGACTGGTGACCCTTTCTTGTGCCAAATGATGTATCCCAATATCTGTCTTCGCACCTAAAACTTATTCCAGTTGTGCGTATCTTTGCAATACAGCTTTATGAAACACCTCACGAACTTTCAATTGCACCAACGACGACTTGTGTCGTTCATGCATTTTTCAAAATGAAAACGATTAAAAATTCAAAAGGCACACCTACAGGTGAACTGATATCAAGCAGAGTAATTATTGAATTTAACCCGAAGGGAATTTATCACCAAGCGCCCGTGGTTTTAATAAATTATCCTCTGGCTTTTTACAGGTGTAGAGAAAGACTTGGGGCCGGTTGTCCTCGCATAAAAAATAACAATTGATGCAAGGGACATTTGATTAACTCAATGAAGCAATTTCAACTGTATCTCATTAAATCATTAGCAACTAATAACCCACTCTCACTCCAGTCTCTTTTGTCCATCTCTCCGCTGCCCTCTCTCCGTCTCTTACTGCCACTCTCTCGCTCTTATTCTCACTCTCTCATTATCTCTCTCAGCTACCTTGTCCATACGAAAAAGTTAGCGGAGGAAATGTCAGGCTTTACCCACGGGGATTTAGTAAATGTAACATACTGAAGTCACTGGCTCTTGCCCACTATTGAAACAATATACTGGTAAATGTTAAAGCATCACAGATGACGGTAACCATTTCGCCATGAAAAAAAATGGGTGACACGGTAATCTATGAGTTCATACTAGCCCTCCTCCAACACTGCCCATAGCAATGAGCTTTAAAAGTTTTGTACACAAACTACATTAATAAGAAATAAAAAGGGACATTAAGTGACAATTCTTTACAGGCATGACTCTTAATTATTAATCTCATCAAAATTTTCACTTATGTTCCAGGGTTGCAATTGCCCAGGATTTAAATTTCCCACACAAAATGTTTATATCAATTTCATGGGCCCGTTTCAGAAAAAAACAAAAATTTTGACAGCAATGCAATTATGGTAACTACCCCGGCAATATGGCTTGGCCGCTTAACACATCACGGTTTCTACAGAAGAGTTACCATACCCATATCATTTCCTGAAACAGGTCCATAAATTTAAATACACCTGTGCAAAGTAGATCTTTAACAACACAATCCTTAATTTGACAGTTTATGCATCCGCTATGTAAATTCATTTCTCTAGATATGCTCACTGCACAGATAATTTCATCACCCACATGTGAAAAACTATCGCCTATCCCTCTACAGACCGAGAACCATTAGCATAAAACGTAGATGCTAGATGGGGGCTAATAATATTTCATACTGTGGCAATTTGAGGCTGTTGGCTTGATTGAGTGCCTTATTTGTTAGATTGCTTTCCCATGTGACATCTCTCTGGCAATAGAGTCCCTTTCTTCCCTCTCCCCGCGCTCTTATCATAATTGCAGCAATGACACAAAATGAAGAAGCTGATATTCGAGGGTGGGTGAAAATATCAAAATCTGACAATCAAGAGGACAGTATTCCTATGAAATGCATTGTGTGGGTAAATGAAGACTACTATTCCACTTTTTTGTGGTATCTGTCTGGATATATAGCCCCTTCTCCCTCCTCCCTGCCCTCATTATAATGGCAGCAATTCATATAGTAGCTAATTCTAAGATTGAATGAAAATTCAAATAATTGTCAATGAAGTGCAAATTATTCACTTGAAGTTGTTCATAACACTCTTCTTTGTTCCTTTAAAATCTGTGGGGCAAGTTTTGTGAGTGCTACCTTTATCTCACACTTTAAAAACTGATTCAAATTTGAGTTGAAATCAGGAAGGAAAATGAATACATGATATCACAAGCCCACCAACTGTATATTCAATGTGGATGTGTATAACTGTTCTCACAAAATATTGATAAAGAACTTTATTTTTTTATTAAGATGTTGATATTTTCCATGATTCAGTCTTCTTTTCTCTATTTACTGAGATATTATTAGTTTTAGCTTGAATTACCCCTTTAAACGAGTTTCAATCAAGAAATGACTACATTCTTCTCAAAATGAATAGATTCTATATCACCATGAAAATATTTTTTCTTCTTCATTTTGAGTTGAAACTGTTTATCTTGTAATAGGATTTTGTTAATGTTCTTGTTTGATAATGCATCTTTTCAAATTTGAGTAGATCATTTTCAGATTACCCAATATAAAGAGGGTTTAAATTAATACCTTTGATTCTTGCTTTTTCTGCTCACTGGCTGGATTCAGACATTCGAGACTTTCCTGGAGAAAGAAAAAGAGAATAAAAAGAAAAATGATAAGTAAAGATGCCTTGAGTATGAAAAATGAACAGCAACTGCAAATCAGAAAAGGCAAAAGCTAAGTACATCTGATATATTATTATTCCAGTCACATGTATGTAAATGCAATAGATTTGATTGCAAGAAACATATACCGATCTATAAGTTGAAGATTTTCAAAGACTTGAATCAATTTCCGTTTCCTTTTCCAATTGAAAGTGGTGTACGAAGTCACACTCAGTTTTTATACTAAACAAAAGTGTGGTTGAAATGGAGTACCGTAATATCTTGAAGCATCTTAATTAATTATTTATGTGTGTATTCAGAAAATGGAATGCTTTTTTATTCAGAAACACATTTACAAACAAAATCTGTCGATAAAACAATGGATCTTCTCTTAGGCCCATGATAGAACACAATCCTTGGTTCCAAAAAACAAAACAAACTATATCATCCAACTGGGGGGGGGGGGCTGGTAACCTCTTTTTAAGTCAATAATAATAATGGTATACATTAATAATTTATGATTGGCTTTTAACCTTGCACAATACATAAAACATAACAAAACATGGACTCCCTGAGGACACGTGTATGGAAACAGAAAATTACATGGATGATTTAGAATGGCCCATTCAAATTCTACATACTTCCTCTAATGATTGAGGAGGAAGCAAATTAACCCGTGGTGTGAGGGGACACCAAACATTTAGCCTGGCTCAACGCTAATGAACTAATGGAGCTGAAATGAAGGGGATGGTTCAGTTTGGGGCTAATGTATCACACTTGGACAGTCAGTGCATTGACAGACCACATCGATCACCCAAAATTTCCGGCCTGCCAAAGGGGTCATTCACACTAGAGGTATTCAAAACTAAAATCCCCAAAAGCCAGTTAACCCTTTGTCATATATCACACTTTTTTGTTAAGCTCCGATGAAACACTTCAGAAATATGAAAAATTGACCTTTAAATTCAAACTAAAATGATGCTTGATCAACAAGAGATTAAGTAACTAGACAGGTGTAATAAAGAAATCTATAAAGCTTAGCTAACATTATGAATATAGGCCCAAATAGAGTGAAGATTATATCATTGTATAGGAAGAATGACTGAGTGGTGTAGCATAGTTTTGTTTCCAGGTGAAATGGGTTCAAAACTCCCTGTATGCAGAATTGCAGATGCTTTAAATTTAGCCCCATTACAAAATCTACTGAAGAAAAAAGTCTTTAATTGCTTCTTCAAAGCACAAAATATTTTAAACGTGAAGGCCTATATGAAGTCATCCTGAATAATAAGTAGGACTGAGGCAATAGTATTATGACACGTTTTTTAATAAATTGTTTTTCAACGACTTATTTTTCATAGACGGTCCTACCTGCTTGGCACAACATTCACAGCAACAAAATGTGACCCTGCTTGTTCAGCACAATTTTACTTGAATTATGCCGTAACCAGTTTCACAAAATGCTGCAGCAAGAGTAGAACTAGTAGAGCTGTTGATCAAATTTTTATTTCAATATTCCATAGATTTTAGTCCAAGTTTTCTTGGCCAAAGGGGCCCAATGTCATAACTTGTAACTACATTATTTATACAAACGATTTAGCTGTTCTGAATGGGGCTTGATAATGGGAGAGAAAGGCTCATTAGCTTTCTTTTTATGCTGTGCATTGTCTCTTCTGCGAGGATATCTGGAGCAGGCTCTCCATCATTCTTCTATAGTACCCCTCCCACTGCTGTTTGCTTGTCATGTTCGAAAGCCAATGTTACACATCTGCTTCAAACATTAGCAGGTCATGCACCTTTGCCAAACAAGACATAGGAGGCAGCAGGGAGTAGACCTAGCCGGTGACGAATGAGTATTGGCTTAGAGGAAAATGTGCCCATGTTGCTTTCATGCTCACGTGTTTGAAACCAGCTATCAATTCTGTGGAGTGTTCCACGAGAACTATTGTCATTGATTTTTCGCTGACTAATTCACTCTCAACCAATCAGGTGCAACGATTTGCAGCATCACATGACACCTTTCAGCGAACATCGCTGACAAAGCTGAAGAGTGAAATGTTGCTTTCATGCTCATGTGTTTGAACTTTAAATATGAACAATCATTCAGTGGAGTGTTTCACGAGAACTTTTGTCAGTGATCTCCACTGTCTAATAAGCTCTCAGCCAATCAGATGCAAGGATTCATAGTAGCTTACAACATTCGTGTGAAAATACAAGATAGAACTTTTCATGAAACACTACCCCAGTCTGCATTATATTCCATGAAGAGCAAATATGTTCTTTTCGAAAATGACAAACACCCATCATGCATTCCCACTGAACAGATATTGCCCTGATAAGTGGCAAAAAATGCTACCCTTTCTGTTATATCAGCCCTTAATCTGAATCCCAAGACAATACAAGATCAATTGAATATCTCATGCATTCATGCATGTCTGGGGCACCTATTTCAAAACTGGACAGAATGGATGTGAAAATCATCTTCACGACAAATAAATTGTTAAAAATGGTACTGAAGCCAACATCTACATGCATTTCCACAAGTTGTTCCTCCAGGTAAAGATATCATACATAAAGATTAGGTATGGATTTCAAAAGAGCGTGTATTTTTCAAAGCACAAATCCCTAGTCCCATTGTTTTAGACATATCAATCATCGGTCGGCTTAAGATGAGCAAATGTAAAACCACAAATTTTATTCTAGCCTGCCTTTTGAGAGTTCTGTTGTTCACTCTTTTTTCTCTCTCATACCTCATCCTCCTTTCTCGCTCACTATCTCTGTCCCTCATCCTCAAAATAATTCCTCCTCTTCCTTGCTTTCTCTCTCTCTCGATCTCAGCAATCTTCTCTTATCCGTCCTTCAACTTGCTCGCTCTACTCTCTCTTCTTCTTACTTTTTCTCCTCCTTTTTCGCCCTTTCTCTCTCCTCTTCCCCACTGTCTCTCTCTCTGCTCATTTCTATTGCATCTTCTCTCATCTCCCATCCATTTTATATACTCTTTCTCCTCAAATAGCAATAAACAGGAAATTAGACAAATCTAGGCTATTACATACAAAGAATGTGGCTGCCAAGTCATATCTAGAGGTGTTTGCTTCAAAAAAATGTTTCACCATTGTTTGAGTAAAATCAGTTAGGTGGGGGTCATGAAATCGATAACAAGGGCTGATTTGCCGGATCAATTTGATTGGGTGAACGGGGGAGGGGGATACAGCTCTTTCCAGATATTTTGTCAGTGGTAAAACAGCATTAAGGCAAATAGTAATCATTGTTCATACCTCCATGATATGACAATATAGCATTCAACAGAAGAAAAAAAATGATCAAATTTCATAAAATGAAATGTCAACTTTTGTATTAAGTCTAGCATATCAAGGATTAAGGGCCCTGTGAATGTGACGGAATTCCAAAATGGATGGAAAACATTTCCAGATATAATGTGTGTCTCCTTCCTGTTTTCGTCACGATATGAGAAGGTGAAGCACAAGATCATGTGTGGGTTAGGTATGTGGGTAAGGCCTTTGACAGGCCTGGTGCCTGTAACGCAAAGGTTAGCAAAGATCGTAAAACATTTTTCTACGATTGATTGCATAGACTACAATGTATAGTCAATCATGAAAATCAAGCGTACGATTAATTGCTAACCTTTGTGTAATGGGACCATGATCTTTACAACTGCTACATGCTGTTGAGGGCCAGGTTTCTCCTTGATGAACTTTTATTAATCTGTGTATGAGAGCCTCATAATTCTGGTTTATTATGATTGATTGGAGCTTGTAATGTATAATGCTTGAGAAAGAATTGGGTTATCAGAATATTGGTGTCGTCACGTGATATCCGGTTTTGTGACTGTGAACAGGGTCCTGTAACACATAGGTTAGTCATTGATCGTACGCTTCATATTCATGATTGATTGTACACTGTAGTCAATGGAATCAATCGTAGAAAAATATTCTACGATCATTGCTAAGTTTTGTGTTCCAGTCCCCAAGTCTTTGATCTGTTTCATTAGGAATACGATTGCGGTAACTGCCAAATAAAATGTGCGCATAATTGAATTTGATTTTGAGAGATGCACTCAAATACAATTTTTTTTCAATACCAAAAGAGAAAGAGAGAGAGGGCATGAAACTCCAAAGCATTCATTTTAAGGTGTATACATTAATTTTAGATTTACAGTCACAAAATTAATTGAATGTTCATGAACTACATTTTCTTCAAAGGAAGTTCTTTTGAGCAAGGCTGATTATTAGGCTGGGAGATACATGGACAGAACTGTCTTTTGCCTCAGAGCAGAATCTTCTCTCTGCAGAAAGCCAGCATCCCTGGGATCTTTTGAAAAAGGACATACACATGGGACTACAGGATTAGCGACTCAGGGGAGGAAATGGCCTAATGCAGGGTTGAGATTGCTCGCTGGCAGCAGAAAGGCAGCGAGCAGAAGATAGAGAGAAATGCTGATATATTGCATTAGGTACTGGCAAAACTGCTTGTCGTTCTGGCAGGCTACGTGCCAAACGCTGACAATAATTGAGAAAGGAGCGATGCACGCCCCTGGCTCTCATACAACATTGTGCCTTGTGTTCTTGCCTCTCGCTCGATAGCAGAGCCCATGCACCACGTGTCAGATTCCTACACATTTTCCACCTACAGGCCAACTTCCCGTTGGCGCAAGGCATGAAAGACAGAATTATTTAGCGTTTCCATGAAGAGATGGGCAGGGGTGCATTCAATCTTGCATATGCATGTTTACAATCCCTTTTCCTAGATCTCAGTTTCGCTCTTTCTCTCTCCTTCCCTATCTTTTTTCCAACCATCTATCTCTTTAATGTCAAGCATATGAATTCTTAATTCATTTATCCTATCTTCGCTACCCCCATCTTTTTTTCGCTCTCTCTTTCTCTGCCACTCTCTCCTGTTTTGTTCTTTCTATGTGAACCAATGCCACCCAAGTCCTGTACATCCTTTCCCTTGTTTCTCATTCTGAATTTATGAACACTCCTAGCAGCATCCGTCATAACCAAACTATCATCACTTTTTGTTGGCTTGAGTGTGACCTGTGGGAACGTGGCCACGTCGTGACATTGCCTCAAATTCAGCTCTGCCTACAGGAAAATTCAAGATCTTTTTTTAAAAAGAAAGCAGTTTGAGGTTACCCTGTTAACGAGGGGTGAATTTCCTCCCATTTTGTTGACATATGATGCCGTTAGGAACCACAACAAGGACTTGTGGTGCAGGTATGCACAAAGAGGGGCTTACCAAGTGCCTTTGTGGGCTAATTAATGAGCATTACAAGCTGATGTCGCACTAACTCTGACATTTCAATTCAATTCAATTCATTTATTTATTCAACCATCAAAAGGATAAAAACAGTACACTATACAGTATCAACAAAGTATCAGAAAAAACAAACAAATAAATAGATGGTTCGGAGACCCTGGAGAAGCAATGCTTATGAAAGGGGTCACCGCGCGATACATTAATACATTACAAATGACAAAAAAAGATTAAAATCCCAGATCAAAATTAAAAGAAACACTCCTGCAGCAAAAAAAAAAGGATGAGCTAAAGGGGGGGGGAGCACTAATGTAAGATGTGAGATCATATGCATTCGATCAATAAACGGAAAATAGCATTTTCCTGCAAACCATTAAACCAAAAATCCCGCTCAAAAGAATAATGTTACTACACGCACCTGCTAAATTACCAAAAGCATCTTAAATGAGACCAGAGTCTATTCCCAATGATTCCAGTGAAAAAACTCTAACTTTCCATTATGTCCCATGACACCTAAATTTGTGATTCGATTATGTTTGACAAAACAATATTTAGCTATAAAAAGAATGATCATGTTAAAACATAGGCCTATTCTACAATTATTTGCACAAAGTGAGAAAAATAAATCCCTAAACTAAACAGGATGTTCCTTCAACATTATGAAAAATTTTGTACCGTTCAGCCATGAAGTTTCCTAGAACATTGCTTTATGGAGTTCGAAAATGACGACGGAGCCAGGGGTTGCTGGCATGTTATTCTGCTTCAAGGACACTACGCTTTAATAAGGAATTGGAATTAGGCATGCATTATGAAAGGATTAAATTTCCTGTACGATTTCTAAATGTGTTGAATCCCTGGCATGGTGCTGGCGCCAAACACCAGAAGCCTAGCTATCTACCCTCTCCGCTCCTACCAAACAACATCATCAAATAAGCGGCATTGGATCTGACCTTTAAGTGGACTCCAATGCCTTCCATACAGATTAAGCATGTTTGCTTGGCATGGTAATTTATTTTAACTCCCCATGATTTTCACAACTTCACAGTTACGCCAAATGCATGCTGCATCTGAATTCAGAAGTGCTAGGGCATTGATGATGTTGCTTTCCTGAGGTTTCAGGACCCATCACTGGGTATGACTTGAACAATGAAGCTCATGTATGATTTCTTCTTATTTTCATAACAGAGAACATAAATTTTCTTTTTTCAAGTCCTAAAAATCCAATTCTGGAAACATTTATTGGATGGCAATAAACTTCGCCCACACACTAGTCTTCTTAATACAAGAAATCCACATTTCACTCCTCTTGAAAGTGTTTATGTAATATCTCATGGATATGACTTTCATTATAACAACACTTGATTCATCTTGAATAATATTTCCTGCATTCAAGGGAACATGATAGAACATCTAAGAGCTACAAAGCTATTAACCCGTGTCAACTGGAGCTGGATGATCTCTGTACAAATCCTATGGAAATTATAGAATTCAGTATTTAACAGGTTAACTTGTACAAACTAATGGTCCTATTAATCATGATCCTTGTTCTTTCGTCTTCAAATCTGAAGTGTCCAGGGAGGGGGGGGGGGGTAAATAGTTTATTTGTGGCATCATCTTAAAGCCCCATCTCCTCTTATCCTGCACACATGATATTATATAAGATGTGAAATAAAATGGCTGACAGCACTTCATGACAGTTGCATGGCAAGTTGAGGAAACCAAGCACCTGTCATGGTAATACTTGGCACATCGCACTTGAAATGCAACCAGGAGATTCAAAAGGACGGTGAGAAGTTATTATGCTGTCTCCCCGGGTAAATCAATTATTTTGACTTGTGGCCGTCTATAAAAAGCAGAAGCAATTATGGAATGGCTTCCCTTGAACCAGTTTCACTCCACACCTAAATCATGGCAAATAAAGGCTGATTGGATGATATGTGCAAGGCTATTGCCCCGGTAAATAAAATCCATAATTGATCAATTTTCTCACTTGAACACAGGATTTTAACACAGGAGGGTCTCAAGAAAAGAACAATGTCTTAAGGATGTGCGAAAAATGTTTAAATGATTTTTAAAAAATTTTATTCGTATTTTGGCAACAAAATAAATATTTGAAAAGGTAAAACTCTGACGCTATGATGAGCAATATATGACAGAACATTTAACTGGAATCGCTGCAAAAGTGTGTTGGTCAACTAAGGTCAGGTACAAGTGCCTGCTAGAATTACGGGATGTCCTGTGGCCCCCGATGTCCTAGTTTTCATCTCAACATGCCCCGACATGTTGTCTCAGCAGACCTTGAGTATTATACTGTACGTCATGTGCCCTGCTCTATAAAGCCAACAGTTGACCTACTTTATCTCTCCCGCTTACCCATCAGAAGCTTAACTGGACAATTAGCAACCAACATTAAAGATCTCTCACTCTAAACCTGTCACATTTGTTCTAATTTGAACAGACCATCTGCGTGCCCTAGATACATGTTTAATCTCCTAAAGAGCGCCTTCCTCTCCGACAGCTCCCCATAAACGCTTTCGGGTCCATTAATAAAGCGGGTGCCCCAATTTACAGAGCGGGGTGTGACAAGGACGTTTCCTGACCTATGAGACAACATTATTGCAGCAACGTGCAGGTCATAAACAAATTAAAGGAGGATCCCCTACCATAAAGAAAACGTTGGATTAAATGTCACTGTTCTCACAGCCCTGGAGAGATAGAGAGTGAAATAGACAGGGGCGATGCGGCTCATCTTTCAGTAGGTGTCCTCTGCATTTCACAGTTTGGATTCGGTCAGTTGCTCCTCATATGTCTGTTAATCATACACCCCATTTATCACAAGGAAAGAAGTCAATCTTAATTCTAACTCTGCCAAATATGTTGAACAAAATAAAAGACTACAGCAGCACTTACTATGGAGGTCATGAACAAACAAACAGAAACAAAGAAAGAAACAAATATAACCATCAAGATGTAATTGAGTATATGAATCTATGTATTACCTATCCATCTCTTGGCTGAATTCGGTAAAATGTGGGATGATGTTGCTTTATACATGAGCCCATCACTATCTGGTGATTAATCTATATTGTGAAATTCTATCTAGAAGTGCCTGAATGAATGAAAAACATCCTTATTGGGTTAATACAAATATTGTTTGATATTTCTTGATTTACACTAAATGATCTATCATGGACTTGGGTCAATATTGCATTCAGATACTCCATTTCCAAGAAATATATGTTGTATAGCAGTCAAAGCCACCAAAATTACCCCATCTTCAAGAAGAAGAACATCAAAGACCTATGAATCTTATTCCGAACTTGATGTATTGACAGATATGGGGGGGGTGGTTTGGAAATAATTGCCATTTAGGTAGATGACTCACAAGCAGAGGACCCATTTTATTTTTGATAAATGACATACTCTATCACATTTATCTCAGGATGAGGCCTCTACCTTGGCGTTATCTCCAGGACGGAATTGGCTCAGCTATCTTCAGTAGATGTAGACGTTGCGACCACATGTTTATTACCATAAGAACTACATGCAATGCCTTGCAGAGGAGAGATTTGTACTTGAAAGCGTAGAGACAGCAATTAGAGCCGAGATGTGCATTTAGATTATGAATAGAACTAGAAGAAAATTCTCATGATAACACTGCTGTATCTTCATAGTCATTGACATCAAGGTACATTGCAGACACTATGTGATGTACTAAACACAGCAGAGGCCAAGACAGTTATGAACCACGTGCATTGTCTCAAAAGAAGGCATGTATGTGAGCTTGAAACAAAGATGGAAAACAATAATTGAGGAGTGATGTACATTTAGATTACCGTTACGGTATGAAAAGAACTTAGGAAAGTTTGCTTGTAAAACTCATGTATCTTAAAGGAGGAGTGAACTGTGTGTGGTCTCTCATTGACTGTGTTTTATAAATACATAGTCTTAAAATATACATTTTCAGATATCTACTAATACTACAGAGAATAAATTGACTTATAATTGTATTTGTACAAATAAAAAGATCTGAAAAAGCTGGTGAGTGTTGAAAGAGTCTGAAATAGAAGAGCTTGCATACCATTTTGTACAGAGGAAAGCCCCCAAAAAGCTGAAATTAAGCTGAAGATCAAAACCAAAAAAATCTGAACTCTCACACCCATGTATCTATCAGTTCAAGTACTGGGAATGTTTCCATGACAAATTTTAATAAAACTGAAACTGCATTCTCTTATTGAGTGAAGTAATGATCATGCAGAGACAGAAAATATATAAAAATGGAAAAGATCAAACTGCTTAAAGCTGCAATTTATTTGAAGAGCAAAGAGGGCAAGCAGGGGATTTAGGAATGCAAGATACCACATTCATCGCAATTCCACTCAACAAATCTCTCCTTTGGGACATGATTATAAAGCGCATGAACAGGAGTGCTCCCGCTCACATGAAAAAAAATCTACTCTTCCTCCATCTTGAACTATGCGTATGAAAAATACATTTTGCATGGAGAAATTTGTCATGCTAATGAGAGACTTGGTATTCATGTTGTTGCATATTTTTTTTGCTTTTTTCCCAAACACTTTGTATGATAAATCATAGCAATGAAATGTAGATCATCACGACGTTGTATGAATCATAGAACTACATAGATGTAGAAGCGCACATGTTTAATATTGGATAAGATATTGACTTGCAACCCTTGAATTAGGATATTATGAGGCGATTTTTTTTTTCATCCATAACATTCATGGTTTTCAGTGAGAGCACTTTTAGTTTATTCTGTAGTGTTTTCTATTTGTTTTGTTTTCATTTCAAGCCAGAATGAATGTATTAAAGGGACAACGAAAAAGATACCTGAAGGAGAATAGTCAGAGAAATAATGATGAATCCTTTTGAATAAAGAAATGTTCAGAGTCAATGCATGCAATACATCACACTACTTTCCAATTGACAGTAGCGTGTTAGTCGGCATGCATGCGGTACCATCTGCGACAAAATCTACACAACCATGCAATTTCAAATTGATTAATATTGCAATTGAATAATGCAGGAAAGACAAAGAAAAGGTGAAAAATAGTAATCACAATGCCAGACAATTCATTACTTTAATTCGACTAGGGACTGTGTGTTGAACTTGGGAAGCTGGGGAAAACAGAAACATTTCTCCATGGATGGTAATACGATGAGGACATACAATGTTGGCCTACAAGAATGGACATGTTGATTATCAAAATGTTCAATACGCAAATATCATGGAGGTCATCGAACCTTCGCATGTTCCTTTTGAAATGATTTCCAGTCAATACCTTCCTCGAGGCTGGCTAAGAAGTTGAGGCATTACAATCTCATTTCCTGTTGCTCACAGCTCCACACTGAAACCCAATGCCAAATTGGTGATCATTTGATAATTCATCCATCTATGTCTATGCTAGGTCATTTTCATCTCTTTCCTAGTCCCAATCAATACCTGTCACAGGCAAAGGGGAGCCGGCAATGTGGGTAAGTACTCATTATTGGCAAACCAGCAAACACAAATGGATGACCAACTGGGTTTAATAAATTACGATTTCCACGCAAAAGTCACGTAACAGATGAATTTTCACGGCAGCGAGGGGGGCTTTGTGGGAGTTGACCGATGAAATTGAAGCATGGGCAGGAGTGGTCGCGTTTCATTGGAGGCTGAAATCAAGTGGTCATTCGATCTCCAACGCTTTGTTCTGCCTGGAGGGCCACAGTGTTTAAATGGTTCATATTCACCCATTCAAGATCAGGTCCAAGGGACACAGACTTGGAGGAGGTGGAAGAATAGTCCCCAGTGGGACTTTTTAAATGCCCCATTCATTCTTACACCTCCGCTGTGATGTGGAAGGATAAACACACACCTTAAACATAAATTTGAAATAGAAGACAGACAAACACCTATATAAAACCAAAAATTTTTATTTTAAGTTTTTTGTACCATATTGAATAAGCACTATTATTTACAACACACATAGTCATATCCTGCATAGTTTTATCCAGACCCATACAGAATTAGTGAAAGAGATTTGTGCCCTATACTATCGAAGAGCAGGATGGATTAAACAGGCTATTTTTTCTATTTTCTAAAATAAAATGAACAACCAATTCAAGCTACATGTTTTGAAAATGCCAAATAACAGTTACACTCATTTCTATAGGGTGGTTTTGCAAGCAATTTATGGAAACTTTAAATGGTTCTATTATTGCAAGCCTGGATATGGCTAAATGTGACCTTTTATATTTTGATCAATTTTTCTCAACTTTTGATAGTATCCCCCCAAAATAAGTCAATTATATTTCGTCTTCCAACTCATAAATTTTCACCATGAAAGTACCTCAGCTGATTACTTCTCATTGTCATTTTACTACGTGGTCAAACACTGTTAAGATTTTGAGTCATGAGAATCACTCCATCCGATTACAAATTTCCAAAGACCCTTGAAAACACACGCAAGTGAACGTGTCGTCTTTTTAATTTGTGCGCAGTAGCTGAAGCAGAGTCAATGCAGCTGTCAGCACTTGACCTGCCATCGTTCAGATCGGGGGGAAATGCAGACATCTCGATGAAGTTTGTAGGAAGCAAGTTAAGAGATAGAAAGAATCCAAACTAAGCATAGAGGAAATATACAACTGCTTTCTTTAAACCCTAAATTGATTTACTTTATAAAGAAAATGGGAGAGGCTTCCACGACTTGGAAATTTACCAAATCTTCTCTTTAATGCTCAATAATCTTAATAAAAGTTTGTTTTTTCCTGCCGTCTCTCCAAAGGTAAAAACAAAGAAGTAACTCTAGAGGTGAAAACTAAAGAAAGGATCATGAAAGGAAGGGCTAAAAGGTCACAAACGAATGTTCAAAGACTTACAATTTAAAATCTTTGGAACTTATTTAGCATTAATATAACTTCCATCAAGGACAAGGAAATGTAGCCCTTCTTTTCTCAAGTAACCTGTTGATCCCCATCATTTCCTTTCTTTCCACGAAAATACTTGATAACATCAGCACAATTTATATAGGTCTTCGATATGAATTATTCCTTTTCATTCCTTTTCGAACGATTCCCACACGTACAATAAGCACACTTCCATGCGATATGGCATTGGAAATGTAAGTGACCCATGAATAAACTTGACTATTAACGTAAGCTCTGGAAAAAAGGGGGAAAAAGGAGGAAAAAGATCAAAAGGGTGAACATTATGAGATACAGGAAGGGTTTTCTGGGGGAAAATATGGTTAATTGAGAAAGAGTTTAGGCGTGATTGAGCTGCAGCTGCTACAGAACTCATTTGCGTCATCTCCGAGAAGCCTGGCTTATAGAGTGAGAGCCACACAGTACCATGCATCGGCTGTAAAGCGGGCTAAAATCCATGAATACCCAGTAAATGGCAAAGGAAATACACTCTGCTATTGTACCAATAATAGCAAAGATTTACTGGTCGGTATCCTTTGCCTCAGGAGAAATAACAAGTACGAGGATGATGGACTAAAAAAGAGAGAAAAAAGGAGACGAAATCTGCAGAATTTATATGGTGTATATTCCGGAGAGAGAAGGAAAGAGAAGGAAAGAATACGAAAGACAGAAAAAAAAGTTGAACAGATGGAATTCAGAGATGTAAGCTTTCCTCTGGGGGCCCTCGATCATGAAACAAGATAAAAAGAAAACTCTTCGTTGCTAGTGGCGACCCATTAAAATTAAGTATTATATGGAATAATTCTGGCAGGCTGCCAAGGAGCTGTTCTGAAGAATAATCCTGGCTCACATCTAAATTACTTTCATAACCAATGGTCGCTGGAGTTTTGGAAGCACTTCAAAGTCCAATGGGGAGTTGGATTGCACGGTAATTTATCTTCAGGTCAACTACTCCAGGAAATGGCAAAGAAATGTTTGCGAAATGAATGCAGATATTAGGTTTGATCAAGGAGAATTTTGGGGGTCTGATTCAATCAATAACCCTGATTGCTCAGAGGCAAACAAGACTTA
The DNA here is from genome assembly GCF_018143015.1 of Lytechinus variegatus. Lineage (NCBI taxonomy): Eukaryota > Metazoa > Echinodermata > Echinoidea > Temnopleuroida > Toxopneustidae > Lytechinus > Lytechinus variegatus. Next base: position 27,601,457 of record NC_054751.1, read on the forward strand.
GCCTGTTTGCCTGCCTTTAATATGTAGTTTAATCCCAGATTAAGATAAAATTTGCATTTGAACCTGAATTTTCATGTTTCATAATGATGGCCATCAAAGTAGATGTAAAAACGTGATATGAATTTTATTCTCAGGAAAGCATATCTGGAACATGCAAATTTCAATTTTTTTTTAGACTGATTGTACATTGTACTTTAATGCATCCATCACTTAAGTTTGTTCTACGATCAACTACTAGCTTTGTGTTACAAAGTGTGAACAGGGCCCCTAACTAATAAAGTTTAGGATTAATCACACTGTAGGATTGATTTCTATGATTAATTGCACTGTGTATTATTGTGTATGATGATCAATCATAGTACTAAGCCCTACAATCAATTGCTAAGCTTTATGTTACAGGGCCGAATGGGTTCATACTCTTTCATTAATGTTCCCTGAACACAAGAATGCCAATATTGAATCAAGTAATCTTCATTTAAGATAACATGCTAATTGAAAGATGGCGATTGATTTACAATGTACAGCTTTCAGGGTCAATCATCAGTAAATTGGCAACTCTGAGGGTCACACGCTAGATGGGTATTACTGTTGTGTTATAGAATCCATTAAGTGGTCACGTACTGCGTCAAACTTTATCTGTTTGTGCATTTACATATGTAATTATAACTGCACATTTAGTATGTCACGCAGCTTAACAGAGCATAAATATTTGGCATATAGTAAAGGATGTATGCATGCCTGCTGGCTTTAATACCAGATCATTTATTAAAATAAAGAGACTCTAATGGTGTTGACAGTTAGATATGTAGTATTCATTGAAATTAGATGAAAAATCATGTTTTACCACACATAAAAAGAGTATACAGTGACAATCAAAAAGCCATTCGAGTATTATGCACAAAGTTATCCCATGCAGAATAAAATGTTTCAAATGAAACCAATAAAATCCATAACTTAACAATGTATTTATGATTAAAATATGTTTGTACTTGTGAAGTATTCAGACTATTAGAAAATGATTTGGCTGAGAAAATGGCTAGCAATTCAGCTTTAGATTGTGAAATCAATCAAAAAGGGTATCTCCATCATGATATAACATCTTTGTAATCTGATAAACAGCCTGGTTGGTGGATCCATCCATTAGAAAGAGACAGCTCAAGATTATTTTTGATACCATAAAAAGGTCCCCTGTCATACGAGATAATATCCACTGTCTGTTAAAAAATACAGTTGGTACATTCACACTAGCATTTAAAAAAATGTGGATTTATCCAATATTTTTTTAAACCTTTATGATTATTGGTAACTATGGGCCTTTTCACACGTGAAGCTTGAATCGTGATTGTATGATGATTGCAATTCGTCTTTGGAATCATCGGACCTTTCACACGGAAAATTTGTACTGTAATTTTAGTCAAACTTAATTGGAATTCACCTCCGGAGTAGAATTTGAATACGTGATTGTGATAGCGTTCGCAATTTTAGTTTGGTTTCGCACGTGTTAAAAATTGGTCATTAGCCTTATTTTTCACTGGAATCATAATTCAAATTATGATATTTTTTACCGTGTCAAAGGGTGGTATGTCTTTTAGAATTAAATCATTTGGGAGTTGAGACCACAGAAATCTGTTGGTCTAATAAAGGAGGAACTTGAAATAGAAAAGATCACCCATGTTTGCATCATCCGATTCAAAGAATTATTTCAAGTTTTTTGGAGGCAAATATTCCATTTGTGGAGGGTAGACTAATGCAAGTTTCTCTGTATTTTACTTAGTAAAATTACACCATCTCCATCTCCTGCATACACAATCCTATCAACTAGCCACATCAAGGTCTTAGGAAATAATGCACGGTCTTTGGAAATAATGCAATGTCTTTGGAAATAATGTAATGTATGTAAATGATGAGGATCATCATCATTTTTTCATACTAATCAAGTCCTAATTTACTCCTGTGTATGGAGTGGCAGATGCAACTTGACTCTTGAAAAAGCCACTCAAAACTTTCAGATGCCAAGTTTTAGTAAATCAATATACTATAACACTTCTAGTTATAGTATGCATTATGTTCATTTTACAATAGTCAATATTTCAATAATATATTGCTCCTTTCAATTTCCTCCTCAAGTCTGAATACACTATCAGTAACTCCCCAATAAAGCTCATGTCAGAATAATTTATGGATACAAAATTTGTCAAACTTTTGTGCTGGTTGCATGACAAGCAAGTGTTTATCGATGGCAGAAACGTGAGAATTCACTGTGACTAAAACCTTTTACAATTTAATCTAATAAATAGGAAAAAGACAAATGGAAATCTTGATTTTTTTTAATCTTAAAAATTCCATACAGAAGAGCAATAAAATGCACAGAATATGACCTTGGAAAATTTCTATTAAAAAAAATTGTGTGAGCACGTGTGTGGGGGATGCTTTATAGTTTAAATGTAATATATATTGTGTACTTTCCTGACACAAAGTATAATCAATTTTGATACCCTGTATGAAGTTATACATGAAAAAGTATGTGCTCAGAAATGCCCTTACTAGGGCCCTAATTTCTTTTTATGTCAGAATCTACAAAATTTTGACATGAATGGGTAAATCATTATTTGAAACCATATGCGTATTCCCATACATGTATAAACACCTGAAATATAAACAAATCAGGATCTAATATCATAAAATCATGTTGGGCCTAAACAGTAATGACAATGAAATTGTTATTTCAAATAAGAATAAGAAATGGTACCAGTGCAGTGATTATTGAAGTGAAATGAAATTCATAATAAAATTTCTGAATGTCAATGTTTATAATAGATTGAATATTTTATTGCTCATCATTCCTCACTGACTTTCTGTCCCATTCTCTTGTTAAGAGGAATCATCAATCAAGAAGATAACTTTCTCCTCCCACCTTTCTCCATAAATGTCTATTTCTTTTGTGGTATGATGAGCAATAACATTAGCATTATGATGATGTCGACCATAGTGTGTGGTAAACATTATCTCAACATGATCATAATTCATCAAGAAAAATCTAATGAACACCCACTGGCTTGAATAATAATCTCTGGTTTTAATTTACACCAGAGACTGTAGCATACCACAATATTGGGTTCCCGATACGCAGTCGGTTCATGGGGCCGTTTCATAAAGCTGTTCATAAGTTAAGAGCGACTGGTGATCTTTTTCTTGTGGTAAACGATATTCATCATTGATTGTTCATTGGTGGATATTTAGCGTGTCAGAAAGGTTCACCAGTCGTTCTTAAAGTCTCTCTTATCTTACGAACAGCTTTATGACACACCCACCCACCCAGTACATATTTCTTCTGTCATAATAAAACCACTTCTTACTCTGATCTCAGAGAAATTTCACAAAGCTGATCATAAACATACATATGCATGGCATTTAAAAGTTGATTTTTTTTTATTGAAGTATAACAAAATGAGACTGTTATTCCAATGTCATTTCAAATATTACTGAATGCAGATATTAATGGATATTACGAATAGTTCTACTAGGATCCATGCAAATAATACACTTTGCAATTTAAAATATATGTGTGTTTATATGGTTAAAATCAGCATATTTTAACTTAGGTTAAAGTGATGAAAAATGGCTGAGAGGCAATCATGGCTTGCTATATTCCTGTCTTTAATAAAGTTGTTGGCTTGCCATATTCCTGTCTTTCGTATCAAAGTCATTTGTAGCTTTTTAAAGGACAAGTCCACCCCAACAAAAACTTGATTTGAATAAAAAGAGAATAATTCAACAAGCATATCACTGAAATTTTCATCAAAATCGGATGTAAAATAAGAAAGTTATGGCATTTTAAAGTTTCGCTTATTTAAAAAAATATAGTTATGTGAACGAGCCAGTTACATCCAAATGAAAGTTGATGACATCACTCACTCACTATTTCTTTTGTATTTTATTATATGAAATATGAAATATTTTTATTTTCTTGTCATTGTCATGTGAAATGAAGTTTCATTCCTCCCTGAACACGTGGAATTCCATTATTTCAACATTTTGTGCTTCAGGCAAGGAGGTCCTAATCGTCAAATTCGTAAAAATTGAAATATTGTATAATTAAAACAATAAAAAACAAAAGAAACAGTGAGTGAGTGACATCATCGACTCTCTCATTTGGATGTAACTGGCTCGTTCATATAACTATTTTGTTGAAAATAAGCGAAACTTCAAAATGCCACAACTTTCTTATTTCACATCCGATTTTGATGAAATTTTCAGCGTTGTGCTTGTCTGATTTTTCTCTATTGATTCAAATCAACATTTTTCTGAGGTGGACTTGCCCTTTAACAACAATAATAAAACAGACCACAGGTCATTCTTCAAGCTTTCATCTGTGATTAATTAAATGATATGATGGAAGATCCATGGTTGAAGTACTTCAAGTCCAACTACAACCAACAAATTCAATATTACATTGTTTGATCAAAAGAGATAGTGACCAATTTATTTGATGAGATACCATTCTTGCAATTATTTTCAACCCAATATCAATAAGATCCTCCTGTATGTACACATTCAATGTGCCCACCTTTTTTGTTTGCTCAACCCGACAAGTTAGTGACATGTTAGTACATTGTGGAGTTTGAACGAAGACAATGACCGTGGCCCCGACCAGTATGGAGTGGGTGTGATGGTGCCTTGGAGTGTCCCCATTTACCTGCGAAACCAGGCAATGGGATGTGACATTATAAAGAACAGAGATGAAACATGTCTATCTACCATTCCCGTTGACTAGTCTAGATGCTCAGGTCATGAAGGCGTGTAAATGGCCGATGCCACCGGCTATGCACGGTCGATGGCAATGAACTTGAGAGGTTGGGCGCTACCAAAGGCTGACCCTCAAAGACTACATCCGAGCCATTGGTGGATGTCCTAGTGTGGGTGATTTATGGCCCTACAGGGAAGGCATGGCATGGGGGTGTTGCAAAAATATTGATGTTGTTTATGGCCTACCAGCCATGCAATATCGTTTCATCGCTGGATATGGTGTGTCTACACTACAGAGTTAATCATTAGTCAGCCGATGAATTATCTCCCGTTTGTCACTACCCCTCCTGTTACATACTGCACATAGCCTACATACCCAGTTGCATATGCCCAATTTCGCTGACTAGCATGCATGCTAAAAGCATCTACAGTTCAAGTGTAGGCTGATCTAGGCAACTGTTCGACAAAACAGCACTTAAAAAACAATCAAACATTCCAAATTACAAGCGAACAGTATTTCGATCAGGAATTCTCTGCACTTCAAAACAAAGACATGCATTGCATTTTTTCATGTCCATTTATAACCTTTAAAATTCTTTATCAACCAAAGAATGAATATTGATTATTAACCATACCAGAGGAATACAAGCAAGTTAAAAGAGAACAAAGAGTTGAAATTCATTAAGACTGCAAAGCAAGGTTCAAGTGTAAACCCAGCCACAGCGGAGCCCTAGCAGAATTAAGATGACATGTTCCACGTCAGTGAATTAATGTTTACGGCTTGTGTATGATATATCTTACCTTGCCCTTCCTGTTATCATTCTACCTGGCCAGGAATAACAGCACTTTCTTTTATAAACCATCTGAATCCTGCTTAACATATGAAAGACATATCCCATCAGCTCTGTCAAACACAGGTCTTTCCATTTAATCACTCTTGCTTTTTTTATCCCCTCCAGGTAGATTGCCTCACTGGTACAATAGGCAGAATTACTGCATAAAATGTCATTTGCATTTAAACTTTTGATAGCCCTGAGAATTAATCCTATTGTTCAAAATTTGTTTTTCTTTGAAATGGACCTACATGTAGAGAGTAGCTGGGAACAAGTAATTGCCTTCCTTTGTGTTTCCAGTTGGTTACAATCTACTTTAGATGTCAATGAATTCTTAGATCATCTCTCCAATCAGAATTTCATTTACAGTGGACTTCATAATAGGTAATTTGGTAAATGGCTGTTATGAACATTTTATTTTTTAGTTTTACTGACTAAAAAATGGAAGGTATTACATGCATATGGGATTTCAAACAGCTTTTTTTTCCTTGGCAATACTTCATCAACTAGTGTTATTACAGTCTAAGGTGAACATGAGCAATGCTGAAACTATTATCCGCAACTAATCTACACCATTCTAGGATAAAGTTGAGGCCAGAAGTTTACATACACCGAGAAAATTCAAAGAAAAGTTGACACTTACCAAACATCTTACAATTTACTGTATCTTATTTGTGCTATCATGATGAATATGATATCAAACAAATGAGTATGTCATGCCCCTTTATCACATTGCTTTGTCATCAGGAGCTGAAAAATATTTAGGTGTCATTCCCCCCCCCCTAAATCTTCAGATTTTAGACAAATTAAAAATAATAACTTGACAAAAACATTTCATATTCGTGCTATTTACTTCTCAACAAAAACATTTCAGATAACACTTTTTTTGTTCTGTAGTGACATATCATGATAGAAAATGTAATATTAATCATAGATTTGACATTTATATTTCTTTGAAACAATGTTTGAAAATATAATGACTAACTAACAATACATTTGGCTTGAATATTACTTTTTATTTTCTTCAAAGAAAATTCCACCTGAAATGTACTTTAATCCCAACGGTACCCGATCATGTGAAAGAGCTTATATACTCTTTCATTGGATACCAAATTTGTCATGGAAGTATTTATATTTCTGAAGATAAAGCATATTTTACGATGTTTGGCAAATGAACAAATTTCTCTGAATTCCATGGGCATATGTAAACTTTTGGCCTCAACTGTATAGAACTGAAACTAAACCTGTAATGACTATGTCCCTTTTTATCCCTACGGCATCTGTAAGGCAAAAGGGTCACTGTGAAGAGATTCCACAAAATTCTTCATGGAAAGGAAACGGAAATGCCCTTTTTCACTGGATGTAATTACTGACATTTTACAGAAGCAACATGCACATGGGATTAAATTCCTTCCATCCACACTGACTGGGTAAAAAACGAGGAGGCAAAATGAAGAAAAAGTCACATCATTTGCATACAGGGAATTCTACATGTGGGACCAGAGAGGGAGAAAGAAGGGGAGGGAGGCCTTGCCTTTTAACGTGAATTCAGGTCAGGTTGCTCAACAAGTTACACTCCAACAGCATCATGGCGCCAACTGTGAAGATGAGACCTTTAAGAGGAAGCCTGGCGTCACCGTTCAAGTGGTCAATTCATAGCAACTGGACGTGGACAACGGCTGCACGGTTGCTAGGTGTCATTCGAGTGCGGTGGGATCGAGGATCAAGGAATGTCGAAAGATACAAAAATGGTCATCTGAACAACCCCTTTCAACCGATATGAAGAAAAGAATAACAAACCACTGAAATATCTATTCATTCTGCAAGAATAGGACTACTATTTTGTTTATCATTTCTAAATCTTTTTCTTTAGATAACATTCCTTTTTTTCAAGAAAAAATGCAGTTCTCTCTTTTTTTAATTTATAACCTTTTCCCATTTAATAAACACAACTTTTTCTTTTCTCCTGTAAAAAAATATCCAGGATGCTGAATTTTATTAAGAAACAATCCATCATTAAAAAATTGCTCTCTCACTACCTTTAGCGAATTATGTAAACCTAATTTTTCTTCAACATGATAAATGAGTTTATGTTCTGCCTGTAATCCAATTTCAATCAGGTGGCTCAGAGGGAACCTAAAACTTGTTATGCTCTATATTCACTATTGTTGACGACCCCCACAGAGATGAGGAGACAAATTTATTATTTCATGAACATGAAATTACTATACTTTAACCATACTCACTTTTTGCTCCTGTTCAGGATTAAACTCAATGGCCCGAATTCACAAAGGTGGTTTAAAAAACCCACTGTTGAATCCATGGTTTATGCGGATTTCCTGTATATATTACGCCTAATTGAGCGCGTATATCAACAATGTCCGATGCTGATGTGCGCTTTTGTCACAGTGCGCAAAATTGATGCCTGTTAGCATGGTTACATGTTGTAGATACGCTATTTTATTCATTAGTCCACTGTTTGAAGAGTGGACTCATTATAAAAAACAGTGGACTCAATAGCGTGGATAACCATGGCAACAGGCGTCAATTTGGCGCACTATGATAAAAGCACGCATCAGCATTGGACATTATTTATACATGCGCCCGATACACGCTCAATTAAGTGCAATTTATACAGGAAATCTGCATAAACCATGGTTTCAACAGTGGGTTATAAAAACCACCTTTGTGAATTCGGGCCAATGTCTTGTGAATCTTATCTGAATAGGCCGAGTTCTTTTACATCCACTCTCGCTATATGATATCTTTAATCGTTCAATAGCGTCGTCGCAGCTTGGTGTTACTTGATTGTAAACTTATCACCAATACAACAAAAACTATGAATAGGACCACCTATCATCCCCCAAGACAGACTTAGAATCTATGTCCATGATAAATATAACAGGCAAGTTTATAGCCCATGAAAAGTCATATCTTCTGAAACCATAGAAATCTACTTCAACTTAGGAGAAACAGGAATAGTGCACGTTTTGCATAACATAGTATCCAATGAAGTAGCAAAATTAATTATGAAAGTCCCACTTTATAAAATAAAACACAAGCTCGTTAAGGGCTATCTGAAAAAATAATCGATAGAAAGACTGTGCTTGAGATCATTGAATATTTGACATGTAAGAAAAATTTCATAAAGACTAGCAATGATGGTAATTTTGCCATTATTGAAAATACCATGATAACTTGTATGTTAATTTGCTGCTTAACCATGTTTAGTTAATACCATAAGAACGTTGCCACAAATAAAAGGCCTCAGACATTGAAAGTTTATATGTTGAGAAACCAATTTTCAACAAACATTGAGAACAAGGTCCTTCCTTGCCCCCCTCTCCAATGGTATAATATGTTGCTTGAGATTTCTTTAGTACATGTAAGTCACGAGCAATGCTTATCATTGTTTGAATGTGGGTCAGTATTACGAAGCACATTCAAAAGCGATCTTTTGTGATGAATCTTCAATGTTAGGGTTTGCAATCAATAAGTGGTACATGCAAACACCGCTACAATGGAGCTGCCAGAGTGTATCTCCTACTCCTAGCAGAATATTAATGGAAAACCTCATCTACGGTCTACCCACACGACAATTAAAAAGTGTTATTTGATCAATACTTTACACCGCACAGGGTTCTTATCTCTTACTAAAACCCTCCAAGGAGAATAGTGATACCTCAACAAACGGAATAAGAAAGAAAATCGTATCACCATCAGGGGAGTGTTTTACAAAAAAAAATTATGTTATTTTACTGCTAGATGTTATAAGCTACTGTAAATCCTTGTATCTGATTGGCTTAGAGTAGAGCATTTCATAAAACAAAGATAGTAAATGATTTCCACTGAATATTTTGTTTTATGAAATGCCCCCCAGAATATAAAAAATGGATGTAATGTATCCAACCTCTTTTACAGATATTCCCAAATACATGTACGTGTAAATTACTGCTACTAGTACGATGTTTCTCATTTTTCTTATAAGGAGATCCCCATCCTGATTAATTACATAATAAACTTTATCTCTGGCTTTTCTTATTTTTACAGAAACCAATACAATTGATTATCACTATGGGGTAGTTATGGTTGTCTGATGGTGTAGAATGGAATGTGCTACTGGGCAATATTGGGTTTTCAGTTCACAACCTATTGAGAGAGAACCTCTTTTGTCTTCACTGAGCAAACAGTTGTTTTTAAATTTAGACCTAGAACTCTTCCGCATACAAAGGAGGCCATCAAATGGAATACAGATCAATGTCTCATTGCTACTCAAGGCCTTGTGTTATTGCCTTCAACAAAAACAGAAAAAAATGTGATTTCCCCCTCTTTGTACAAAAGAATGCATTTGATTTTATAATCAAACTAGATATTTAGAATAAAAAAGCAAAACAAAAACATATCCTCTAAAACAACTAAAGTGACAAGTTTTCCCTGTAAAAGGGGAAGGGGTAATCATTTTCAGTTCTGACAGGGGTGCATCGTTAAAGGGCTCTGCTCAACCCGACATACTTTAAAAAGTAACTTTGGTGGGAAAAGGGACCAATAATATTAAAAACTAGTTTTAATTTAGAAGAAACAGCCCATTTTATACACCTTTGCAGTAAAAAGGGCAAAAACAACTAGCATCAATGGCCGTAAACCAAATTACTACATCAAATCATATGAAAACCTAGGTACATTCCCCTTCATAAAAACAACCAGCCTGTGTAAACAAGTTAATATCTATTTCGCACTATTTATTTTTTTATTAATATGATGTAGATTTATATAGGCCTAATGCAAATCATATGAAAGCCTAGGTACATTCCCCTTAATAAAAACAACCAGCCTGTGTAAACAAGTTAATATCTATTTCGCACTATTTTTTTTATTAATATGATGTAGATTTATACAGGCCTAATGGTTATATATTTCTACAATTTGTTGTTGATTAGGCTATAGTCTATTTAATACTTCTTCTGAAATCATCTTTAATGATTCCTTTAAAACTGTCTCAAGGGTAAGGAGACATTATTTTTGATAAACCTTGTTTACACAAAGAGAAGCAGGTAGCTGCGACCTAATATCCTGCAGGTATTCCTCACAAAGTCATGGCTGTTGACATGACGCTTCAGACGTCACAACATTCACAAGACATGCCAATAGATCTCAAAGGGTGTTTCCACACCAACTCAATTTAAAAATTACAAATAGTTTGCCAGCATGAAAAAAAATATTACTGGAAATATTCCGAATGAAATACCTGAAATCGAGCAGGAACAAAATAACACACTCAAAATTCCAACGATTCAAAATAAATCAAGATCAGCTGTGCATAGTGACCAGCAGAATATTAGATTTTGATTTAAACCTTGTTGATTTCAGTATATAAATCTAAAAGATCCAAATTTGAATATTTTAAAATTCAAAATTCGGCTGGCCAAATATTAGATTTTTTTATTTAAACCTTGTCGATTTACATATAAATCTAAAAGATTCAAATTTGAATATTTTTGAATGCATAATTTGGCTGGCCACTATAAATCCTTGAATCAAGAGTGCAAGAACTTTCAATAGAGTTTCTCCAAGATGACAGTGACTTATACCTTGGTCACATTTGTTCTACGGCGGCCGTACGGCGAGGCGAATACAGCCTTTTTAACATTTTTATGTGCCAGCAACATACAGGTGGTTTGAATAAAAATGAATAAAACGACAGTTTTCGACTCGCCGTACGGCTGCCGTAGAACAAATGTGACCAAGGTATTAGCAGTATGAGGCCTACAGTCTTGTTACTGGCTTCAAACTATAGGAGCTTTATCAGGTTCGGGTGGGTGCGAATAAGCTCTCATAAATGTACAGGCATTCTTGTGATTTAAGGGGTGAGAAAGCACCTTATGAAGAAATGAACAGCCAGAAGTATTTGATATAGGCTCTTTGAAAATATATCATTCATTCACCGCATCCCGTGACACAAAGCTTTGCGATTGATTGTAGAACAAAATTCTGCAAGTAATTGCATTGACCATAATGTACAATCAGTTGTGAAAATTGATCTCATGATCCATCCCTATGGTTTGTGATACTGTATGAGATCCAGGTCTTCTTTCTTTGCAGACCATGTCATTCTGAGCAGAGATAGCTTTGTAAGATATCGAGCTGACATCCGGTGTGAGAGAATAGAAGAGAAAGTTTTGATGCCAAGGAATGGATATCAAGAGACTACACTGATAATCTGATAACCCAATTATTTTTCCAGTATTATACCGTTCGAAGCTCCAATTTTTCATAAGAAACCAGAATAAGAAGGCTTTTGCTCACAGAAAAAAAGGTCATTAAAAGCAAATTCACCGTCAAATGCATGCAGTGAGATGGAAAATGGCTTTTAATAATGATTAACATATAACCTTAACAAGGTTGACAGAAAATAAGGCAACAGAGACTCATCTTGGAGTGGTCGAAAGCCTCTAAATGCAAATATGTTGCTAATTTTAATAAGATCTCAAGCAGGTCATTAATCTTTAATACAAAGACTCCCAATTAAATGTTGTGCTTCTCATTATTCTCAAGATGAAATACTTCAAACGTTTATTTAAAAATACACTGGTGCAAGTCAGTGCAGTAGATATAAAACACTTTGTTTTTTTCCCCCATTTTATTTTGAGATTTAAATGTGATTTCGATCTCCACATATCAATTCCATATGTACTTTTTAGCCTTTGAGCCATGATAAAAACAGGGAGCTACATGTACATTTTTCTGTGTAAGGATGCTTTTTAGAGTTAGAAAGCTTGTTAATGTCCGTATGTTAAGTATTCCAAGAGCATCTATCATTAGTACATTCATTGTTTAAAAAAATATTAGACCAAATATCAAAGCCTTACCATGTAGGCCTACAATTACCATCTGTATGAACAGCAGAAAAGAGTCAAGTTTCATGTTTACAATTTGTCATTTGTTTTGTACATTATGAGGGTACTGAAACTTGAAAGTCCTTCTTTACTTGAATTAAAACAGAGAGGGTGAATAGAAACATGAAGTACAGAGAGTGTTTGCACATGTGCCATCATATTGACACAAGGTGAGGCTCCAGTTTTGAAAAAAACATAATATGCCCAAAACTTTCATGTTCTGAAGTACCAATCTTGGTAATATCATGTAGTAGGTCAACTTGAGTAGGTCCATGGTAATATCAGCTTTAAAGATAAATGAAAGTAGTTGCAGTAAACACCGATTTCATGAGAAAGTCTGTAAAACCAGGCTTAATTGTCATCATATCATCGAGGATCTAGATCTGGTACAGTTACATAAACTGAACTTTGTGAAATCTTGAAATCTACGATGAAAAATGTTCACACTGAAGATCACCAACACAGATAAGCGCACATGGGAAAGTGTATTGTCATTGCTTTGAATGTCGGCCCGACACTCCCGAATCCCGTGCTTATTTGCTAATTTCTCAGTAATTACACAATTTCTTGCAGAATCCTTTGGCACATATTTTTTCATTTCTGGTGGTCATTTCATTGGATTCTGTACGAACTCATTTTGAAATCGTAACTGACCCCAAAATTTGTTTAAACATGAACTAACCAACAGTTGGTGAGGCAAGTTTGTTTTTATCAACAGTTAATCAGCTATTTGAAGCAGCACATAGGTTGGTCAAAGAATTCTGAAAGTGTAAATGTCCCAAAGATATGTCTTTCACTTCATCAATATCACTTCACCACACAAGAATGATTGAAACTGACATGTTTACATATAACATGATTGATTGAGAATCGCATGTTTACACAATGATAAAGGACATTTATTCAACTAAAATGCTTTTCACACTGCACATATTGACCTGGGTTAAGCTTAGCCCACTTTGGTTTCACACTACGTTTTAGCAAAGTGGGCTAGCAAAGTAAAAAGGAAAAGTGGGGCTAAGAATTTAAAGCCAATCACAGAATTCAAAATTGCACGTTAATCACGCTCTGTGTGGCAAAATCATGATATTATCAATATTCATGAGCTGTGCGATAGCCCCGGGTTAAGGTGTTAACCCGGGCTAAGCAAATAGTATGGGGTTAAGAAAGACAGTGTGAAAAAAAAGAAGATAGTATGGGGTTAAGGATAGTCCGGGGTTATGGATAGTATGGGGTTAAGAAAAAGTGTGAAAAGCATATGTATCCATGCACTGCAGAATGTCAGTCCAGAGCACTCTGCTTGAAACGAAAGTTCCACCCATATAGGAACCTTGAGCCTTATATTCCTTGAAAGAACAATACAGAAAAGATAAACAGATGCAACCTAAAAACAATTGATTTTTCAACTACCTCTAGACACATAATATTCAATATGGTTTCATCCTATAAAAGACCTTTCAACCAACACACTTTTCCCCCCAAGTTAAAAGTGAAATATTGGATGATGATTTGTCTTGATAATTACAAGTATTAATGTTAATCATCAGTATTGAGGTTGTTTGATAAATAAGCAATTGGGATGTATAATTCCTGCTTTGAATTCATCTTTTGAGCTTACGTGTATAGGTATGATATTCTTTCAAATCATTAAACGTGGTTCAAAAATGTTTTGTGGTTCAAAATCTTTTAAGGTAACTTCAGAACAAATAAATGGTAACACTGAATATAAACAATAATATCAGACATATCCTAATCAATATTCTATTCAATTTCTGAATTACTCTTTAAACACAATTTCTCCAACCAAGTAAGCAAACTGGGCCCCCTGCAAGAGTGGAATTGTTCGTAGTAGCATTGATTACCCCAATGCAGAAGTATTTTGCACTATAAAGATGCATGCATCTTGCATTGAAGTTTCAAAAAATCAATTTCTTTGGCTCTGTTGAAAAGGCCAAACCACAACTATTGCCACACGTGCCGTGAATAGAGTCGGAGAGAAACCCCTAAAAACACATGCTCTATGTGCGTGGCACTTAACCTGAATGTACAAGCACACATGTAGGCCTTTAACAAACAATTGTTTGGAGCTGATCTACAAACGGGAGAAGTTTTGTGGTACAGAAGGACAAAACAATCAATGAAATTCAAAATGTATTCATCTTCAACATACATTTTCCCCAATTATCTAATAATAAATTATTACAGGTTTCTAAAAACCTTCCCCCCAACTCAAATTAATTTCACCTTCACGTGAGCCTGCTCTTCTAATCATTACTTCTGATTGTCACTTATGACATAAACAACAAAACAATTGAAAACATGGTTGACACTTGAATACTGAGAAAATTACTTGATTTGACTCATTAGTTTTGATCAACAAGAGCTACAAATAACCTTTGCTTTTTATCAGATTATATTCAAAGATGTCAGAACAGTTTCAAGATGACAAAACTGTTGTTCAATTCTTATTCATTATAAACATGATGACCTCACTATGACTAAAAAAACTTATTCATTCTTGTCTGATTTATCATATTTCAACAACATTGTTTATATTTTTCTTTATACAAAATTGCTAAGCAGTCAAACTTTACAAAAACAGAGTCACTTTGTAATATCTAGCTTCTTTTGATGTTTTACTTATGGGCATTTTGTTATGCTGTATCCTAGTACATTCCAAACATCATTTCATACTTTAACAACCCACTACATTCATTTAATCTTAATCTGGGTTTCCATTCCCTGTACCCCATTTACTCCTCTTTTAATCCATTCAATCCCTGTTAGATCCCAGAGACCATACCCAAGGATATGAAACCCTACTTTCTCTATCTCTGGTGTATAACCTCTCCCGTTGCCGAGTCTTCTCTTTGTAAATATTGATCACACCTCAGTGCTTCTGTCTCTATCTCTCTCTTTCTTTCTCTCTCACTCTCCTAGCAGTCCTGATAAACTGGACTTTCTGGCAGCCAGTATTGATCCTAAGATGAACCGCTTGTCAACACACTGATGGACACTGGGCTCCATTTCAATCAAATATCCAATGTCTCAGAACACCAACCAAATTGATCAAGTAGGCCTACCAGTCAGTCAGTATAAACTTGAAGCCGATATTACTCTGCAGAGCAAATTCCTGCAGAGTCAAATTTGACTTTGAATGGTATCCAATGGGAGTTAATTCTATATTTTGAGTTAAAATAACTCAAGATTTTTTAATATTACTTAGAAAGGTGCGACGTTAGCTGAAGAACTAAATTCTAAATCAAAGTAACTCAGAAATGTGTCACTTTGATGCCTAGCTTGCACCATTCTGAGTCGAAAAATGACTACTCAGGAATAAGAACATTTAGTATATTTTCCTGCCCACTAATCAATCCATGCACATTCTAAAATTCATTTGAAAATTTACTTTGAGTTATTTATCACTTGTCAATACTGTTACGATGGAAGACTTTTAACATAATGCTTTTGCATAAATGTAGCATTTATTCGTCTTTGAATTATATGTACAAACATGAAGAGGGGTATTGTTCATGCTCCCATTCCTTTGAGCAAAGTGTAATAACTTTCTGATATAAATTCAATGAGAGATGACAATTCAAATCTCTTCCAGAGGATCAGCAGGAAATGCCATCCAGAGAACAAGACCAAGGCTTCTATCTCCTTGTCAGCAGCTGCTCGATGATGCTGTGATTTCTCCTGACAAGATATTGGATGAATTATCAAATATCAGCTAGCTAGATGCCTCAAGCACTCTCTTTGATTCATAATTTGATAGTGCATTACCTGATCTAATGCACACATCGAGTCTACAGAAGCGATGACCTCACTTGAGAAGCAACAATGGGATTGAAGGGCACTAGAAGATAGGGATTCCAAACAGAGAGATGGCTCTGAATCCATTCTCTCTATCAAAGGCTCTATGAAAAGGAAGAGCGAAGTGAACGGATAGGAGAGGGAAATGGAGAAGAAACAGGCGAGATGGAAAGCTGGCCTGGGCGGAGCCTTAGAAATGTCAACATGGGCTGGGATAAAAGACAAGACAATGGCTGAATAGTCGTGCAAACAAGCATGGAATAATAAGGGCCAATTGTATATATTGCTCTTCATCGCTGCTCTTTGCAACAGAAGGGCTACAAACAGTGCCGCCCGGAGCTCCAAGGTTGGCCAATGCAGCCTGAACTACAGCACTGGAGGGGTTAAAATCCGGTACACGTATACCCTGATGAGCTCAGCGAGCACGGTTATTACAATAATGCTGAAATGATATGACACTGCCTGAGGGGAGGGTGAGGAATTATGTGCAACCTAATGCCCAACATTGTATCACATGCAGCGCTGCCATGATCAAAATGGGTGAAATGAAAGAGGTATATTTCTGCGGTAATCTAATAAATCATGCTACGACTACACTGCATCAGGCAGCATCTTTCTGATTTCTGCTGTTTGGAAGTGCTTTCAATATTTTCATAACAGAGAATAACCAGTAGTCAAAGGGGGCCTTCATACCTCCCTGGTCACAAATAAATTTGGTATTTTTTGTCAGGTATTCTACTTGAAAAAAAAAATACCTGGAATAGTGTCAGTTGACGTGAAAGTGGAGTACTTTTTATTAACAGTTCCACCGAAGAAAATACATGTTTTCTTAGACATACTTTTCAAAATGACAAGAACTTGAGAAAAAATCTTTAGTCTTAATTAGGCTTGTACTGTATGAACTGCAATCCTACTCAAGAACACAAAGAATATGCATTCTTACAGAAGTAATGAAAACTTTTAAGGTCACGAAGGAAAAGAACTATCCCAATTTGGTTCTGGGAAGTGTGCTGTTAATGCACAAAACATACCAACAGCTATTTCTGAGTCTGGAAGAAGTTCTCAAACATTACAGGTACTCTCCTGGCGTGGAGGAGGATAATGAGCGAAATAGATGTTTTTGTTCCTCATCCCAGTGCGTTACCATGGTTTGTTGATTTTAGAAACACAATTGAGGACTGTACCAAAGGGAGAGAACCAAATCTTGGATATTGATCAAACAGCAGGGGAAAAAAACTGATCATGACAAAAAAATACAGAACCTTTTTTAAAAAACCCTTACATAAATATTCTTTTCACACTGCACAAATTTTCCTTAACCCTAAGACCCCCCCCCACCTTAGCGCCACCAATTTCCCAGGGTTGAGCTTATCCCAATTCGTTTTCACACTACGTTTTTAGTTGAGTGGGCTAGCACGGTAAACAGTACAGTACTATCTGGCCAAAAGCAGGGTTAGCCGGTTTATTCTGGTGCTAGCACCACAATCGCAGTGCTAAGAGATGCAATGTGAAACCAAACTGAGCTAAGGAAGAGTGAGGCTGAGCATTAGCCAATCACAGAAGTCGAAATTGTATGTTAATCACGCTCTGTGGGTAAAATCATCAATATTCATGAGCTGTGCGATAAGGTGTTAACCCCGGCTAAGCATATAGTATGGGGTTAAAATGTGAAACAAAAGTGGGGTTCAGGAAATGCAGTGTGAAAAGCAAAGTGGAGAAAAAATGATGTCACAGTCACACAAGTGAAATCAACTCCACATTGATCAAATATGACACTGTTCTCACTACCGTCCTAAAACTAGTTTACTGGAAACTAGTTTAATGTGTAATGAGAATGGTCGAAGTGGTCTTGGAAGCAATCTTCCAAACCGGTTAAAAGAAAACCACCACTCGATGTACATGTAGTTTTGAAGATCGCTTTGCCTCATTAAGCTGGTTTTAGCGTGAGGATACAACCGTTCAAGCGCGAAACATGTCACACCACTGAGAGTGCTCCCATAGCAACAACCGCTTTAAGTAAAGTGGTTTTGAAAACCACTTTCGGTGATCAAATGGGAACACTAGAAAGCGATCTTCCAAACTGGTTTCCTGAACCGGTTTCTAGTAAACCAGTATAATGAGAAGGGTGTCTATGTTACGTTATTTCCAATGACATGCCATTGATCGGTTTGGAGTCTATATAGTTGATGTGACTGTAACGTCAATGAGAAGTGAAACTTCAAGATAGGAATTGAGACTAACTATTGAAAGCTGGAAGTGTCTTGACAATGTAAAAAAAATGATAATTATATTTTGGAGAACAGCGAGCAAATGATGGGAATAACACTTGAGATAATGAGGGATTCTTCAAGTGTAAAATTTGATACATTTCAAAGTAATTATTCATTTTTTTAAAGATTATGTTGAGAAGTGCTAGCTAAAAAGATAAATTGGTATGACACTGAATTATGAATAAACAAATTGCAAACCATTGAAGGATTTCTCACAATACAAAGCAATATATTACTATTAATTTAAAGATTTGTTTGTAAGGGAGAGAAATTAGTGAAAACCACTCCTCAACCTGGCTAAATGGAAAGGGCCATGAATAAAATGAAAATATAAATTTTCAGGATGGGTAATAGCAGGAAACAGAGCATGACATTTGAGGAAAAAAGAAGATGAAAATAAGATTTGGGTTGAGGGAATTGTATGGGGATGTAAAAGGAAGACTAAAGAGCAAACATCTTAGGATTCTGTTCAAACATACAGGACAGAAAACCTGGTGGTGTGCCACAAATTCTGGGCCTTGATGCAGATCGCGCCGCCACGGTCTCTCTCCGCCTCCAATGTTAATCAAAAGGTTCACTCTACTTTAAGCTTCACCCCTTTTTTTGCCAGCTTGCACCAGTGCCAGGCTTCAAACGGAGCCTATCGATTTTGACATGTAGGGATCGAGAGAATGGCCGTGCAGAGGTACGGCGGTCGGAAAGACAAACACCATCCGATCTTGGCTCTCCTCTCCAAAACCAGATGATTCCAAATTTGATTACAAACTAATGTGTATTCATGCGTAGGCTGTTGTGTGGAAATTCTAGGTTTATTTTCTTCCAACCGAGATGTGAGGTTCTGGCCTTACGAGGCGATTTATCCTCCTACCCAGTGCTTGAGCTAAACCTGGTGGTATCAGTGATCTAGTTGAATAACTTATCCCACTTCCATTGATCTCCTTTTCTTCTTCTTTTATTCCATTATTCAACCCCTTTTTTCTCTCTTTGAAAATCAAGGGACCAGACCTATACCTTTAAGCCCCCCTGCAGCTGATCATACAAATCGGAATTGCAGAACAAGCTGGAAAGAATAGGAGACAGACAACCTTCCTTACGCCAAAATGAATAATCGAAGTTTATCAACGCACACTTTACAAGGACAGTGACATTTATGCCCATCTATTTGTCTATTTTCATATTCTGGCATGAGCATGAATGAAAGTTATGACATTGGCCATGATACCTGTTCTTTTCTCCTCAGACTAACACATCTTTATAAAGTAGGCCTGTATGATTTCATGTAGTACTGCTGTTTGGTGTTTACTATCATTCAGATTTTATGCAGAATTTCTTAAAAACAAAGGATGTTTTCGACAACTTGAAAGTATCACAGAAGCTTGCCAGACATAGCAACATGTATAGATTCTAAATTATTATAGTCTTTTATTATTTTTTAGTACTTAAAACTAAAATGATAAAGGAATGACTGTACTCTACAGGCTAAATACATGTATGTTTTTTTGCAAATTATATTTTATATAAAAAATTTGAGGCTGAACTTCCCTTTAAAAAAAATATACAAAAATAACATGCAAACAACAAGCAGGGTTTAAAGGTAACTTTCCAAGCAAGCAAAAGCTGAGAAACGTGCTCAGTAGTCACTGTAATCCCGAGCTTGTTTTCAAGATGTTTATAAACTGAGAAAACAATCTGAACTGCAGATTAGGAAGAGAGTCACGCACTGCTGAATGCTCCCCCCCCCCCCCCCTTTGTCCTTTTCAAGGGGGATAAAATACTGTTTATTGCAAATGAACTTTATATTAAAGTAGATGTTCTTGCCAGTCAAAATCTCTCACATCAACAGCTATATGGTTCATGTCAAATTGAAGACAAAGTTGTTGTGGTTGAGTGGATGGGTCTTCCAGACTTTAAACCACAATGTACTCAGTTCCAATCCCACAGAGGCAATACTGCCCTTTGCAATGCATTTATCTACATTTGCCCCAGTCAATCCATACATTAGGTACCTGGAAGATTTTTTTTATGTCCAGTACCATGAACACATACATGAAGGTAGTCACAATAAATAAAATAATCATTTTGATTGTTTATTTTTTGTCATTTAGTTCAAGATAAATTAACATGGTTTCACAACACTCAAGGCACTGACTAACAAGCAAGCAGCTCAGATTTCTCCAAATCACACTCGATGGTTATTTGCTAGAAGCGACAACAGCAGAAACCTACTTTTAAAAGAATACTTTGAAAAGTATCTCTATTATCGATTAAAGTTCAATATTGGTCCTTCTATCCATCATTTTCGAGAATTGACAACAGTCATAAATTTGTGAAAATTATGAGAATTTGAGATGCAGTTTAGAAATTGCATGACAAACAAACAAGGGCATTTTGAGAAGGCAATAATTCATACTATGACAGATAAGGTGAGTAGTGAAAGCGGTTGGCAACCTGCCATGCATGTGTCATATTCAGGGCTGACCTCCATCACAGCATGTTATATTTACTACTATGAACCTTTCTATGGATCATGCTGAAGCTGGGGCCCCTTCTGCACCTCATCAAAATACCACCATATGAAATCAGACTGTATTGATTAAATGATGTTATTAGTGTGAGAGAAAAACACTGAAGAGTGGGATTAGATCCCTCTTGTTTATCAATTATTTCCTTGGCCTAATAATAAACAATCAAACTCAATGAATATGGAGAAAAAAAACAGAGCCACTAGAATGAACCTCATATGGTTAGATTTAACATTATTGTCGCTGTGCAAAGGATTAGTATAAATGTTATCGATTGCTGATCATATCAATATCATTATTGCTGATCACGCATCGAATTCATTACACATGTATAACAACAAAATATTCTTTGCCAACAAATAGGCCTACATGTATTTGCTTGGGAGAAAAATGGGACTCCTACATGAAAAAAACCCTGTACTGTGTGATATCATCGACAATTGAAGGGTAGGCCGATAAATTTAAAGCAACTCTACACCAATACATTATCTTTAAAACCCTCAGTTTACATCAATCTGCCTTTCTTCTCTCCACGGAGTCTGTGCCCTTTTCTCTCTCTGATAAATGAAATCAAAATACAAAGCAGAATGCAAAGGCTCAATTTCTTGATCACAACTGACATTCAAACCATCCAACATTTGTGGCAGTGCTTATACACGACCGTAGGCCTTTTTTTAGGGGCAAACCTGTGTAAAAAAAAATGGAGTGAAGTAACCAGCTGATCATTAAGATTTTTAGTTGAAAAGAAGGATGCAACATGTAGTATGCCTAAGCAATTGAGTTTAGAAACTCTTGTCTGAATGCTCCCCAGGGAGTGGAGAAAGTACAAAAAATATTTGTGGGCATGCCAGGGTACGATGACTGGGGTAATCTATATCTTAAAGAATGAAATGTCATTCTGGGATATTACTATTACCATGATTCAGTATATTCAAATGTAGATAAAGGATTTCCATTGGGAAAAAACAGAAGATTCTTTTCAAAGTGAATAGATTCTATTCTCTTAAATGTCTTACATATAGGCCTCCATGTAAATGTACTAGTTTTTTTTTCTTACAGGAAGAGGATGTTATTCACAAATAATTTCAAAACAAAATATTCCATACCATTCAGGTACACTATACGTGGGCACATTAAAAGATTGATTTAAGAGTGTAATGTGAACACAGCCTTGGCCTCCTGATGTCGATGACAGCACACAATGTATTGGTGAATTTTATCAGACAACAATCTTGGGTTCTTGATGCCTATCTTGTGTGTGATAGAGAAGGTATTCCCTCTCATTTGAAAGGTAGAGTGCAAGAAGGTGCTATGTCCTATGTGATGCAATGTAGGACAAGAAACAGCAGTTGTGCTTCAGTAATGAAAAAAAAGTACAAAATAGGAGAAAAGGAAGAAAAAGGGAGAGCATTCAGAGGCCTGGGTAGAGTAATTGGTAAAAAACAATGCTATTCAATTCAAGCAAAACTGATGTCACCCTTTACATGTACATGTACAGTAGTTTGTCTTGCCCCCCTCGCTTCAAAATACCCTAGCTCCGCATAGTCTGCAGGCACAGACCTTGATTGAAACTTTGATCAGCAAGTGTGTCTCCATGCAAAGACTAGCACATACAAAACTTGCTGTTTCTACACAAGGCATGCATAGGCTGCACATTCAGACCCTTAACTCGAGTGAAGCGTTAGCACAGCAGACTAGGCTCCGCCCCCTGACAAGCATGCAACTCATGAATGCCTTTGAATAATTATTAAAGAATTATAATATAAAGGACAGAAGGAGGTAAGATATCGTTGTAACCACTTTCTTTATATCCCATTTGATCCTCAAAACATTTCTCTATGAAATTTTTTTTTACCAATGCTACATGTCTGTCTATCAATAATTCACAGCACCACAGAAAATATCATCTACTTCGAATATCAGATAAAGAATATATAGTGAAAAACATATTCTCAAATAAATAGGCCTATATGTACATGAACATATTTGTCTCAGGACAGTACATACAACAGATAAAAATCCATTTAAAAAGATGAGCTAATAATAGAGCCCCCATAAAGTAAATTATATGATATTCATCTTCGTCTCATCGGCATGGATGTCAAAAGCTTATGGCCTCAAACGCCAGTATAAAGTTTGACAAATTTTGGAGAGAAAAATGGCTGGAAAATGAAATGAAATACGAGTTACATAGCACCTTATTTGCGCTCCATGGTGTTCCACGTCATTGCCCTCAGCCCTCGTTCCATTTATCATGAAAACGCACCATTCAAAGCTAAAAGCTACTTGCCTCGATATCACTTTTGCAACCTCATCTTGCCTGAGCTTTAACAGGCAAGTCAACAGGAAATCTACCATTCTATTTTCATTGGTGCCCTTGAAAGCTGATAACCTCAGGAGTTAGCATTTCAGATCTACCCTTTTAAATCACTACACGCTGATGAATCACAAAGTACTTATTTCATTTGGAACACTCGTATTGTATGCATTACACTCCAAACAGCTGGAAAATGATTTATACCTAACATTTAATATCATAAAGTGAAAATAAAATCGACTGAAGTGCCAATAAGTCAGTTTTTGAGTATGCATGATAAAATCGAAAGTTCGCCCAAAATACTTTCATTTTCAGCATGGAAGATAAATCATTCATTGATAAAAATGAATAATAATATACTCAAAGTATTTGAAGATATATATTAGAGACTTTTTAGTAAATGGCTATCAAAACTTCAAATTGTTAACCTGGGGGGGGGGGGGTAGAATTAGCAGACTTAAAAAGGGGTATTAAAAAATTCATCTCATAGCAAAGGTAAAGTTTCATTTTTGTCTTTATTTATTTATTTTTTTAAAGTCTTTTCCAGTAAAAGGCAATAATGATATGTATTAAAAAATTGAGACCTCATTATTCCTGTCAGCATGGAAATCACACACAGTATCAGAAAGAAAACTTACTTTTAATATCTTACGTGTCTAGGCCTACAAGAATGTGCTTGAATTCACAGCCAGAGCTCTATGATTTAATAGTCTTTTGGCCTCGGTCATATCAATTATCAATTACCCTATTCCGCCTCTCCTTTGTTTATTATTCATCTTAATGGGAAAAACTTCACAGCGTCTTATTCTTTTTTTTGTTTGCCCAATAATTACTTAAAGATTTCATACAAGAGCACAAAAATTGATCCATAATGATGGGAGGGGGTCACAAAAAGAAAGAAGGTCATTACGTTGGAACATCAAACTAGAAAAAAAATGGCCTCCACTAAAAAAACCGGATTTTAATATGATGTAGCAGGCAAAAGGTCAATATAAATCATTGTCACAGCCGAAATAGAATTAAAAAATTAATAAAATCATACATTTCTGATTATGGGATTTCATGAATGTCACTGCTAGTATAAACATTTCTTACTTTTTATATGTGTACATGTAGGCCTAATACTTCACTGTTTTGAAAACCTGGACAAAAAAGGCAGATTTAGTATTTTGCACTATATAGCCACGACAGTTCAAGAAACATAATGAAATGATAGGAAGATAGCAACGGATACATGTGCGGAGGCACCTCTCATTCTTTATTTAAAGGGATTTGAAGCCTTTTAGATGTGAATTGACAGCATGACCTGGAGCCCTTCAAGTATCACTCACATCTCTTCTTCTTGATAAATCCTGCATAATCCATACCCTTGCCAAGATAATAGGCCTATACGCTCACAAGCAAGTAATGCATTCATTGAACATGGCATTTATGCCTGTATCAAGATTATTCTTTTTCAAATTTTGCATTCATTGCCCAGTTTAAGAGCAGGCCTATATATCAAAAACTTTCTAAAATCTAATATTAATTCATGGGAGAAATGTACATAACAATGTCAAGTTGGGACCGAGAATTTTGATTTTTTTTGTTGTTGTTGTTGAATATGACACAATAAAAGGTCACTAATATGGTATTTTCATTGCTGAAATATTTCTTCGCCATGAAAAACAAAAAAAAAGTGAAAAAAAAAACAATGAAAAGATTATTTGCTACACTGAATCAATATTGTAGCAGTTACTGTGAACGAACAAGTCACTTCATATAAAGGGCCTTTAAACTTGCCAATAAATATCATTAAGCAAATTACAATCCCATAAAAAAACTGTAAGGACTCGAATTAAAAAGGGATTAATTCTCTTCTAGTGAAGTTTCCATTTTTGAAACAATTTAGGGTGCTTTCTCTCCTTTCTTGAAGAGTTGATGTTAGACGAGATGTCTGCGTATCTGGAATAACATAAACTGAAATGTTTCTGGGGTCAAACATCCTTTCATTTGCTCCAATTTACAGAGAAATTTGATCTTTTGCAGTAAACAATACCAATGAAATGAATTGGGAACATTTCTGACTTTTCTACAGTCTAGCATTCAACACCATTTTTCAAGCAAATGATCCCAAGCAATTTGAACAGACTCTGAAAAACATGATATGTGAAATATGGTATCCACTCTCCTTTGCTGCATACAAAAGAGAAAAGAAAATGTGGATGGAAATTGGGTTACGTGATATATGAGGAAGAAAAAGACCTGTCAAGGGATGCTTTTGTCTTCTTTATCAAAAAAAGGACAATGCTCTAGGAAATTCTAAGCCGGCTATACCCTCAAGACTTGATAGGAATACCCAGCATGCGATGCATCAAGAAATCCATCTTAACATTGCCTGTTCTTTATAAGCCAGAATGCCTTTTAAAACTAACCAAGCTCTTGATTATCCTACATGTAGTTCTGAAATAAAAACACAATTATGCTTCTGCCGTTCCTGGGGTAATGGGGCTTGTCGCAGGAAGACGTGCAATCAAACGTATCTCCAGTAATCTAACACAACTCGCTTTACAACTAGAATTGTATTTTGGCCTTGGGTTTGATTATGCAAGTTGTGTTTAAACTCACCGACCTGTCAAGTTTAAACATAAAATAACACAACTTCCAAAATGCCAAATGTAAGTAAAAAACATGCGGTTCTGATCAGTTGGATGGTAAGTTGTGTTTGATTTCTGGAGCTGCTTTTAATGACAAATATCTATGCAACAGACCCAGTAGTACACCCTGTAAATTTAGGTTGAGTAATATAATATTTCTTAATGGTACTTTTAGACGATTTTTATGCTTTTTATCTACAAAACTAATTATACATAGCCCACGGTTCATTGACTGACAAAAAAGACATGAAAGATCTCAGTTCTTCCTGCATGACGTTATTCATTTATTAAAACGGTTGTTAAGGTGATTAGAGCGAATCAACAGTGCACACTTGAGTGTAAGGTTAAATGCATTTATGATTACTAAAATTAAATGTTATTATTCTTTCTATGAAATACAAGGCCTTTTAAGATGGTTGATGTGCACTCATGAAAATATGGCATCGATATCAACAATTAATTTCATGGTCTACTCTTTGCGTTGTAGGGTATTGACTTGCAGGTAACATGATTTTATGGTTCGACATTTCTCAACCAAAAAAAAAGCATATGCATGCTCCAAAAATAACACCCGGGGAGAGTTTCATGAAAGGACTTGTCAGACGATTTATCCGACAAGTCCGGTTTTATCCGACAGTTGCTATAGTAACAGTACTTCTCAACCAATCAGAATCCAGGAAAGTTGTCAGATCTGACAACTTGTCGGACGAAAATATTGATGAAACGCCCCCCAGGAGCACTATCACTCAGGAAAGGTGGTAAGGAGGTTCACACAATGTTGCTATAAAACTTATGATCAATTTAATGATTAGCTACACGAGACTGCACACAGTGCAAAGTGAAAAATAAAACTAGCACATTGCTAAAAATTTCAGTAAAATTGTATGTAAAATATGAAAGTGATGGCATTTTCACAAAAGAGATGCACAATTCAGTGACATGCAAATGAGACAGTCGATGATGTCATTCACTCACTATTTCATTTGTTTTTTGTTTGAATCTTCATTTTTAGAAAAATATTTGATAAGAACCAATATGATTGAACCATATAGTATTAAACAATGCTATTCCACAAGTTTAGGGAGGAATTAATCATTGTTTTACTTGACAATGAGGAGAAAATAGGAATATTTGATATTTCATATAATTAAATACAGAAGAAATAGTAAGTTGATGACGTCATCAGTCTTCTCATTTGCATACCGACCAGGATCTGAATATAACTGTCTTGTGAAATTTTGTGAAATTGAGTAAAAATTTAAATATCATAACTTTCTTATTTTTCAACCGATTTTGATGAAATTTTCAGTGTTATGCTTGTTGAGTTTTCCTGGTTTTATTCAAATTAACTTTTTCTCGGGGTGGACTTGTCCTATAAGCTTTGATGAAAAGATTGCAGTTTGGTTCCATGTAGACACAAGAAAACTACATGTACAATATCTCCTAAATGTATAATTTATAGGCCTACTCTATCCATGCATGAGCGATGGGTGGTACCAGAAGTCAATTAAAATGAAAGTTTCTGTAGAAGTCACCATATTCCTACATACAATGGCAAAGTTTAGCAGAATGAAACAAGAGCATTAGCGGCTCAGCGGCCAATCATGATCACAGTTTCAATAATAAATGTAGTTGCCAGTTGCCATGTTTGGCAAAGTTACCATAATCATATTAAATTCTTATAAAACAGGTCCCTGGTTACCACTGGTAAGCAATGAGGGCATTTATTCAAACCACCAAGCATTGATCCTTATATTCAAGCCCTGTGCTTTCCAGGTACCCCCACTTCTAACATCATAAATGGTATATTATAATCACTTGCATCTAAAGTATTGCTTAGGCAATCAAACATGAATTAAACTATAAAAGGGGCCTGTAGCCCTTCAAGGCCTGTTCTCTTCTGATCAGAAATTCAAATCCTGTATGAGACTCGTAATATATCAGTT
The DNA here is from genome assembly GCF_018143015.1 of Lytechinus variegatus. Lineage (NCBI taxonomy): Eukaryota > Metazoa > Echinodermata > Echinoidea > Temnopleuroida > Toxopneustidae > Lytechinus > Lytechinus variegatus. Next base: position 27,629,436 of record NC_054751.1, read on the forward strand.
TCAATAATACATGTAGTTGCCAGTTGCCATATTTGGCAAAGTTACCATAATTATATGAAATTCTTATAAAACAGGTCCCTGGTTACCACTGGTAAGTAATGAGGGCAGTTATTCAAACCACCAAGCATTGATCCTTATATTCAAGCCCTGTGCTATCCAGGTACCCTCACTTTTAAAATCATAAACGGTATATTATAATCACTTGCATCTAAAGTATTGCTTAGGCAATCAAGCATGAATTAAACTATAAAAGGGGCATTGTATTCGTATCATATTTCATATTTCGTATATATTATGAGTCTCATACAGGATTTGAATTTCTGAACAGATGAGAACAGCCCTTGAAGGGCTACAGGTGTGTTGGCATGGTTCCAGGTACATGGCATAGAAGGGGCTACCCTGGGTATGGGGATAGACCTTTATGCCCCCATGGGAGGGGGCACACCAATAGATTCATTATCCCCTCACCATGGGGATGGATGTCACCTGACACCGCCAAGTGGGGGATGTTTGCACATCACATGACCCAGAAACCCCCGACATGGCGACCAATCAGGAGCCAGTCCTGGTGGGGGAGGATCACCGAGCCTTTGGGTGGATGCGGTCAGGTACAGAGGAGAAGAGAGAAACGTGATTGACCCCTACAATCTAATTTGGCTTGTTTACTAATGGACCCAGGATTCCATAATGGAAGCGCGCGAGTGTCCTCATAAATAATGCAATCAACTCGCCTGAACTGACTGATTAGAAGGGGAGGAGATGGGTCGACACAGAAATCAACCTGTTATCAAACCGAAACAAGCATGGACAACTATTTTTGAGCACTTCAACCCTTGCACTTTATGATTTCCTATTAACTTTCTAAAATTCTGAAAATTATGTCAAAATTGCAATTTGCTAAGAAAGAAAAAAATTACAGGGGGAAATCTTTGAATAATTTCATTTACGATAAAACCCCAAAACAAGGAAAGGCATGTAACTGCTTAGTTTTGATGTTCATAAATATTAATTTCATATTGGAACTGTAAAAAATATTTAGTATCATGGCTTAATGCTCCATACAAAAAAAAAGAGATACTGTGTAAGAAACAGAATGGTACTGTCATTCTGACAGCAGAAAGAAGAGAAAAGGAGGGATTAGTAATGGAGATGCTCAGAGATGTTGAGAATAATGAGGTGCTAATACTGACAAGCATAAAAATGGAAAATAGGAGTGAGAGAGTCAAAGGGAAAGAAACAGAAGATCAGAGAGATCACGAAAGAAAAATGCAACGATTAGAAATTCAATACTTGATCAGGCTCCTCCATCCATTTGGAAAATGACCTGGTCATAGGAAAAATGGATTTCATCCAGATGACAAAAGGGGAAAAGAGAAGTGAAATTCCCAGGGCAAGCTGCGTAGTGATGTCAAGGGACTAACTCTGCCTAATAGATGAGGGAAATCTTTTAGCAGAATAATGGACATGATCTCCACAGCTTTTACTTTATTTCAGAAGAGACCTCTATCGTCTATACCTCATTATGCATGAAACAAAAGCTTAAATCCTCTTGTATTTTGGCTATTTTTCCCGAAGTACTTGTCTATTTCTGGAGTCAGTTTTTTTTAATGAAATACTTATAACAGAAGTGTACTACATATGTATATATGTAATTTATGCCTTCATATAGAATATTCCTAAATTATTCATAAGTTTGCAATTTCGCTTAAACTCTGCATGTGACTGAACATGCACATTTTCATGAACTCTCATTGAACCAAAATGATTTTTCTGATTGAAAGCAATGATAGTTATGCAGTTCTCCCATTATTCTTCACATTACTGCTTTTTTTTCCTTGCAAACTTTTAAAAATATTAAATATCTAACAAATTTCATGCATTTTTTGGTGTAGAAACCCCTAAATGTCCTTTATTCAAGTATATCTAGGGCCTATACATATACACAGGTATACATACATAAAAGTAACCGAGACTGAAGAGAAGGCTATAAAATGAATAGACAAGACAGGCAAAGCAGGGAATCAAAAAGTAATCTATTGATTTGCATGGTAGCCCAGTTACAAACCATTCATCTATATGTCAAAAGAATACAATGTTCATTGTTCATACTGGTAGATGATGTAAGATTAATCTCAGCAGTGCCTATTCTTCTTTAACATAATTTCAAATTGATCAAGCTTGCTTCAGTGCAGGGCATTTACAAATGGTGTTCACGTTCATCAGCTGATCACATGGGCTTTGTTCGCTATGATCACGGCCATTGATAATGAAGAGAATCGACCCCCCAGGAACAAAATACAAAGAAGAACAAAACAAAAATGCCTTCAGTTTATTTGTAAACAGGATCAATATGATATGACAGAAACTGGTAAATATATCAAACAGGTCATGAACCTGTGTAAATGAGACCACAAAAATATCAGTTGAGATCCATTTCCAGCTTTTAGATATTGGCTAAGAAGCATTATTCTTCAACACTAAAACTAATACTGTACCCCCCTCCTCCAAGTCACACCCACCCAAATAGGCATTCAACATGTGGCTTGGAAATAAAATTTGAAGAGCCAAGATCGATTAATAGCTAAAAGAGCCAAATTCAGTATTTTTTTATTATCAACCAAAAATTATTACCTGAGGGAAACTCATTATGTGTATACCAACATGTATACCATCACACATCACCAGGACTATAAATATCTTTCACCATTAGAAATAAGATTTTTTTTAATGTATATACATGTATATATATATATATATATATATATATATAAAATTCTGTATTTAATGGGTTGAAGTTGTGATATTAATTCTAAATTCATGAAATTCATAACAGCCTAATACTAGAATTGAGATAAATGGATGGATACTAATGAAATGAATAACACAATTTCTAGCCTGTGACTTGCAGATATTGCTCATTATTTAACAGCCCTAAAGCTACAGGAAAAAACAATGGTAATTCATCAACAAGATGGAGAACAAAATTTGAGCCATTTCACGACCGCAAATCAAGCTTGTTTCATTTTTTTCTATGTTTGACAGGAAATTGAGGGGGGGGAATAATTTGTCATATCTGTACCTGTCTAAACCCATCCTGTATGTTAAAATAGAAATATCTCATTTAACTTTATTCGTGGGGGGGGGTGTTGCCTTGTCCTGCTCTGAGTGCAGTTAAAAAACAACAGTTTGAAACACGTTTTTTAGGTATATACACCAAAAACAAAATTGGAATTGGTACTTCAAAGCACAATATATTTGAATGATAGACATTTAAAAAATCTGTCCACATGATCTTTATATGGCATCTACATGTAGAACTGAGCAAGAAAAGGGGGCATTTGCAATGAAGGTTAACAATCAATTTGTAATACAGGCATTCAATAGAATAGTGTCCCTACGTTTAAAAACACATTGAAAATCTGTAAAGATAGCAGTGTCAAAGTGGCACGGTAATCTCATCCTTCCTATCAAAAGGGGTGTACATGTATATTCAGGAAAAATATGCAACGTAGGCAAAAATTTGACCTACATGTATAGGCCGATATCTTCCTTCTCCAATTCCTATTTTCAATCCTCATCAAGACACATTTTTTTTTGTCTTCTTCTGTTACATGTACATCTCCCTTTCACCAGCCTCAACCAATTCCCTACCCCCCAGAACTCCTCTCGGCCCCTCCCCCATCCCCTCCCCACCCTCACCCAATACAATCCAACTATTATGACATAACAAGTCTATACCTCTTGCAGAAATATATGACCCTTGCTATAGCCTTTACCATGGTAACACCCGATTCAAACATTGTCAACTACAGTTGAAACACGAGGAGTTACAGCGGGTATGAACTTGATCTTCTTAAAACTTGTCTCTCTCTTTCTCTCTTTGCCTCCCTCCCTCTTCTCGCCATGTAAAACCACCAGTTGTTAGCAAGCATGAATATGCTGCGTGATTTCACTTGTTATTGATGAGCAAATGCCAAGTCCTTCAATCTCTATTCAAATCTTTTGTTTCTTTACCGACTATCGCCTAGTTCACTCTTGTGCATTGTGATATTGTTTGATTCAGCACTTTTATTGTGAATTTTAATGAGGTGATTTCAATTAAAACATCATATGAATGATGATCTGATACATTCCTGGGATAAGTTCTACATCAGAGGTTCTTAATAAGATAAATATAGATAAATCTATTTCATACATTGTGTTAAATTTTTGTTCATTTAACAAGATACAAAACATTGATATTTCAATTAAAAACACCCAACAGTTTCCAATGTATCCATTTGTTTGGAAATATACTTTTGACATTCAACTATAGATTCTAAAGACAAAAGACGTAGCCACAATCCAAGAGTGAAATAGGTTTCCTATACTAAGCTCCTTTCACAAAGGAAATAACTGCCAGTTTAGACATCAGACTACTCGATTTATCCTGCTGCTAGTTATTATCGATCAATCGGTTGCCAAACAAAAGTAGAGAGCAAAGCTGTTTTTTTAAGCTTGAACTATTAAAAGCTATTCTGCTGATATAACAAGCCCCTCGATGGCCAACCAGGGTACAAGGATGTCTACGTTTTGTGAGACATCCACACCACCCCATCTGAACATGTGCATACAAACTACCTGTAGATCATAACTTATTCAGGTCTCAAAATACCTGATAATTGATATAAGCATTCACACCCTTTCAAACCAGATAAAATTCTCATGATATGAGCCTGCAACAAGATCAGCATTCTTCTCACACTAGATATAATCAAAAGGCATAATAGGGCCGTCTGCACCAGCAGGAGTTTTCAAATCAGTGCGCTATTTCTGATCTGGCAAATTATCCCGATCTGAACAATCCCTAGATTATTTATAATGGAGACGCAATTATCGCGCTAGTTCGCAGGATTAATCTCGAGATTGCAATCCCATGTCAACTTGGGATTATTTGCAAAATAGCGCGATATATTTCACTAATTATCGAGCGGGAATCGCTCTTCTTGCGATGGTGGAGACGGGGTCTCTTGAATCTCGAGATAAATCGCGAAGAGGGCCAATCGGGCTAACATCTCGAAATTGAGGAAACTCGGGCTGGTGCAGCACCACCTTTGGTAATGAAAGGGCCTAATATCATTATATATTAGTTCTTGCAATTTGGTTTGACACTATAACGTTTTTTGCAATCTTTGATAAATCCTCTTTGTAATTTAAAAAGTACCTTCATGTACAGTACTGTAAATATACTTGTTTGTGGATGTTTCCTTTCAGGGATATTCCAATCATTAGCTTTCCCATTAGAAAAATACAAGTTTTTTTGTCAAAGGGAGGGTATGAAATTACCTGCAGTTAAAAGCACAATCAGCAGTTGGGACAACGTACATAAGGTGCGTCTGTTTGATCTTTCCTCACAAAGGGGTTTGTATGTTAGCAACTAAATTTAGCCCACTTAAAACACCTGATATAAATTTTCATGGATCATAGCATACTGCACAATTACATATTGTATTCCCCCTAAAAAGTCTTTTCGTTTCTTTATTGATTTACAAATTCCTGGCATTATCAGAAGGTACATGTGTTGTGTGTTAAGAGATATTAAACAGAAATAATAAGCTCTGCTTAGAAATATTGCATTAAGTACTGTATATCACCATTATCAAACTCTTGGATAGTATTAACACATAGGGCCTACATAAACAGAAATTACCTATAGGCCCTACATGTTTTGTAAGCACTGTCTTGTGTCATTCTCTTTCTTGTAATTCATTGAAGTAAACAGAGGACTACTTGTGCATGTGTAAAGCAGTACATGTATGAAACTCAGCAATTGAACATCATACCAGTAGCTTGAGAATGAATTCACATTTTTTATGAATTATTCATGACATGGACTTTTTTTCCGTGAGAATTGTAATAACAGGAAGCCTCTGCTTGATAAGGTGAACTAAATATTTCCAAAAGGCACTTTCCTGGAAACCATCAAGTAGGATAAGGCTCCAGGATTTAATTTCCATTTTATAAACATCATGAAAACAGTAAAAATGTTAATGCATTTTAAGAGGGGTTTCTTATTTTGTGGGCAAAATTTAAGATATTGGAAAATCAGTTACGTTATCCTCTGACTACCCCCCCCCCCACCTGATCATGAATACATTGAGTTCTTCCGAAACGCAATTAAGGAAGTTAGTTGCTGCTGGCAACTCGGAGGCGACATCAATTTTACTCTTATCTGGAACATCCGGACGGGGTATAAATTCCATGAGAAGTATAAGGGGTAAGTGCAGACCCTGTCATCTTACGTGTCATCTTCTTGGGCCTCCAGCCACTGGTGTGTTTGTAAGAGGATCAGATCACACAACTTGATAGCAATAGGCTACAAAGTTTGCACAGAAGAAAAAAAGGACAGTCACATAATTGATACATCCCATGCATCTGGTGCAAGCATGCGAGAGACAAGGGATGTTAGAAATTGAAAAATCCTCATCGTATTTCATCGGGGAAGAATAAATTGAGAGAGCTTATCCAGGAGTGTGGACAGAGAGAGGTGTAGTACACACTCACTATCATATCTGTATCAATATGTACAGAGACCCCTCCCCCCCAAACTCCTCCTGGAAATATCCATGGATCCTCTTTTGTAGAATCAATCAATAATTATCTTTCGAACAGGAAATGCAATATATATTAAAAGTGAATTCATACAATTTAATATCCTTTCTGAACATCATTCACATTAGTGCCTGTAGGGCCAGATTCAAATGTGGTGCTCAGTGTACAGCACACGTATATATGGCTACTCGCTCCATGAATCGGGACATGTAGGCTAATACAATGGTCAAACATTGTGGTGCCATCCCATTCAAATTGATTGATATATGGTCCGTCCTAATTAAAATAAACGTCAAAGCTTGTTTGAAACATTCATGGCGTCCATCTTTTGAGGTGGTGGCCATCGCTGAACCGTGAACATTCAGTGTGAGTGTCACAGGCGTATGAATAATAAATAAATGTCATCTGGTGTTTAGGAGATATCAGTTTTCATCGTAAACTATCTCCGGACACGTCTGTAGTGTAATATCAGGTCCCTATACTCTGAATGCAGAGCCATTAAAGGGTCATACGGTGTGACTTCATCATCTTCATTTTCCACCTATTTCTCATCGTGGATGAGATATAAATGGGATCGAGTTGGTGGAGGTTTGCCAAAATCTGAGCTGTGGGGGTCCTACATGTACATGCTGTCAGTGCATGACTGCTTGCAATTAATGTTTCTTCAAGATGACAAATTTTATGGCATTACCCTCATTACACACTTCGCAATAAGAAAAGTGATACGTTTTCTAACGAAGGCTTGTGACTGTAGTCATTATTATCACAGCAATTAAGAGACCGATTAGCTTAAAAACATCAGGTGATTCCCCCTTCGGACCTAAAGGTTTGCAATTACAATTACAGCATGAGCTGCAAGAGGGAAAAATAGTTCAAGATCCCGAATGAAGTTGAGCAATCCATTTAAAGATCATCCAGATTTGGACTAGGAAAATCTAAAATGAAATGAGCAAGAGCAAATTAATTTATAACTCGTTGAAGTGAATTTCCATGCAGAGCCCAGCTCTTTAATTTCCAAGGGCTGTCAGAACTGCCTGTAGCTTTTCCTGCAAATCGAGGCGATCTCATTCAATGCATTGCAAATCCCTCAAGATCTTGCCTTCGAACAACAACTATAATCCTTAGCCGTTTTCTTCAAGGAATAACGTTGCTTTTAGCTTCCTCTTTCCCTCCAAAGCCTCTAGCAAGTTTTATGGAAATGTGTTAATATGCATCTTAATATCGAGTAAGCATGGCCTGGTTGATGAAAGTCAAGTAATGGGCACTTAGTCCATTTCCCGACCCATTTTGAGTAAGGGTGGTTCATCGGAATGGACTTTCATCAAGATTCAGGTATAGTAATGGTGATTTCATTGTGATGCATTCAAAATTAAAAAATCACATCAATGAACGATGCATTGAAGAAAAAGCCATCTAGAGCAATCAACAAGTGGGAATTCCGAATAGGCATGTACCATTTTGCTGAAGGAGCTTGCCGAATTGATTCCTTGAGTGAATAATGATGAATGTTTAGCAATTATGAAGTTATCATGGTAAAAAAAAAATGGATTGTGAAACCTACCTCTCTCATCTTGAACAGGTCTAACTTTGGTCTCGGTTCCTCCTCTCTCCGTCTTTTCTTCCCGCACTTTTTCCTACTCGAGACACACGGTTGTGACCTGCATCTTGGCATGACCACAGCTTTCTTAAAAGTTCCTCTTGCAAACCCCCCACTGCTGGTCAAGTCCACCTCCGGAGCAGAATCCACGCTGCTCGTGAGCGACGCAACCGACCCTGAGCTCACCGACAGACCTTCCTTCTCTGCATCCTCCAAGGATCGTAGTCTGTGCCAGAGCCGCGGCGACGTAAGCGGTTTGAAAGAAGTCTGTTCTAGCCACACCGGTGGGTTGGTGCTGTTCTCCCAGGACGTGGCCGATGCAGGACGCGGTATCGGTGACTCAGGGGGCGTGGAATACTGATTCATGGGGTCTGATGAGTCCCCTGCCAGGTTCAGGGTCGTACTTGGGATGGACGAGGAATCCGAGCCTGGGTTATTATTATAGCTACTCACGTTTAGCATGGGAGAATGGCCTTGATAAGCGTCTAGCTTGGCGCGGCAGTGACGGAATGGGCGCCATATCTTTGATGCGTTTGGCTTCCACCTCGACCTGCCTTCCGTGACCTCCCCAGCCGACAGCGATCTACAGTGTCGTTTCTTTGGCGGTGCAGGGGGTGTGGTCGACAGGCTCTCGTTTACAGCATTGTGAAATTGTTCCACTGAAGTAACTGGAATGCTACATGTTGAGGATGATGACGGTGATGATATCGTGTTCGATACTGTTGTTGTAGTTGTTACTGTTGACGATGCTGTATGAACTAATAGACTTGAGAAAAAAGATGACTGCTTGGATGCAGCCAGGCCTTGAAGTAGTGTTTCTCCAACATGATCTGAATAAACGAACAAAAAGAAAATCAAAATAAATGACAATAAAAAAATACAAATATGCATGACTGCATGTATACGCACACATATCTTGATACATTAATAACATTCATGTATAAACATGCATAATACATTATACTCAGAATTTTTGAAAAAACACCACCATTTTGCATTCAATTTTTATCTAAATATACTTCAACATTTCACACTACAATACTTCCGTTTGGTAGACATGCATCAAGACATACTGCAAATGTGAAACCTATATTATGCCGCACTTATCATCTGTTATTCTTGGAATTTTTCCTTACATCTAAATCCTCATCTTGACATTTTCATTGACGATGATACAACATTCTCTGCCTTTCACACAGTATTTATGATTATTTATACTATCAAACAAGTAATCTTCTTCAGGTACATGTTGGGAGCCCACTGATGGAGAACAGACTACAAAAGAGATGGAGGGGACATAAAATGTCAATAGACTGTAGTGCCACGAAATGTGGACGGCACACAGAAAGTACACCTCATTATGCTCATCGCAAATGTGCATGTATTGAGTCTGCAGAAACATGCATTCTCGCTTGATACGTTTTACTGATGTGCTTGAAAGCAAGTTGCAATCTGAGCCAATTTGAGGAGTTGCTACCAAAAAAAGAGATAAATGGCAAAACATAACTGAGGAAGATAAAAGAAACTTTATAATAAAGAAAGCAGTATAAGATGAATATATGAGATGTATTCCTAGCAAAATACAAGACATTCAACTTTTCAGGCAGGAAAAATCAAAATGTAGAATATGGATTCCAATGTCCGTTGTGTGTACGTGGAAGGGGGTGGGGGTGCAAATGCATGTAAATTCACTTGTACAGGCATCCTGTTCACTTTTACTTCAAATAGTTACAGAAAAAGGTTGCTTTCTGCATGTAGATCTATGCAAGATGCGCACAAGGTGACGGACATTGTGAGGACCTTTTCTACAATTATAGAAGTGACATGGTTGTTAAGTGCTCAATCATGATGGCATGGCAGATTGGCTTGCTTTGCTGCACATGGTCCACTGGGAGAAGGTTTTAGATCAGGGTGCAGATCTGACCCAAATTAATCTTGCCTCGTGCATAATTTGGGATAAAATCAACATGAATTGGTTCCTGTACGGTCTAGGTTTACAAAGCGTATGAGTCAATGTGGCAGCAAGTTGTGAGGGAGGGGTACAGTCAATCTAAATTCAATAAAAGACGAAATTATTAGTATTAGCCCAGCGATTACCTACCTAAAACAAAGTAGGAATTTACTTGTTCTATATTAAAAAGGGACACTAACAAAAATTATTTACTTCATTTTAATAAATATAGGCCTTCAGTATATTTTTAATAGTTGGTTTCCCCATCATGGTGGAGTCTTCTAATGTACACAACAACCAATCTACTTCTATAAATCAATTAAGGTTAATAAATGCAATACGTAATAAACTACGCATGAAATATCGAATGTATTTTACATATCAATACAGGCCTATTCTTTTTTTAGATTTCCACTTTGACATTAAACCCAAACTGTGAAGCCAATGCCTATACCTTGCCATACTCCTAATGAACCAGCCAATCTGTTTATATCCATATTGGTTAAGTTGTTAACCTCGATAGCCTGTCCAAAAGTACTATGACTCAATAAACATGGCAGATAATTGACCAGAGTAATTAGGTCCTCCAAGTTGCAGTTTATCCCATCCGTGACGAGGCTTCACAAGCGCCGCTAAAGAGCCTTGGCCATGGTGGGGCTGCCGTGTATGCGCCGGGGCTGCCGTGCATGCGCAGCATCAAGATGCAGCAAGATTTGCATCTACGTTTTAACCCCCCCCAACAATCGATGATAAATGAGAAGCAACGTCATCCAATGACATTTATCTACTTTCAGTGATGTCACTGGACTTTTTACAGAGATGTGAAAGTCAGAAAGATGTAGGAACACAACACCTGCAAAGATATACATTTAGGATCATGATAAAAGCATATATTTTTAATGCCTTTGCATCTGAAAAAGACTTTTTGCTTTTATTTTAAAATAATTTAACAATGTTTTGAAACATCTCCCAAATCAAAATATTTACAATTCTTGTGCCAAGCTTCAAATGACATCACCAAATGCATTCATATTCAGCTTATTACATCCCCCCCTCTTTAATTGTTTTCTTTTATAACTTATTCCCCCCACCCACCCTCTTGCTCTCTCTCTCAGAAATAAGAGACACTTCCATCAAACAGATCGCTTACTCCTTTTGGTAGCACCATCATGAGATTTCAAGTTAATTGGGCTAATAGGAGAATTCAATAAAATCCTCTTTTTCAAAAGCAAATTGTTTTCTCTTGTATACCTACATGTACTTCATTCTGAAGTACGTTTGCAAGGAGCATATGAGTTTTATCATTTCGAAAAAAAAAACCCATTGGCTTTAATGCTGCAAATGTCTTCTTATTCATTAATCAAATGTTTAGTATTTTATCATGTTTCTTTCATCTGTAAGTAAAGAGAACTCATTCATGTACTTGATCACTATCCTTCCAAATGCAATCGTTAAAGATGACCTTGGTCCTCTACATCTCCAAGAAAACCGGAGATGAATACCTTTTTCTATTTTGGTCGGGAAAAGAAGACTATCAAATCCGACGAGGTGGGTGTTTCATAAAGCTGTTCGTGAGTTACAAGAGAATTTACGAATGACTGGTTAATCTTTCGTGGAACTGAATCACCAACAAAAATATGTTTTTTTTCAAGATAGGGTCGCCAGTCATTCATAAAGTCCCTTGAAACTAATACCAACAGCTTTATGAAACACCCACCAGGAATGGCTAATAAACTTGGATGGAAAGGATTCAGAATTTAGACTCAAGGGGGGGGGTCTTGGATGGACCAGAGTTTCAGAGAGAGAGGGGGGGGGGGGCACTATACAAAAAACTGACAAACACAAATGGGGAGTCTGGGGGAAGCTTATGAGGGGGGGGGGTGAACTTACATGTAACAACAAAAAACTGACAAATGAAATAGGGGAATCTGGGGGATTCAAAGGTCTGTTAGCCCCCCCCCCCCTCAAAAAAAGAAACAAAATCAATAGTTACATCTACATGTAGGCTACGTCCTTGTACTGGCCAGTTGGGAAAAGGGGTGTCATAATTATAAACACCTCATCTTGTGAGTTCTCAGCATCAGAAAAGACTATTCCCCATCAAAATCAATATTCTGCTCCTCTATCTCCTTTCTGAAGCATCTCATTTAAAGAGGCTTTATACAAAACCACTCTTTCCTGGATTCAATCCAATGCTTTAACTGTCCTTTTAATATAGAGAACGTCTGAGCAGTAATTTCCCTATTAATAGTCATATCCAGCTGAACCAGAGGAAAAGCCTTTAGATAGCAGACAATAACATATAAACCTGAATAGAAGTATTATGAGCTTTGAAATTAATTGGGCTAAAAGCTGGGAACTGAAATCAAAAGCTTCGTCATGAAAGCAGAATTCATTCCCGCAGCATTGTGAACATTCAATCAATAACCCAATTCTCTTGTATAGCAACAACATTTACTGTGCATTTCACTCATACATTGTATACTGATGTTGATTTCATTGTATAGCCATATGTGGAAAACTCTTCTTTTTCTAAGCAAATGAGAAAAAAATTAGATTGTGATGTGAATATCATTGCATACATTACAAACAAATATTGTGTCTTTTTAATAGTTACATGTAGATTGTAATAATATGAGCACAAAATAACATTCAGAGTATGTATGTTTGTATTCTTTTGTTGTGTCTGATTTATAATTTTGAAAATATCATGTTTTATAGTAGTTTTATAGGTCAGCCTACTCATAAGGGATGTTCTTTCCTGGCTGTCTCCCACTTTGCAATATGCCTTCCTTTCCTGTATTTTTACTTATGTTGTAATATACTTTGTTTTATTGTGTGATTTTTCAAAACATATTGTAATACTGTCACATAAATACAGCAAAGTGAAATAAATGTGAATTGAAAAAAAATGAAGGCAATAAATTATGAACAGGGCTGAATATAAAATGAATGCAAGATAACAATCACAACTCAATCTACATGTACGTGCATAGGAAGTCTTTAGACTTTATACTAGGAACTGAGTGAAAATAAAGGAAGGAATGACAGAAATAAATAAATAACGGAAGGATCTTTGGGTTATACATTTCAAGTTGAAAGACTGACTTGCTCATAAAGTTGGGTTGAAGAGATGACTCTACATGTACGTACATACATACATGTACATGTAGCACTATTGGGGGGGGCAATGTACATGTTTGGCAGGTTATTGGTTAAAAAATTTATCTTGAGTTTAACAATTTATCCGCCTAGACATGATAACATATGAAAAAAGTAACACAATAATATTGAACTTATATTGTGCCAAATCCACTCTGTAGAGTGCTCAAGACACTCTTCAATTAAAAAGAATTTAAAAGAAGTGTTTTCAGGTGCTTTTTTCAAGTTTCAGAGCTATTTTCAATAACTTCGGGAGGACTGTTGCATACATGTAACTTACGAAGATCAAATTTCAACAATTTTAATCAAGATTCTACATGTACATGTCAGAAGAGTAGCAACAGAGTTGTGAAGCAAAGCTTTGATCTCCTTGTAGATATTTGTGTACATTACAGATTGGATGGTTGTTGTGGTCAATGGAACTCAATATTTGACATAATACTTGTCAATCAGCTTGTGGTCATCCTCAGCATGATATACCATGTATATATGTACTATATAACTTCACTCAACTTTACATGCTATACACAAAGCACAAGTCCCATAGCAAAGTACATTCGTGCAATTTATTCACTCATTGCTTCATTACAAATGTCTTTATATTTTCCAAGAAACACATGAGAACTTGAATATATTTCTCTTTTATCAATACAAATTCTCTTTTATATTTTCCATGAAATATTTTTGAATGAAATTTTGATCACAGTATGTAGTACTACAATACGTGGGTATATACATGTATATCCATGGAGGTTTCTACCTCCACGGATATCTTATGCAATGCTAACCATTAAAAGTGATGTGTTATAATGACATTACATTAGAGACTGCAAAGAAATAAATGTGATGTGATCAATTTCTTTACTAATTTTATGAGGAATTAAAGGGTCATTTGCATAGCTTCGGCAGGGAGTGAGTGCATACAGACAACTTTGTTCCAGATGTGCTTACCGGTAATACATGTGTAGTTGTGTGGGCATGGACCTGATAGTTACTTTCACACCAGCCAAATAAAAAAAATAACCATAACTTCAGAGATCTGGTTCAAACCACAAAATAATAATTCTCCTCATGCATCGCCTGAACAAGGAATTTTTTTTCTCTACCGACATGAATAAGCTTTATATAAAAAAAGACGCATACTCTCCACACTTCACATCAGAACTCTTAAAGGGATACTGCGGGCTGAAAATATAAATAGAGTGAATTTCACAGAGCAAAATGCTGAAAATTCAATCAAAATCTGATAACAAGTAGCGAAGTTATTGAATTTTAAAATTTAGCAATACATTGTGAAACAGTTATGCATTGTCATGAATATTCTTTTTAAGTGGGCTGATGATGTCAAATCCCCACTTTCCTTTTTCTTTATTACATGAAATCATAATTGTTTGATTTTTTTCATACATGTGTGAATGCTATGTCTTCCTTATGAAATAAGCTGCAGCAATAAATATCTGATGCACTGAATCAGTTGTCAATCCAATATTTCCAATTCTTGAAGGAAAACATTGAATAAACCTAATTTCATATAATAAAATGCAAAAGAACAAGTGGGGATATGACATCAGTTTGCTTCATGAAGACATGCCTAGAACTGTTTCACCAGAATAATGCAAATCTTTAAAATACCATACCTTTGTTATTCCTTGTCCGATTTTGATCAAATTTTCAGTGCTTAGTTCATCTGATTTTATGTTCAAATCATACATTTTCAGCTGGGAGCATCCCTTTAATGATAATTTTTATATACTGCAATGCAAATATTCTCGCATTTAAAAATCCCTGCAAAAGCTCTCAGGATTTTAAAAACTACAGACCAATTTGTGGGTGTTTAAATTCAAGGATATTACAAATACTCTACTTTCACATTGACAACATTTCATGTCATTTGTGATTAGGATAGCACTCCCGATCAGAAAATTCCAAGTATTTTTTTTGTGATGGGTGGGTGTGAGATAGCACCTAATGCATCTCACATGAGCATACCTCCTGGTCCTTGCCCCTTGTGCTTCATAGCAATCAAGGACGAATACTTCTGATATACTGACCATGGACTTTGTATGTAATGGGTCTTCATTTCGAGGGATCAGCATGGATCATAACTACAAATATGCAATAGTCTATAATAGTCAGAGCATCGTTGCTGCTAGCGAGGGAAAAGGCAGCATAGTATTGTTTCCTAGCAAACACATCGTCGTGATGAATAAATTGGACTTTGGTGGTCATTAATCTTGCTTTTAAAATTGCCGATGGAATTGAAATTGAAGTGTAAGATGTCTTGGTCTATTTTTCTACGAATCACAGTAAAAAACTAAGATGGAAACCTACGCCACCTACTCTGCTTGTACAGGTGTGAGGTATATGGAAGATGTTCTTCCTCAAAAAAAGATTGATTTTCTACATGAATTTCCCCTCATTTATATACATCTTTCATCTTTAATCCTCATTTTCATTTATACCCATGTGACTTATTCACTGCTTATACAGTATTTTCCCCATTGATCTCTTTCAAAATCCTCCCTTGATAATGAGCATTCAGTGTTGCCCACCAAACCAGGTTCAACTGATCAAAGTCAGAATGCCGTTTCATCCATTACTTCAAACCAAAGCGAATAAATTCCCATTTATACTGACATATTAGACAGAAAGAAAAGAAAAAATTCTGCCTTGCCCTTTCATTCTGAATTTCCTTGACATTTAAATTTCCTCAAGTTTGATATTTCAACATGCATCTTTCCCAGAATAACACAGGCCCAACATCATCCAAGCAAGCATCGCAATAACCAAACCCTAAAGGTGATAAAATTTCAAATTAACCTCAACGGTCATCACAGGATATTGCTCTTTCATCTTTTTCCCCCTTCTTCATTTCAGTTTTCTCTCGGACAAACATAGCATTCTTGAAAAATGGACAGTTTAATGATACTAACCACAATCATGGTTTGAAAAATTTGCCTCATATAAAACCAAAGTGTATCAACATCCTCTTCATATAAGTGCATAACAACATCTCTTCGTTGATAAATACTGGTACTGAAGTATCATCAGGACGGACTTATTTGACTTGCTCGGATTTTAATGTTTTTAACTATGGTAGAATCGAACTGTTTTAGCTGTGATAGTCAAATTCATGGTTGCTGTATAATAGAAATTCCCATGTGGAAGAATTGATAACCATGAATACATTAATAACATTGATATGCTATATGACTGCACATGTAGTTCCTATGAACACCATAAACTGGTATAATATCAAGGCAGGCATAAAAACTCACAAAAATAATCCCTTCATTAATAATGATATTCACGGCAGGAGGGTTTTGTTGCATGATAGGCAAGCATGATTCTCTGGCAAGCCTGACATAGAGGCATCGCCATGAGTGAATCTGCTCACGTGTTCCCCCTGCACCACGCCGCAAATTGAATCGCAGAGCAAAGACTCGCCTCCAGCCACAGCCAGCCATTGAATTTTCTGGCATCTGTAATGTAATTTTCCAAACCAGAAATTCTGTCTCTGTTCAAAACGGCGCAGGAAGGTGGGGAGCAAGCAGCTCGAAATAACATTTCTTTCATGAAAGGCTTTTTTTTCTATTAAACCAGTTCCACGGCAGAAACCGATTCCATAAATGTTTTAACAGAGCCATTTCAGGCTTCACAGGAGCTGTTTTCTAATTGGATTTGATAAATTTATGAAACCATACCTCGAAGCATCCAATTATCTATATTCCTAAAAACACTTCAACAGGAAATTACATCACTATTAAATTTCAAAGCATTTTTTTTATAGAAGAGTAGCCACTTTTATGCATACCTTTTTTTTACTTAGGAATGTATTCAGTTGGGAAATTACCGATGACAGATCAAATAACCTGTCTTCTTTTTCTTCAAGTACTGTATACATATATATCCTTTATTGATTTCAGTGTTGTTTATACTGTATAAAATATAATAAATGAGCAAAATTGATGGAACACTTAAAAATAACCATAATAATAATAGGCATTTATATAGCGCCATCTATCTAGAAATATTCTATTCCGAGGCGCGTTGTTATTATTATTACCCCGGCTTTAGCTCGAGCTGCCTTTCAGCGCTCATGCATTCAAGGAATTAATCGTGCCGGGTACCCATTCACCTCACCTGGGTCGAGTGCAGCACAATGTGGATAAATTTCTTGCGGAAGGAATTATGCCATGGCTGGGATTTGAACCCACGACCCTCTGTTTCTAAGTCAGAAGACTTATCCACTGGGCCACAACGCTCCACACATCAATGTTATACTGATATCTGAATTGAAAAATACATCTATTAGGCCTCTGTGTAACATTATTCATACCCCATTGGCTGAAAATATTGTCATTTTATCTGTCACTGCCAGACAAGTTCGCCATTAGTCAGGAGCACCATCAATTTTAAATTGGTTTCAAATATCATATTCCTTCATGAATATTGATTTATCCAATATATATTGCTGCATCCTCTTTACAAATAAATTTATTTTTTGAATGACAGCTTGAACAAAAAGTCATACAGACCTTTTAAATGAAAATAAAATTGCAGGACTCTTTGACATTTCTTGTTGAAAGCTGCCTATAAACATATCTGCAATAAACTATGACAAAAGAAATCCACAATGTAAATGTACACGTACGTACATGTCTCGCACACAAATCTATCAAGTCTTGTACAAAATCATGTCTTGCAGATAAATCATTTTTCTTGTTACACTTTATATAAAAACTGATTCATGGTCTGAAAAATCTATGTTAAATATTTTAGCAAAGTTCTTTCAAATTTCAAACATTAAATAATAATCAAGTCTAATGCATCATCAATCTTAATTATAAAATAAGTCTAACAGCTAATTGCAACTATGGGGTCAGATAAGAACTGTTTTTTTTTCTTTCTCTCTCAATTTTTGTCCAATATTATTCTCGGGAATTAACCTCTAAATCCAAAGGAAGTGGGCGTCAGGAAATATAAATGATGAAGGTACATGTAAAAGGATGGGTTTATAGTGGAAAGGAAATCTAGCCCCAACTCTTTGACAGGAAATAACGCAAAATCTGCCCCAAAATCGTTTGCACTTGCTTGGCATTTTACCTTTTCTATACATCCACCTGCTTTGAAATAAAATGAAATGATAGTATTAAAAGTCGTATGGAAATTGCTGCCACAGAACTACATGTGTAAAGCTGGTTGTATAACTTTAGAATAGGGGATGATGGCGGTTTATGTAGCTGAAAGAATGACAGTAGAGGCTGCAAACCAGATATCTAGTTCCCCCTTGGGTCGGGCATGACAAATATAACTCTCTCTCATGTCCGGCTATAGGGCTACTGATGCGCCCTAGTTTAGAGGAGAAACATAGTGCACCTGCAAGAATCGTATTTCCCTCGACAAAAGCCAACCAGGAAAAATCTTTCAAAATAAATTGCCTCTGCAGGCCAGAACGCTCTCCATTTGGGGCGGACTTTCGGACAGTGGTGGGGTTAGGTAAATAGTTATCATGTCAGGCAACCAAGCTCGATGGAGCCTTTTCTTGTTTGCTCTACAACGGCACAAAATGACCCAACTCTTGTTTCCATTAAACCTATCAAAGCTCCCTCCAATTGTGAAAAGTTCAGCATAAACACGGTGTAAGGATTACCCTGTCAGGGTTTTTTGTTTTTCACAAAGTCTCCATCTTACCCTTTTATTTAGAATAAGCACCGATCGAAATATTGTAATGATAGAATATCTTGATTGTAATTCAAATTTTCCAGAAGTGGAAATTTCCCCTTTTTCAGTGCATGCATTTGCTGAATATCATGCATACATGTATATACTCCTTCTTGTTTGTTCTCGTTATTCTTTGCATGACAGCAAGTATTGCTGCAATGTTGCTTGCACATTGACTGCAGCTGCAGGAGCCATTGCTGCTCTCTATATTGAGAGCCTGGTTAATATGTTGTTTGCATTTTATTCTAACAGTGTGACTGCTATCCTAAAAAATATGCGATGCATTACTGGGTACAGCTGCACACAGCAGTCCCTATACATGTATGCATACAATGATGTCTTGTAGGACCCACTGGCAGAGCAGTTTGTATAAAACTTAAGTGGCTACCCTGGGTAAAAAGAATATCATTATCATCATTATTATTATCAGGACATTCCAAGTATGCAACAATGCAAAGCAATACACAACAATATATGCACCACAGTAAGACTCTGCAGGCCTCAAAATAGGATTTTCAAGGGGACAATGCCACTTTGGTGAGGGGCAACTTTTTGAAATATGGCAGATGACAGGGTGACAAGACATTTGCTCCTGCCACAATTGCTCCAGACTTTATTTCGTCTATGAAGATATATATGCTAGCGTTGCAATAGGGTTTTATGTTAGGTCTAGCGTAAAATGAAGGGTTGAAGTTCCATTGGTGTGTAGAATTCACAGCAGAGCGATTGTCGCCAGAGCAAATGTCATGGAACCAATGGCAGAGGGGACCATGGTATGATTGATGGAAGGGGCACCAAGGCCACTTTTAAAGGGGCATTTTAAAAATGAAATGAATTTTAAAGTCTTTGTTATTTATGAGAAGAGGGTCCCATGGCAAAATAAACGAGGGCGCATTTCTAGTGGCTTCAAGTTAATAATCAAAAGAGGGTACTGCAGCACCGAAGGCCATGGCGTCTGGTGGCCCCCAGCTATTTCAAAATCTGCCTGTTTAAAGTTGGAAGTTAGTCTGCAAACACAGACTCCAGAAAGAAGACTGTCTGTGTCAAATAAGAGATAGCCTCAGTACATAGTGAATCTAATTTCACTATTTCAGACTCTGTATATATGCACTATGCGAATTGCACAAGAACCAAAGGTCTGTGACTGCAGACTAGTTTGAAATGTAGAGTGAAGATTCTCACCTGGTAGTAAGGCATCTTGTAGTGTCTGTTGTAATGCCCTGGTCTTACTCCTAGTCTGGTACTGAAAAGGGATCTAAACATATGAAATAGAAATTGGGACAGAAAGAAGAAGAGGAGTGGTGAAAAAGGGACACAGTTGGAAGGAAAGAATGAGAGAAAAAGGAAAAATTAAGCATTTTCATTTGAATATTTACATATTTAGTGATTTTAATATTCAGAATTCTAATTAAAATACTGTGAGGCAAAGGAATTCTACTCTGCATAGAATTAACAATTTGACAAAGTATCTATTACTATAACTCACCCTACAGTATATCTAAGAAAATGTGCAAATCAATAAACTTTGTGTAAAAACTGAAAAGATGAAGTAGCATGTTTGAAGTCATTTTTTTTTAAATCAAAGCTTACAATGGAATTAAACTTCAGTACATGTAAATTTTCCAATTTCTGATAGCTGAAGGTTGAAATTCTCGAGGAATTCATGCAGTCCATGGAATGCAAATGAATATATACATCAGAAACTCAGCATGAATTTTTATTTCATCTGCAAACAGCTTCGGTGACCCAGAAAAAATAAACACTATCCTCATCCCTGTAGGATGAGGAAAGACAGGAGGTTCAGTGGTGATGGGACATCTTCAGACTGCGTTCAGACACAGCAGTCGCTATGCTTTATGTAGATCTACTAGTGGATGGCCTAGTGGTACTGGCACTGAAGGGTTCTCATCCCAGCCATGTAGGATGAAGGAAGACATACATGTAACTCGGTGGTGATGGCACATCTTCAGATGATGTTCAATTGCAGCAATTGCTTCAGTTTATATTCACTTGGACTAATATAAAGTAATGGAAGAATTGAGGTCCAGTGGTTCAGACTATCGCCTTTCAATCAGAGAGTCATGGGGTTCTAATCCTAGCCATGTAGGATGAAGGAAGACAGAAGGTCAGTGGTGATGGAAAATCTTCAGATGAGATTCAAATGCAGCAATTGCTTCAGTTTCTATTCACTTGTTCTATTAAATAAGTACATGTGTAATGGAAGCATTGAGGTCCAGTGGTTCAGACTCTCGCCTTTCAGAGGTTCTCACGTTCTACAGTAGTCCTAGCCATGTAGGATGAAAGAAGACAGAAGGTCGGTGGTGATGGAACATCTTCAGATGATGTCCAAATGCAGCAATTTCTTCAGTTTATATTCAATTGGTCTAATAAGTAATGGAAGCATTAAGGTCCAGTGGTTCAGACTCTCGCCTTTCAGAGCTATAACATTGCAGTATTGGGGATTTTCCAGGGCTCTCTTCAGCATTTCAAGGGCAAAAATTGCCCGGAGACCCCAGGAGTGGTTTAATACGTGTACACAATCATGGCTCATTGGGCTCAAGCTAATTCGGTTTTGAGAACATTGTTTGATTGAACATAAAGGAGATCTCAGTTATAATTCTTTGGTGGATTTGCAATAGGTTCAGAGTTCAGACACAAACTGTGTATGATCCAATCTAATATACAGGCATATAACTATTTGTCAAAATTACAATTAAAATGGTTTGCATTTGGCAGTCTCAATTGCAAACCTTCATTATCAAATACAGATGACGATTCCTTCCCCCCCCCCCACACCCACCAGGGGAGAAAAAACTTGTCAATAAATTACTCTGATTAAAACTTTTCGTCAAAAATATCTTCAGAATATTTAAAATACTAAAGCTCTATTTCCTTTAAAATTTTCATCTTCTTTTACATTTTGCAATGAGCACCACGCTTCTCAACTGTGTATTTCTTATTTTTCCCCCCCAGAGGTGAACAGAGCTGCAATATCAGATTTGTATTTTTATAGAATAACAACAAATATTCAAAAATAGGTAGAAGCAAACAGGGAGCTTGGCTTACTGCCAGTGGGAAAGTGAGAGGCGAATATCTCCTTTGATTTGATTTACATGAAAGAAAAGGGCTTGATTTTCATGCCAATGTGATAGCTCCCATGATTACACAGTACATTGCACCTGTAATGTCAATAAAACAGAGGCACACAGATATAAGGGAATGCGTAACTCACAAAACCCTTTCAGCATTTCAACCGCAAACAGTCTGGATCAAAATACAGGTAGTGCGGACCCAGCAAAAAAAATTGTGCTTATTGTTTCTGAAATGGTTCGCATTGTCTTTTATGATAGCAAGGAAATAGCGATGCTGATAAAGCACCCAAAATGTGATGTAGATACATGTAGATAGTATTGCTAAGAGTGCAGGGCCAGTGCCACGAAACAAGTGAACATTGACGCCGAGTCCGCACTATATTTCCAAGATGAGAGATGTGTTCCTATAGTGCAGACTATAGAGCAGAATAGACCTACTGACTGTTGCAGTCCTATTTCATCAATTCACTTCAAATTTACCCAAACCTTTTCTCTTGGTAACCCCCCTCCCCCCTCTCTCTCTCTCTTTTCTTTCCCTTGAATGTTCAATTCATTGCAATACTTGCCTGACTATAGGCTCATTGAATATGCATCATGGGTTATGCAGTACAGGCAGTTTTTCCTCATGGGGGGGGGGGGTCAGAGAGCTTCATTGAAACAATCAGCCCACAGCCAGAATATATTGAATGGAATTGCATTGAATTTATTTTCACACTTCACAAGATAACAAAATAATATAATACAAGAGCACATTTGATTACATACAAAATACAAAAGATAATGGCAGTATAATATAAAAGTTGAGTATGAAGGAACCTGCATAAAAAAACAGAGCTTGTAATGTCTGCAGGTTCCTTATTAAAAGTAATTATGAAATTACATGTAGCAATCAAGGAGATCGGACACTAACAAAAAAATTCAGACTACAAAGGAAAAGCCAAAGATTAGTGTCAAATCGCAGGGTACAGAATGAGAGGGAAAGTGGATAAAAACGAAATACACTGTCAGGGGGGGGTGAGCAAAGAATGAAAAAATTGTTCTCAATTGGCCTTTGAATTTATCAGCAGGGGGGGGGTGCCCTTACATCAAAATTACATTACCATCAGAATTAATTGAACGTAGGCCAAAAATATCTCATTTTTCTGTTATACTGTGTAATCTACATGTACGCAAACAACGACAGAACTCAATTTATTACCTAGACCTACGTAAATGAAGTCAACTGTTATCATCAAGAATAAAGCGTTGCCCCGTGTTGCTATAACAATGGTTGAGATTAAGATACTGGTAGGAGAGGTGCTGTATAAAACCCTTTTCTCCCCTTGAATTACAATCAATAATGATTTCAGATCCCTCCCAGGCAATGGTATTGATGTAGAATCCTGTCCAAATACACACACCCACAGAGACACACATAGTGTACATTTGGGCATTGCAATTGCACGCATGTGACTACATGTACATCCACTCAACAAACCAATATTTTGAACACTTCTAATCATGCCGCAGATCTTTACATACATGTACAATGATCCTAATGATGATGTACATGTACCAAAAACTCTTCAGTATCATTTTCATATACATGCATGTAGAATCCCTGTAGTACATGATTCAGTCCCATGTTCACATATGCCTTTAAATGTACATTACGTGTACACAAATGTAAACAATGCCAGTATTAGCTCAGGAGGCTACTCGATAAAGTTTTAATATATTGAGTTTTCAAGCAGGAGAGGTTCATATGGATGTGCGGACAAAAGAATTCTCTGGGCTGCCCTGGTACTATGATTTATCATACTCCATCTGGATGAGAAATAATTTGAATAGTAACATCAGGAAATTGAATTACTCACACACCTACCTGGGTATCCTTTCAAGGAGGGGATGGAGAGAATACCCTCGTTTATCCGCATTACTCATTTACACAGGCAAAATTCATCAGAAAAAAATATAGGGCGAGGTAATGCTATACATGTACAGTAGGGTCTATATTCACACAAATATCCATGAAGTCTAATCGTCCAAATTAGAGAATTTCAAAATATTTGGTAGACATTATATAATTTGGTAGACATTATCATAATTTAATGAAGATAATAATACATGTAGTTGTATTCAATCTTTATCTAGCATATACAAGTTATCATCTATCGTCTGTTACGCCTCTGAGCTTCCAAGGGGACTTCTGATACCCTGGCTTTAGCATGACCACCCTCTTTGAATACAGCTCGCAATTATTTCCAGGAATTAATTCATGCCAGTGACTCATTAACTTCATCTGGGTTGAGTGCAGCATAAAAATTTATCACAATCCTAATAATAATCGTTTGGTTGATCATGATTTAACAGAAGGGCATGCACATTTTAATCGACCCTTCCAAAATGTAAGTTTTGTGAAGAGACCTTGATTTCTTTATTGCACATACATGTATTAGAGCTTTATATTCTCAGGTCTGAATGGGGCTAGAGAAATGCCCTATTTCACTTCAGTTTGCCAATTTAGATTAATACGTTTGAAAGAATGCCATAGTTGCTGGGCATGATGATGGCACCTCACGTCAAATAAACCAGCATGAAATGATATTCTCTTCATACGAATCCAGGGACCTCAATAAACTGCTTTTTCCTAGGCCTGCTACAGTAGCACCCCTCACCCCCACCATTACTGCATGCCACTATAATGTACTCCTGCACCAGCATCCCCCCCCCCCATAGCTGTTGCGTTTATATCAGGATAATAATGAAATTAATGATATTTTTTAAAAATTCTTAAGCTTTAATTTCAGGTACTGTAAACAGGGTTGGCTTTGCACAATAAAAGTGTTTAAATTGCAATTAAATTTGCGTTTTCAACTAATGTAAAATACAAAAAACATTTTATTACAAGTTTATACCTAGCACTATAATAGGAAGAACTGCACTTACAATGTACAGTAGATACATCTGGCTACATGTTGATCACCTTCATGCATAAAAAATACCATTAAACTCTAAAAGAAAATGAAATGAAAAAATGCAAGAGCAAGGTGTGTGATCATTTTTTTAAAGAACAAATACATGTAAACACAAGGAATTCTTATAGCCACTGAGTAAACAATTTCCGCACGATTCATTGTTCAACTCCAAGTTTTTTTTAATGTTCTCTATCAAAAAAGAAAAGCAAACAATTACAAAGGTGACAGGTAAAAATAATCTTGTTTATGATGACTATCTCTCTAGTCTACATGCCATATCTGAATGTAAACATACATAAAAACAATGACAAAACAGGATACATGCAGTACATGTAAAACTTGTTTTGAAAATACTCTGTATTTATGAAAGGTTACTGATAATACAGCAGCAATGAACCTCCATACTGCAGAGGTGTGGTTATTTTTATTAGACTATTCCTTTCATACAAGTGTACATTGGAATTTTTAATACAAATAAAATACTTTCTTTTAAAAACAAGTGGCCTAAATGAAAAGGCCTTATTTTGTTTCCTTATGATCTGGTAATGCCTACATACATGTACATGTATACCTGTACATTTATGGGCATAGTCCTAAATGTAGACCAACATACACACACGTACCTGTACAGTACAATGTTTATGAAGGCCTACATGTACATGTGCACCAACGAAACCAACTCTGTTATTGGAAAACAAAAGCAATAGATTACTCTAAATGTATCTATAGTCGATTTCCCCAAAACATGTTCTTCCTGAAACCATGCACCTGAAACTATGTAGAGCAGAGCCTCCACTGTCTTTCGTCTTCCTTCCTTTTGCTTTTCTATAGCTTTCTTTCTCCCTTTTTTTTGGTTCCTTTCAATCTTTCATACTTTTATCCTTTATCTAGTTTTTAAATATATCTTTCCTTTTCTTCCTCATCATTCCTCTTATCCTTTATTTTTCTTCTTGAATTTTATTTTCTCATTCATCTCACTATATTTTTTTTCATTTATTATCCTAATCACCATCAAACCATGGTCTGTGGCAAAATAAGATTGAGCACAATGATTCTGGCTCGTTGCTTTCTTTGCTTCTCCAAGAACACTCATTATATGAGCCACTCCCTTTTACGGTAATGCGTAGGCCTACGATCACCTCAAACTATAAAAAATAATCCAAATACAGGTGCTAGATTGATACATGTACAGAAAAAAAAACAAGTCTATCAAAGCTGTCGTGAACACTCAGTTTACACTTGGTGATTTTAAAATATACTGTGTGTTTCACCATATACGTCTTTTTTTTACATACAAATAGGCATATCCATCTAGATACATGTATTAAATGAACAATCACATACTGAGATTTCTCAGTAGGCCCTAAATTAAGTTGTACTCTAAATTTAACATTACCAAAATCAAGTAACTGGAGGCTTGTACAGAACAAAGTCATCTTCACTTTTTTCAATGGATTATGCAATGAGTATGTGTCGCTACGTTGGTGAGAAACCTTATCTTTTGTTGAATGTACCTGAAGCCCCCCCCCCCCATTTATAAATTACCACCAAAAACAATACCAAAATTGAATCAGTCTAGTTTGGCCTTCAGCTTTAAAAGCTGCAGATAAATCCTGTATTCCTGTTCAACACATAATCAAGCAATTTATACATTGTAGAGACCTAAATCAATAGATCTTCAGCAAGACATTTATCCACATTGTGCTGCACTCAACCCAGGTGAGGTGAAAGGGGACAATCATCCACAAACATAATATACATGTACATTTACATTGTAAGTACATATAGGGCCAAATTCTATGAAAACTATCTTAAAAACACAAACAAATTGTTGAGTCAGTTTTTAAAACTTGTCCATCATAATGTCAAGGTGTACAAACAGGGTGACACCCTTTGAGAATAGGATTGTTAGAATGAAAGAGACTCTCATGTAAGAACCAAACAATTTGGTAGACAGAAAAGGAAGCACTTGAAGCCCAGGTAACACTTTCCAAGGTAATGCTTTCATTGGCCTCAACAGGGGCTTTCATACATGTACCAACTCAATCACAATAATTTATTTGGAGACCTGTTTCTTAAAAGCCTCAGAATTCAGCATCAGTTTCCATTTTGAAATGTATTGTATATAAACCAACCTGTAGGTTTTTTTCAAACTTGTAGGCCCTACTTTGCATTTGCAGGGGAACCTGGTATTTTCTGATTGAAGTACTAGAATTAGAAATCCAAATCAGAAAATACCTGGGTTTTTATGTGATTGGTAGGGTGTAAAAGCACTTTGTCACTCTTTGTCAGCATAGGAGAGAATGCCTCTTAAAATCCTCCTTGTGTCCCATTTCTTATTTCACAGCTGTCTTTTCAAGATCAGCTCCATTTTTAACAATTGCCTTGCACTGCCTGCAAATAAAGAGCTCTGTGCTTATACAGGAAAAGGGCATACAAACAAGGCCGTTTCCTCTCATTCAGCACACAGCGCAAGTGAAATTAATATTTCTTTGCCAATATACACATCTCACAATTCTTTTTATTAATTCCAGCTATTATATCCATTCCAAGTTATAGTAGCTAAAATAATTCAGATAAATTGCTACAGCGTTTGTGTCAACAAGGTTTTTTAATATCTATCACACTAAAGGGGAGGTTTACAAGAAATAAATATTAAAGCTAAAAGAGAAATTATATCTCAAACAGGTTCTACGTATACTTGTAAATTGCATTAATTTATTTTGTCTATAGGCCTAATTAGGTGGTCTGTCTATGACAGATCACCTATTGATTTCGTCAGAATTTTCTTTATTATTTATTTATTCTTAGCACCTATGTTTGTCGCCAACTTTTCTCGGAATTGGCTGAATCAATTTTGCTGATTTTTTCGTCATACATAGAATCTATCATAGAGACGGCATACTAAGCTTTTCAAGGTCATATGGTCATGATGACGTCATCTACGCGCCATTTTGTAAAATTCTTCATTTGATCATATCTTCATTATCAATTATCAAAAATTAACAATATTTACATGACATTAACTTCATGTCAAGGGTCAACTGTCAATGTCATCAAAGGTCATGTAGAGGTCATGACGCGCGCGTACGCGCGCGTCAAAGGTAAAAAAATCGTCCAAATGACCTATAAAATTTTTTGGGTACGTTTCAGGTCATTTTAAGCATTTCAAAAATTTGCGCGCGCGCACGTATGCGCGCGCGTTACACCTTAACACAACGCAGAAAAACCGTTTTTTTAATATCATTGCATTGCTAATAAAATTCTGAGCAATTTGATACCTTGATCAACCTTCTACAACCATTAATAAGGAAATTAACACCCGTTAAACTTTGCAGCACGTGTGCGCGCGAGCTCTCACTATAGGCCATATATGGGCAAAAACATGCCTATTGTAAATTCACTGTAGCTCTTTAAAAAGTCCGTTGACCCCCAATTTTTTTTTCATATATCGATAGAGTATTAATTGTAAATTTGATTTCATGTCACCATTGTCCCTAAATTATATCGTGACGTCATCAAATAGGCGCCCAAACTAAAAATTTCATTTTTTTCAAAAATGACGTCATCAAATTTATGCAAATTTGGCTGTAACTTCTCGAATATAGATCATTTTTCGCCCAAATTTCAATATGTTGTAGTTTATAATGTACTCTTTCTCCTCAGTAAAGATGAATATTCGTTTTGAGAAACGCATCATTGCGTAAAACAGCGATGAAAAGAGGCATGTCATTTTTCCTCATTTTGCGTGTAATCTCTATGGGACATGAATTTTTCCCAAACTAGATTCGACATTCCTCTATTTCGTGAGCCATATCTCCATTTTTTCTTGTCAGCTTTCCTTGAGCTTTTAACATGTTGTAGCTGAGATTCTGGGCTATCAGAAGTGTGCCCTTCATTTTTGGATCAGATGCCGGGATCATGCCCGTATTTCACTTGCAAAATTGGAATTGTAATTTTCAAAATTGCTTACGTGTAATCTCTATGGGGAATATCGTGGCTCAATGGATAACGCATTTGACTTGCTTTCTCGAGGGCGGAGGTTCGATTCCTGGGGTAGAAAAGATGATTTTTTTTTCTTTTTTTTTTCTTTTTGCCACCTCTTACATGATCCTTTATGATAATTAAAAGGTATGAAAGTTAAAATTTAGCAAGATAAAACAGATTATAATTGTTTTTTCATTTCACATGTATTTTGTGTGTAATCTCTATGGGACATGACTTTTTCTCAAAACTAGATTCGACATTCCTCTATTTTGTGAGCCATATCTCCATTTCTTCTGGTCAGTTTTGCCGGAGCTTTAATATGTTATAGCTGAGATTCTGGGCTTTCGGTAATGTGCCCTCCACTTTTTGATCAGATGCCGGGATCATGCCCGTTTTTCACTTGCAATATTGGAATTGTAATTCTCAAAATTGCTTACGTGTGAAGTCTATGGGAAACATTAATAATCACATTGAGCAATGGTCAAAATTTATTCTTAGGATGTCTAGAATCAAGATTATCAATCATATCTAAATGATTCATTTTATACATTAGCCGACTCTGAATGAAAAATCATGACAGACCACCTAATTCGTCCGCATGACGAATTAAATTCTAGTTTTGTAATGTAGACCTATATCTAATTTTCAGTCAATCCTTATCAAAGTTGCTGTTTCCTCAATTAATTACGCGTGGGTCTATATTCTTTTATGCATTTAAAGAATATATCATAATCATAATTACAATATATTTTCATTACTATTTAATAGAAAATGAATAAAATATGTAAAAAATAAAGGTGAAGAAAGTGGACCCACCTTTGGCAAAATAGCGGGAAAGTTGACATCTTCCAGAGACTGATTCTGCAGCTTTTCTGTGATGAGTTTGAGCATAATTCCTGTCTATCTCGTGCACTGCCAGGCTGAAGATGGGCATAGAGAAGTGTAGCTTAGCGACATGCAGAGATCTATGCTGTATTTAATCACACATCCTCTGCTGTAATACGCATTGGAGCTATAACCATACTCAAAATGAAAAAAGTGGGGGGGTTCCGATGATAGCCAAATATAAAATTCACCGGCGCAATGGTATCAATTTGCTTTAAAATCTTTCTGGGTTTACTTCTTGGCCAAGTATTTCTTTTATGAATGGTGGTTGGATGGAGCCTGGCCTTTTGAAAGAGGTCGAGAGGAGGGAATGTGAAAAAAAGGCAAGGGGGCAATTTATTTATGCTGGATTTTTTGGCTCTGCATGATCGACCCTGTCAGCGGCCAGAAGGCTAGGCTGAAAGGAATAATGATGACCTGGGAGCACAGTATCTGCACAGAGAGAAAGTGAGAGAAAAGGATGATTAGTCATTGAGGTAAAAATAGATATATTTATTTTGAAAAACAAAGTATCCAACAATATAGGCCAATCCAGGTCTATCAAAGCCCATGGCAAATCGCCTTGTGAAGAGCAAATTGAGCTCTGGCATATATCCAGGTCTAAGCTCCCAGTTTAAGATTAAAGAGAAGGTTTGATTCTTTAAAAACGAAGAGTAATATGTGAGTGTTGTATTTCTTAAAGTCAATAAAATCAATAGGCTGAACTGAAGCCAAGTAGCCAACTGTGAGCTGTGTGGTACCGTGCACATGCATATTCAAATTCTATGTAAAGTGTACATGTAGATCCAGATGGTTTTCTCAAATGAATTGAAGAGGTATTTAATTTGCATCTACATTATCATATCAACTACATGATTCTGCTTTCAGAAATCTCTTTCATATGGTTGAGTAGAACTACTATAAATATGAAATTTTCATTTGCAACACTTTAGATTTCTAAAAACTAGAGTCTAGACAAATAACAGAAAAGGGAAATTACTTTGTGATACTCATGATTGTCAACTCTACAATGAAAGTATCTCGCAAGCTCCCCTCTATTTCCTTTTAATAAATGCATGTGTTTTCTCGTTCATTACTTATGACATGCAATCACAGAAACCTACATGTATTTCCAATAACATAATTTCAGTGCATGACTGAAAATTTATTCAATATCTAGAAATGACAATTTGTGCTTGATTTTAGTATCTTTTTTATAAGATGCAAATTTGTCACTTCATTCCCGAATGATTAAAAAAAAATCCAAGTTCCCTATAATTTATTTCAATAAAGTTTTGCACAAGCTTTCTAATTATTCTGTTCGTGCTAAACCAAACTTCTAACTGAAACCCGAACGGACTTCTCCTTTAATGCTCTATCCCATAATAATCACATGGTTCACCCTCATAGCATATTAACAAGTCAGTCTATATAAAGAGTTACCTAAATATAGCATGCTACACATGTAATTGTATGCATTCATCTTTAGAGTTAGCAGGTGGTTCTATTTATTAGCAAATAAAATTTTTATTTCTTTAAGGGAATCTCCATGTTTTGTACAAAAATATTAAATCTTGATACACATGTACAAGTAGCCTATTGCACAATATACATGTACATGCAAGTTGGCATATGTAGACATTGTTTTACATGTATGCCTACATTTCTGTTTTGTTTGATATTTCCAATTACAATGTACAAACAAAAGATAATTTTCTGTTTGTACAAATAAACATATACTACATGTCCCAAGCAATTTCTGATTCTATACACATTGAAGTGTCTTCAAGGTGTACATGTAATACACATTTATCATTTAAATATTCCTGTGTGGATTCGAATCAACTTGCAGAACCATTCAAGCAACATAATATTTCTACTGTACATTGTACTTTGAAATCATCAATATGATTTTAGGGCTTACCACATCTACCTCAACTACATATGCGCAATGTATTGTTTAATTCTTCCACACTAATTCTTTAATTTTTATCGTTCATTTTTTGCCGAGCTGCACTCTTTATCCTCCCTCCCTCCATCCTATTTCCTTCCAGCATGCGCTCATACTGTATTCATTACAAAAAGTGACCCACTTCGGAATTGGTTTCAACTTGCCTCGCTAATGCCAAGATATTTTTTATTTCTCCCATTCAAGCATGAACACAAAGGAATAGCTAACTGCTGGAACAAACTGACCAAACTCCATGAGGAAAAAAAAAGTTTCTCAGTCCTCCCCAGCATGTTACTGAATGCATAGGCCTGCATGTATTGGTTGAAGCCTGCTGAAGCCTTTGTTCCATATTGCTATACTCAACTGACTTTGGTGATATATATGAACTAAAACTACCATTTACTACTCAAACGCAATTCACTTGAGGAAACATGGTGCTACAATCGTAATGTATAAGATTCAATCAAATGGAAACTACATGTAGAAAGGAAACAACAGATACAGGCTGCATAATTGATGTCTGAAATGGCTAAAAATACTCTACCATTAAAAAAATATATATATTATATCAAATATTTTATTACAAAAATGATGATATTAAATGGTGGTGGTGGGGGTGGCAGTAATGACGATGATAGTGATCGTCATAATGATTGTGATGATGAGAATGAGGATGACATTGATAATGATGATAATGATGAAGATGTTCATGATGATAATGTAAGAAAATAATAATTGCATGCCATAAAGACATTGTGAATGCATGTAATAACAATCGTAAGTTTAAGTTAGGGTAACTACCGTACATGGTTGTTGTTGTTATTGTTTGTTGGGTATTAATGGCAACATGTCAGGTTTGTATTACCGTCAACTCAGTTACTATTTTTTCCTTTCTTTTTGTTTCATTTTTATTCCTCCCTTCTTTCTTTCCTTGTCTTTTCCTCCCTCCATGTGTCCCTTAGAATATGGTCTGTCTTTATACACTAATGAATTCCACTATTTGACTACTGTTGTTGAAACCCTTGGACTGGCAGTCGATTCACACATCTGCTCTTCTGTCATTTTCAAGTGATGATTTGCTCTAAGGCTCATGGCTATTGTGTTGAAGGTTTATTGATTTTACCTCTGAAACTGGATAGTCATCCAAAGACAATTTTCCAAATTAAATATACGCAACCTCAGCCATGTTCCTTTAATTTTTTTTTACTCCGCAAATATTAATAGCAATACTGTCGAAACACAGTTCGAGCAAAAGGAGTTGAAAATAAAAACACAGCAACCCACTATGCGGGCTCAGTTTCAATCCCCAAAGCAAAATGAATACTCACTCCCTCTCTCGTCTATCTCTCTCACCATCTCTTCCCCCCCCCATTTCCTTATCCCTGTTCACACTAAAATCCTTTGCAGGTTCACGAGACATGAGATATTCTTGATCTCCCAGGGTGTGTTCAATGTCGATTTTCAAATTTAAACAGCAACATGAATCACGATTAAAAACTCGATTAGGAAAACACCGAACTCAAACACGATCAGCGGTTCACTGTTCAGTGTCAAAAATATAAAAAGCCGTTTATATCTTGATCGTCTTTAATTTCCCCGCTTTCGTTAGCGCAGCTTTAATGCAAAGTATAACCAATACCTGTTTTGTGAAGGCTTCCACTGCAAGAGCAAATTTAAAGACGTTTCAAAACTCAATTGTGTTCAATGTCGCATTCGCGATGCTCAAGGTAGTAAAATTAAAACTGATCACGTTTACAAACACATCTTTTTCAATATTTAAATTTTCCTCCAAATCATGATTTGAAAGACGTTTGTAACTTTTACGACCGGGAAAAGACGACAATGAACACACCCTTTGTTCCTCAATATATCCACGTTTTGTAATCATGTTTTCAATCATGTTTCATGTTGCCGTTTAAATTTGGAAACCAACATTGAACACCCCCCCAGATATATGCACTCCATTTTCCATTTCATAATCTTGAACTCCCCCCCCCCCCCTTCTCTCTCACCCACTATCTTCTCTATCCCTTATTCCTCATCCAATACCCTCTCACTCTCCATGATTTTCTCCCCTATTCCCAATCCCATAGGCCCATGCATACAAATAGCTGACACCCAATAGCACACTGGGGCACTTTGGCAATGGTCATGGCAGTGCACTCCCAGCATGTCAGGCTAGGTTTGGCCATTATCAAGCTCACACAGCCTGAGGGGAGCTGCTAGGCATGCAGGTTGGCTGGGTATATCACTCACACAGAAGTGTACATCCACCATCGTCACACCCGCATATATGTGTGTGTGACAAACCATTTCGCCTCCAGCAATCAGAGTGCAAAAAAAAAAATCCTGCAATTATGCAGATGCCTTCATTTGCATTCCATACTAAGGCAGCATATTTCTCAATGGGTGAAATGCAAGTTTACGAATGCTCTTCAGAATACTACAGATTCGATTTCACAATGAGATGTCTGTATTTGACTACACTCTTTATCTGAAATTGTAGCATTGCTCCACTGTTGAGAAAGTAAAAACAGAATAGCAATCAATTGCTTGACAATGAATGAAATCATCAAAGACAGTGCCTGCACTGAAAGATTCAATTTGTGTACTATGTACATGTAGGATATGTAGTACCAAATTTAATGTATATTATAAAGTGTCACTCGCAGACAGAAACAGCTCTTGGTATTCAACATACAGTGTACATGTACATTGCACATGTAGTGACTTTCCATACAAATGTGCAGTGAACAAAAAGGCATACAGTACTGCATAGTATACAAAAAAGGTGAACAGGATCCTGTACATGTATAATTCTACTGTATACAGTATATCCACTATTTAATGGTCATGTAGAAAAAAACATGCTGTACATAGTACATTACATGTGCATGAGTGTATTGTGAGGAAAGATTTACATCAGAGATGGGAGGGGGGGGAGGGTACAGTGAAACCACCAAACATGTGACCAACTTCTAACAATTCCATGTATTTTGGCATCTGAAACCATTAAGATTTTATTAAAAAGAATGAACTTTAAATGTATTTCACACCTAATTTACTGCAGGCTCCTCTTATTAACCAAATAATAAACACAGCTTTTAATTTGTGACACTAGTGGAGAGCAAAATATTTTGGGTATCCAAATGCACACAATGCAAGTGCATCATGATAGTTGCACATTGTACGTAATGTAAATAAATGTACCTCGTGCGCACTGCATTGCCACTAACTGTGCATTTTCTGTTTAAATGCCAAATTTCTAGGTGGACTTTACATTATTTATGGACATGAAATAAACGGACATTGAAGGACTAGCAAATAACACAGTAACATTAAAATGGAGGATTGAGGAAACTCAGGTATTTCAGCTTTTTGTGTGTACTACACTGTAAGAACACTCATGAATGTAATTGTTATGGGGAAACCCCATCTCTGAATCACATCCACCCAATGTATAGGCTATTTCATCGCTCTTGCAGTGCTTGTAGACATGTTGCAATATCATGAATGGCTAAAATACACATGTAGGCAAATTTCAATGGACCATGACTGCAGTGTGAGTAGTCTATTTCAGAATCCCAATGTGAGGACAGTACAATTGTAATTGCAGTCAGAAGCTTTCGGAACCCCCCCCCCCCTTTTTTGTGGTTTTGTAAATTATGCATTATGGACTGATTTCGGCTCTAATGATAATAAATTATGTAAACTGTTTTTCATCATCACTATCCTTTACAGAGGGTCAATGTGGCACCCCGAGTACTTTCCTGCACAATATTGTACATGGCCTACCAGTATATGCTCATGAATGCCCCTTCCTCCAGCCTATAGGATTCTGTGAAGATATTTTTCATATTTTTGTCATCATATTTTCATTACAGAGCCTAGACACGGCCCCAAAAGGCTGTCTGTCACATTTGATAAACAAAGATTGCATTTCCATCCACTTAAAATTACTGTTTCGCCCTGCAAATTATTACAAAATATGAAATTTATCGGATTTTGAAGCTTTTATACACCTAATGTATATAAAGGTATCATACTCATGAGTAGGACTATCGAGATCTGATGCAAATTATGCGAAACGACCCATAGTCCTATTGAATATTCATGAATTGAGCTGTGATTTCCACGCATGCGAAATTCGCGCTTGCGATGCTTTGGAATCAGCGGTGAATTAATACGTGTGAGGAAACTGTTACTGGCTCTAAATCACCAATTTTGAGACTGATGCTGATAGAAGCGTGGAAAAGAAGTGAAACTTTGTGAAATGTAAGAACATTAGTTTTTATTAAAGGTCATGTTGAGGCGGTAGTGAGGTGGTGTGGAGCCTACACGAACATTTGAGCCAGGTACTATTAGGCGGGGTGCTTTCAAAACGATGAAATGAGGGATGGGCGAAAATAGCACAAAATCGTACGAATACATTTTCAGATTCATGTAAATTCTTTCCAGTTTCAGTAGATCCGAAGACAAAAAAAATCACTTCTCAGTCACAAATTCACACACAGGCACACTTACAAAATGCGTCCGAATCTAAAGTAAAAAAAAATCAGCATGATCAGGCCTGCTAACACAGTGACATGTTTTCAAGTATGGTACGGACTACGGTATGATGGGGTGTCCAAACTTCGCGCACTTTTCAAAAATATTCATCAGGCTTAATTTTGTCCACAAATTATTCATAATTTATACAAAACCAATTCAAGAAATAGTTACCACATTGACGGCAAGATCGTAAACTATAAAATCATGGACGAAAATGTAAAGTAGGTCACGGGGTTTCGCCAGTATCGCGAACACCCCATCTATTCCGATCGGCGAAAGCGGGCTGTGCTGGAAACCGTTCAGAAAAAGCGTGACCTAACTTCGCGCACCAAAGCTTTTGTGGACATTTAAACAAAGACTCAAGCTCAAAAAGTGAAATATTTATATCAGATTGATGGCAAAATGCTATGGAATCGGTTAGTACCACATTTAACTCACATTTTTATGATTTCTGCTTGTAAATGGTGATATCGTGATGCTTGTTGCTTTCTTCAAAACGGGCGCTAACGGTGACAAATTTGCCGATCTTTTGCCAATATTTTCATGAATACTGGACTAATCCCATAGAAACTTTCAGCGAAGGGTAATTTTAGGTCGCTTTTCACATTAATGATGTCAGATTTTAAGGATATTGGCTAGTTTGGGAGATAATTACCGTCCGCGAAGTTTGGACACGCGCGAAGTTTGGACTCACTGCCATACCATTCTCTATCTTTGACTTTGAAAATTTATAATTGTTTTAAAGATTAATGTAAGCTTTAAAGCCTAACTTATTGTGAGACACACAATTTGTCTTGGCTACAGTAACACACAACTAAGTTACGGCTACAAATCAGACGGCCGATCAAGATTATCGGCAACGCAAGACAAATGCGGACAAATACCTCAACGCAAGCCAAGTCAATGTGCACGGAAGGCAATCCGGTTGGCTGGCGTTTAACCCAGTTTAACTACATCTTTCGTTGCTAAATCTCTCTAAACCTACAACAAAACACTACATAAAAATTGGTTTACCTGGTAACTGAATAATATATACCTCTCCTCACATCTTCAACTGACTCGAAAAATTTACTTACCAACGCTCGGAACACCAATTGTTCCTCACGGTTTCATTTTCCAGAGCAACCGTTCCAGTATTCGTCACCCAGGCTGGCGAAATACACTACCCACAAAGTCGAATCGAGCTAGCTAGCTCTCGATTGAATGGCCGCATCAACAGCTGACTAGCGAGCTTGCCAGCCGCATCTTGTCCGTCCGTGATAGTCCGTGTAGCGCAGCAACAAATTTACTTTTCATAGGAAGGATAAGGTACAGTCCACTAATTCCTAGTCTTCTTACATGCATTTTAACAATACCAGAAATATCGATTTTTTTTTCAAAATTAAATAGCAAATGCCTGGAGGAAACCAAGTGTTAAGACGAAAAGGGAGGCGCTTGCCAGGGGCGCTGTTTTCCCCGATTATGTATACCCTCTGCCAATTCTGAAATTAGATGTCTCGCTTTGGGTTTGGCATTGCACTTCTCAAATGACCTGAAATAAACTCATATCATAAAGCAATCGAATCATATTTAATTTTCAGTCAAAGAAAGCTACACCCCTCTTCGTTTGCCCTATGAGAAAATCATACAGACCTGGAAAAATATTTGGATCAATTTTAAGCCCTGCCCCCCCCCCCATGATTGCAAACCCTCTAATACCTTACCCATTGGCAATCTTGTTATCCCTTCCACATCAAAATAAGCAAAATTGTTTTGTTGTTTAAATGTTGTTTCAAATTACCTCACCTACAGGTTCATAATTGTCATCAGGCATGTTTACCATATAGTCCTATGGCAATTATTATTAGAGTGATCATAATTTAAAAGAGAGATTAAAGAATTGAAATTCTCTTCTAAACTGTGAAGATAATGATAAAAAATGATAAAATGAGCTGAAAATTGAACAGAAGAACAAAGTTGAAAATTAGCTCTTTAACTTTGACACCCCTGACAAAAATTAAGGCTGAATCTCCATAAACGAGACTGCGGGATGCCCAAAGCGTTCTACAAAAAAAAACATCCTAGCTTCATCATTACGCATTCACGATAGCACAAAATTTGTGTATTGCCTTCGATCCCAGGACTATCCCAATTCTTAACTGATTTATCAACATTTTTGTATCCCCGTGATTAGTCTAATGAATATGACTTGATATGCAATTTAACCACATGTTTATTTGTTTCTATGAATTTGTTTATTCGAAAATGTGTAATACAGATTACAGAAAAAAAGCAAAGATATTCTCCAAATAACCCCCTATTTAATGAATGTACTTGTCCGAATCTAATCAATAAGAAACGTCAGAAAGGTTAGACCAATCAGAGCAGAGAGAATCCAGCAGAAGAATGTCATTCATGAAGTTGTGATCGGGAGCATGCATGCAACGAATACTACATACAGGCCACAACATATTTCACTGGCGTCTAGTACAGATGGAGGTGGGGCGGCTTTTGGCAATGCCCCCCCCCCAAAAAAAAAGAAAGAAAGAAACTTTAAAAAGGGGTGAAATGTATGTTATTTTCTGAATACATTCGAGAGCCGAACACAAAATTAGATTTTAATTTCTTTCTCATATACATGTAGTTTCCCGGCGCACCAGAGGCCCAGATCACTTTTGGGGGTCGTGAAGGGGACACAATTTCATTTGTGACAATTTGAAATCCTGGACATGTAAAAACAAATATTTTGGGACTTGAACAAATCTTAATTCATTGCGAATATTTTCAGTTATGATTTAACAACTTCGACGAGAAAACTGCCTTCATTGTTTATTTTTGTTTTCAAATATTTTTTATACTTATTTTAGGGGGCGCATAGGGGGATGGATAAAAAAAATTGCTTTGCCCTTCCCAAAATATACATAGTGCAAGTGCCCACTCTTTCCCCGCTCTGCGGAGCGAGCAGGGCTCTGAGAACAATTTTTTTTTACTGGCGGTGCTGATGTAAATTTGAAAAGCAAAAAAAAGGGGGGGTTGCGACAAAGTCGAGGTCAAATTGGCAGCGAAAATTTGAAAAAAAAGCAAACCAAGTTTCATGACAAAATGAAGGCCATTGGTTACATTTTTCAAATTTTACACATCTTTCAGAATGCATGGGGAGCTGCCTTTGAAGAATATTATACACGCAGCAAGGGCCATGATTTTTTTTGGGGAAATGGAGTAACATGGAGCCTGTAGCATTGTAGCCTACAAAAGTGTACATGTGTAAGTTGGGTGTGGGGGGGGGGGGAGGTCCTCTATATATGTTTTTTAAACATATACCCTGTGAGTAAAATGGAAAATAAAATGACACCTCACGAATCCCAAATTCAAGGGGAAAATATGTCATAATCATGTATTGCTGGAAAGAATATCTTCTCCCAAATAATTTGATACCATATTGATATTGTATGTCTTCACGCTTGGATGATCAGTGCATAGGTATTATTTGCAGTGATGTAAATTTTGATTTGCTCCGAAGTAAGGCATGACTGCAATGAATGAATCCAGATGCCAATGATGTCATCATTCTACATTAGTTAGTAAGCATATTTGCTAACCCCGTTTCTATGAAATTCACTTGAGAATAGATACTAAATAATGTTTATAAAACAATTAAAATTGCTAAAAAGGTGTTTTGAAATGGATTTCAATGCGAACTTTATTCCCGGGTTATATTCATTGCAGTAATTGGCGCAAATCAAAATTTACACCACCTCGTAGTTATCCAAGCATTGACACATACCACATAAATATAGTATGATTTGGGAGAACATAATTCTTTCATGCCATATTCAATAATCATGTGTTCATGACATATTTCTTCCTTCAATTGGGGATTTGTGAGGTGTCATTTTTCGTTACTCACTCGATATACTTCGTAAATTTTTAACTTCATAATTTTTACTTCGAAAAATTTCCATTATGCCTACTCCTAATTTGTCTTGTCTAATTTCTTTCAAAAGTATTTCTCCATTCTTTTTCTCCTTCAACACAATTTATTTATTACCAAGGTTATCGAATTCGCCTTTAACATTTGGCGTTCTTCTGCACATCTGCAACAAAATTCTTTTATTTATCTATTTGGAGTTAAAATTCTTTTGAAGCATATTTTTTTATTTTGTGGCTATAATTTCATAGTATCTAACGTTTACGTCTAATCAATCGAATAAATAACTTAAATGAATAAATAAATAAAGGAATAAATAAAAATAGATAGGATATGAGTTTTACTTTGGATTATCATAATTACGAAGGTGCCACAAGTTGGGGGCAAGGGTGCCCACCCCTTGATATTCCAAGCAGTGAAAAAAAAGAAAATAAAAAGAAGACAAACGGGAAGAAAAAGACAAAGGAGAATAAAAAGATAGGTATGTGAGTTTTATATTATTCATCTGAGAAAAGGGATGATGTCACAGACTGTCTTGCCCCCCCCCCCTCCCCCACCAGACATACTCGCACCGCACCTTGGGCAAAGCTTACTTTCAAGCCTTGACTCTTTTTGTAAAAAATTAAAAAAAAATCTAAAAGGGTTCACTGTTCGTTTCTTTATCGAATTTTTTTTTCGTAATCCATATTGAGAAAGAAATTGACAAATCAAAATTGATACAAATGCAACTGAGAAATGTATCAATTTGCATGATATTGTTGGAGAGAGAAAGAGAGTGGAGGGTATAAATATCTCTCAAATATTGTGTTTAAAAGAAAACTGTGTGTGTATTATATTTTTCAAATCATGAGCAAAAGTTAGCTATATATTAATAATTAACAAAATAAATAAAGTTAGGTTTGGCTAAAAATTCAATTTTTAGTTTCATTATACAGTTTTTACTATACGTGCATCCTATACAAAAAAAGTGTCACTCATCTGTCATAGCCTCATCAGACATCACACCACTGTTTTGAATCCTCTTTTTCTAATTTATTAAAGTATGTATATTGGTTCCTAAAACAAGTTAAAACAAACCCCAAAACAGCAAACAACAGACAACAAGGAATTGGCCCTCTATAGCTCATTTCTGGTACAACTTCTACCAGTCCATTCAAATTACCCGAATTACTGGAATTTCACAAGCATTAGTCGGTCCTCTGTTAGATTACTAACAAACATGCTTTACCAGTAGTAAGGTAAAACAACCACCACAATAGGAAATAATCAATTCATACAGGCCTATACGCGAGTAAAACTGAATTGAATGACTCCATGGATCAACTGCGTTAGATTTGAAAAATATGACAAGACAATGATAATTAGTGAATTCCCACCTATGTTTAATTTTCAAGATTTTTTTTTGTCATGCAGTGACTTTGAAATCTACTGTTTTCAGCTTTAGCCTGAAAACAATTATATATTTTTTCATCCAGGGGCATAATTTATCTTGGCAGGAATTTTTTTTTTCTTTAATACAATACAAGCAGGCTGAATACAAGTGAGTAAACAAAGGCTAAGTATATTGATGTGTCATTGAAATAACAAGGAAATTGCGATGAAATATTGCCTATGACACAAAAAAAAGTGGCTGATAGTAACGTTATTTATATTGAAGTATTTATTAAGATAAATCATCAAAAATCACGATATTTACAAAAGATCTACAAGGTTAAAACATACAAGAAATATAAAGGCAGGTTAAAGGTCAAGTCCACCTCAGAAAAATGTTGATTTGAATCAATAGAGAAAAATCAGACAAGCCGATGCTGAAGATTTCATCAAAATCGGATGTAAAATAAGAAAGTTATGACATTTCAAAGTTTCGCTTATTTTTTTAACAAAATAGTTATATGAACGAGCCAGTTACATCCAAATGAGAGAGTTCATGGTGTCATTCACTCACTATTTCTTTTGTTTTTATTGTTTGAATTATACAATATTTCAATTTTTACGAATTTGACGATTAGGACCTCCTTGCCTGACATGCCTGAAGCACAAAATGTTAAAATAATGGAATTCCACGTGTTCAGGGAGAAATGAAACTTCATTTCACATGACAATAACAAGAAAACAAAATATTTCATATTTCGAACAATAAAAAACAAAAGAAATAGTGAGTGAATGACATCATCGACTCTCTCATTTGGAGGTAGCTGGCTCGTTCATATAACTGTTTTTGTGAAATGAAGCGAAATTTTGAAATGTCATAACTTTCT
The DNA here is from genome assembly GCF_018143015.1 of Lytechinus variegatus. Lineage (NCBI taxonomy): Eukaryota > Metazoa > Echinodermata > Echinoidea > Temnopleuroida > Toxopneustidae > Lytechinus > Lytechinus variegatus. Next base: position 27,672,028 of record NC_054751.1, read on the forward strand.
TATTTTACATCCGATTTTGATGAAATTTTCAGTGTTATATATGCTTGTTGAATTTTTCTCTTTTTATTCAAATCAAGTTTTTGTTGGGGTGGACTTGTCCTTTAACTCAGTTAAAACGTGTAGTTGAATTACGTATTGCTGTAATCAGACATACAGTTAATTGTTTTGTATTTAAGGTAGTAACATTTTACTGTATATACATTATTTTATTTACAACTGGCATGCAAGTTCAGGCATCATCTGTACAACAGAATGGAAAGTAACGTGCATGATCAATGCCAATTCTACATCATTTTACTCGCATCTTAATGAATAATATTCATATGATGCAAAGGAAAAATATGTGTAAGGGAGTACAAGACCCCAAACACAATCTTAATGTCTTTTAGATCATTTTCTGCCCGTCGTAAATGAATTGTTCAGAACAATACTTTGCTTTTAGACCTTCAATAAGACAGTTACAGTGGAGGTCAAAAGCTTACATACATCCATGGAATTCATCAAAATTTATTCACTTGCCCAACATCATAAAATTTACTATAATCTTCATAAATATAAATACTATACCACGACGATTTTGGTATCAAATTTAAGCTCTTTCACGTGATTGGGATGCCATTATGGTAAAAAGTATATTTCAGGTGGACTTTTCTTTGAAGAAAAAAAAGAAGAAATACCCTGCTCTTTCCCTCCCTCCTTCCCCGTCCACCTCTCTCTTTCCATCCCTGCTCCACCCCCTCTCCCAGTCCATAAGTTTTTCTCATACTGCTTCTCATTTTATACTTCAAAAACTCAGTCCACCCCAGAAAAATGTTAATAAATGGAGAAAATCAAAGTGGAATAATGCTGACAATTTTCCTCAAAATCAGATGTAAAAAAAGGTTATGACATTTTAAAATTTCGCTTGTTTTTCACAAAACAATTATATGCACAACTCAGTGCCACACAAATGAGGCAGTTGATGATGTCCCTCACTCACTTTTTCTTTATTTTTTTTTGGATTGAATTATACAATATTTTTTTAAAACAGATTTGACCAAAAGGACCAAGTTGACTGAACCATATAGGTTTAAACAATGCTCATTTCACATGTTCAGGGAGGAAAATAATCATTGTTTCATTTGACAATGAGAAAATTTGAATATTCATACTTCATATAATAAGCCCAGAATGTGCATAAAACAGTTTTGTGAAACCTCTGCAAAACTTTGAAATGTCATAACTTTCTATTTTACATCCGATTTTGATGAAACTTACAGTGTTATTGCTTGATGGATTTTTCTTTTTATTTAAATCAACTTTTTGTTGGGGTGGACTTGTCCTTTAAGAGCTGTGCCTGTGATATGCATAAATTGTACATGAAATATATGGAAAACCCTGTGATTGAGCTGTATAAAACAACAGTACTTAAAATAACACCAGACAAAGTGTTGTGAGAGGAATGTACCGAGCAGGTGCTAAAAATACACCGAGGAGTTTGAATATAACACCTAACAGTATTGATATAGCAAACAGAATGTACTGACATAACACCATGAATTTGACATTGGAGTATCAAAAGGGCTTGGTGTTGTCCTCCCAGAACAGTGAGTGGTGTAATTTTAACGCTATTGTCTTAACAGTATACAATAACATTGTTGATGCCGCCTATACCCACATCACCATCTGGAACATACAGGCGTTGCTGGCAACACAGACGTGTTAAAAAGATAAAATACAGACATAAGAGTCAATGTGTATAATAACATGCACATGAATTAAAGCGGATCCAAAGTAAAACAAAACAAAACAATGCCAGGAGTAGATTTGTCCACAAATATTATATTACTTTATTCCAACAAAATATACCCCCTGAACCTAGTATGGTGATTGTTACACAGCTTATAATTCAAAGACAAACATTCACAGAATAGAAATTAACATATAAGTGAAAATTCATTCTGAAAGACAGATGACAAAACTAAAACTATTGCACAAAAGAATTACGAGTGATGGGGAAATAATATTCAAGGTGGTTACTTTTTGAACAAAAGAAAAAAATAGGAAACAACAACTGAAAATAATCAAATTTCTTTGTTGAAATTCCAATAGTTTTAAAGCCGTAATAAAGCGGTAAACAATGAAGGCAGCAATATTCTACATGGAATTCACCTGATGCTTAATCCACTAAATACACATAACCTGGTAGCCCCCTGAAATATAGACAATTTTGAGAAATACTCTCTACACGTACGTACTTCCCCTCCCATCTAAGAAGAAAGGAATAGTAATATCTAGCAGCTATTACATGAATTATGGACAATTTCATACAATTCTTGAGGATCACAAATTTTATGACCAGCAAGACAAAAATATATAGTGTATCAATTCATGCAGGTGATATTTGTCATATGAATTTGAAAATCCAGGTAAATATTTTGAATTTAATTTAGTTAAATAAACCATGGACCCTAGGGTCCATGAATAAACCTATTATGTATTGTCTGTAACACAATTTTACTTAGTAACATATGAAAAAGGGGATTTATTTTTTCACCAATTTATAACACATAATAATAATAATAAAAAGCAACATATCTGGATGAATGAACATATTGAAGATCAGCAATTTTGTTTTCTCAACAAAATTTTGATAACTTTTGCCCTTTAATGTTCCATCTCTTTTTAGGGGGGGGGGGTTGGCAAATTCATGAATTTTATTGTCCTACAATTTTTCATTACACAATATTACAGCTGTTACAATTACATATACAAAACATATGATAATATTTGACTATGTTTACTGTATGGCAAAGTAAGAATAATATTATGTATCATGGTTGCAAATTAATTCAAAATGTTTTATAACACATTTCCAAGAAGAATTCACATAAAAATCATCTCTAACTTAATGAAAGGAGACATTACAATATATGTTTCAAAATGATGTAAAGATAATATAAATGATTATTATAATGTTGTATTACACCCAATGTAATGGTACAAACCTTAACATATTATATCAAGCTCCCATTTCAGTAATGAGTAACCCAGCCAATACTATCAATGTGAGGGACAATAAAGAACATGTATATACTACATTTTTTTTCAATTATATAACTCTGAATAATAAAAAAATAATATACAGTAGATATTTTAATATTGCTAGCTGATGCAATATATAACACTTTTAAAATAAAGAAAAAAATATCAACTGAATACTAGCTAATGTAATATACATTTCTCAAATACAACTTACATTTACAAAAAATCACCAATACAATAAAGGCAGTTTTATTATATTGCACAAATAAATGAAATTTTCTACATGCTATAGTCAGACATGGATGGTACACTTCAATGAATCATTTTCCTGTTTTTACTGTTGTGTCATCTGAAATGTTGAATAGAAATAAACCACTTTTGAGATTAACCAAGTTCAACTTTGACAATACTTATAAAGAGCATATCAAAAATGTTTACACTTTGAAAAGGCCTTGGAAATAAAAAAATATACAACATGTGGATAATTTTTTTCACATATAATCTTGGGTTAGGGTCTCATCTATCCCATGAAAGTAGATAGTTTTGACAGAATGTTACACTGGAGTGAGCACTGTCCATTTTGTAAAGCTCGCAGATTTCAATACTTAGTGAGCACAACCTTTACCCTTTTTGTGCCAGCTGGATCTGAGGACATAACTGAATCTGAATAAAAGTTTAAATCAGACATCTCCAGCATTTTTTTTTACAAAGTTTTTATCATTTAAAGTGGGTTTACATTTCATTTTTCATTTAATACTTGTTTCTCCACACTTTTCCAAGCTTGAAAATGATTAACAAAATAAAAATCAAGCCTAAGCCATTTCATGTAAATCACAGCTCAGAGTAAAGCAAATATCGTCATGATGGCCTCGGTTTGTGGGGGAGTGGGGGGAGACGCAATGCGCTCTTCGAAGTGTTTTGGGCAAGGAAACAAGTTAAAAAAAGGTAAAAGATATCTTCAAATCAATTTTACTAGCTAAATTCCATGTGTTCTCCATGATTAAGGTCTACTTTTATTCGCATAACCATTTCAAAGTACTGCCCAAATCATTTTTCACTAACTTTTCAAAAGTAAGTGGTGCTCACTCAAGCGGAAATATTTTTCGACAGTCATATCGTCATTTGCTTAAATGGATCTGTACCAATATCAAAATGGGGGAAAATTTTCAGAATATTACAAATGTATAATTTTTACTGGATTTTTCTAAGTGTAAACTTTTTGCTGATACGCACTGTATATTGCTTGTGAAAAATCATCCATGGTATTCACTCTTTGCGAAAGAAAAGTGAATAATACGTATAATAAGATCTGTTAAAATATTGTCTCAATGAAATGCATGTACAAAAACAGGGAAAGGGTGGACTTTGCCATAGATGAGGATCCTCATCGCACCAAAAATTGAACAAATTTATATCAATATTTCTTCATTAATAAAAGATTTAATACATGAACCCCAAATGGCAAAAAAGTTGAATACATTTACTGTCTGAAAACAACAAAGGAGTGATCTTCAATAAAATCATCAGTATTTCAGATATTCATTTATGTTGTGTGGAATGTCTTTACTAACAATTTCTAAGAAGAGGAATCTTCCAGAACATTGCCATATGTAGTGCCCAAGAATATAGTTACTTTGTAAGAAGACAAATAAGCCCAGCTAACATTTCATAATCACTATGCAGCATCATACCTACATATGTTTGAAACTAAAATCTGCTTCCAAAACAAAGCTATATAATAAAAACATCATAGCAATGATTTTTTTAACCTTATACACATAACACAATGACTCACTTAATATCATTACCAATCTGTAATGAACAAATTAACCTCCCTTATAAATCTAAGCACCCAAATGCGTTAAACAAACTTCCATAGTTAAAATTACATATAATATATGCGGGAGCATTAATAACAAACTCCTTAATATTTTGTAAAGATAAACAATACAAACATTCATAACAATGACCAATATTCATACGAGGCATATTACAAGAGCATAAACTTAAAAATTACTTTTTTACTACCGCAGCCAATAAAACAAAGATACATAATCAATGGAATGGCAATTACCTGTACAGTATTTTGTATTAAGCTAAAAAAAAATTTGGAAGTCATAGGCCCGTATTCTGAAATCGGGTTTAAAGTAAGCTGCGGTCTAAGTTAGACCCGACTTGCGATTACGGGGCATAGAATGCAAATAAAGCATTTCAGTTGAACTTGAAATAAATCCTATTGCACAAAATAATAATGCTGGCAAATAATCACAGGAATAAAGAATGGCACTGTGCTGAATTTAGCAAGAATACAAATGCTAAATAACAATGCTTGGTAATAACAATACACTGCAAGTAAAACGCCAGCTGTCATTTTTTCCCCTGACTTTTGTAGATTTTGGGCAATGTACATGTACTATTATGGGCAAAAGTTCCATACCTCAGCCGATTCAAGGAATTATTCCCTTTGGATCTTTTAAAAATTGGTGTAGAAATTGAACAAAAAAACCCCCTCAGATATCAATGTGACAAAGTTTGATTATAAATCAATGAAATTTGATCAGTCTAATTGATCCTGCGAAAAAATTACACAGGGGCTCAAGTGATTTGCCCCCGAAAGGCTCAAAAGAGCCCCGGAAAATCCTTATTCACTGCAATGTTAAAGTTTATCCAATGTAGCAGATTCAGGAAGCAAGTTGAAAAAAAATATCCCGCCACCCCCCCAAAAAAAATGCCTGATATGGATTAGTGTCTTTTTTCTAAATGCTTCATTTAAAGGTCAAGTCCACCGCAGGAAAATGCTGACTTAAACAAATAGAAAAAATCCAACTAGCATAGTGCTGAAAATTTCATCAAAATCGGATGTAAAATAAGTAAGTTATGACATTTTAATATTTTTCACACAAAACAGTAATATGCAGAACTAGGTGAGTCAGTTGATGATGTCCATCACTCACTATTTGTTTTGTTTTTTATTGTTTGAATTACATGTATACAATATTTCATTTTTTATAGATTTGACAATAAGGACCAACTTGACTGCACCATATAGTATTAAACAATGCTTACTCCACATGTTCAGGGAGGAATTAATCGTCCTATCACTTGACAATGGGGAGAAAATAAGAATATTTCATATTTCATATAATAAAATACGAAAGAAATAGTGAGTGGATGATGTCATAGTCTCCTCATTTGCATACCAGCCAGGATGTGCATATAACTGTTTTGTGAAATTAGGCGAGATTTTAAAATGTCATAACTTTCGCATTTTACATCTGACTTTGATGAAATTTTCGGTGTTGTGCTTGTTGGATTTTTCTCTTTTTATTCAAATCAACTTTTTATTGGGGTGGACTTGTCCTTTAACTTGTAGACAGTCAAATCAAGGAGACATCTCCTTGGTAAAATCCAACCCTGATTCATCTAACATTTTATCGATGACCAATTTATACTAGCTTATGTCATGCTACAATTTGATTGGCAGATGGCCAGTTTGTCATTTCATAGAATTTGAGATTTGCAAAATACAAAACTGTTAAATTTGTTGATGAGAGCTTGCCTGTGAAGACCGTTTCCAATTTTTTTGCAAATGCTTTAAAGTAATTTAAAGTAGTAGTTTTGATATCCATTTTAACATGGAATACACTGCACAAGAAAGCAATTGCTCATATGAAAAGCATTACTCAAGAACTAGAAGTACATATCTTTCTACATCTGCGTTTAAGGCCAATTTCTTTTTTTTTTAATGTTCGAACTTTTCAACAAGGTTAAAATAATTCTGAAGCACATTGTCACTTTCCTGATGAATGGAAATGGGTCAAGCATTTTACAATGAACCATTTTCAAACACAAGCCAATGTGTACGATAGTTTAGAACCATTCTAAATTAGAAAGACAAAAAATAATAAAAACATGACTTTTTATAATAGCTAATAAAAAGAAAAGCTTGATAGCTCCCAGCTGTGTGAACTTTCTAGTATTTGCTTATTCCATTTAGCCTGTTCTTTAGTCGAGTTTCTGTATAAATTCAATTGATAAATATCTCTTTCAAGAAAATAACCAATGAAACCCCAAACCAAACTAAGCACACTGAAATAAAAGGTGATTGTCCTCCTAAAACATATTTTGTTAGAACATCATAGCATATCATCCGCATGAATACAGGATATCAGAATTGACCAACAACTCGATGACATTTCAGCAATGTTCATTTTTTAATGCAACACTTATGGAAGATTGAAGTAGTATGACTTTAGACACATTGAGGAGTATTGTCTACAACCACAAGATGTGAAGGTTTATCTCTTTTGAGCAGGGGTGATGACGGTTGAGTGGATTCTGTACTCTCTAGTTGTATCTTCTCTTTGTTCTTCAATGTGAGCCGGTCAGCCACACTGTCAAAGAGGTTCTCAAGGGAACTGGTACTGATGGTCGCCCCCGTAGATGGATCACCATCCGTCTCCATCCAGGATGACATGAGCTTGTCCCCTTCCTCCAGAACATCTGTCTCAAGACCCTCAGGTTCTATCGCAGCATCAAGATCATCCAGGATTTCCTCATCATCCTTGTTGCTGCCATCGCACATATCGTCCACATGGTCATCGCTTCCATCTGCGTGTCCTCGCTCGATTTCAAAGATGTTCTTGAGCAGCGCTCTCTCAGCTGAAGCGTTGACATTGCCATGGGCGTCTCCTCCGCCCGACGCATCCCTATCGTTGACATCAATACATATTTCTGACCCCTCCTTATCTTCACTCATTCGTTTCTCTCCTGGAGGAACCTGCCAAGGATCACTTGATGATTCTTCTCCTACACAGTTTTCATGGTCGTCTTCCAAGGTGATGAGGCTATTCTCAGTGCGTGTCTTAACCAGATCATTTTGGTGGCAGCGGTGGGATGGAGAGTCTTGTGACATTGATCTGACTTTCACTAACGTCTTCTGACCTTCTTTTGCAACCAAACTCCTGTCTGTGTCCCTCCTGGTTAGCTCAACATCAACCTGGCCATGTCTGGTTGGGGAGCTCTGTGACCTAGACCGTGATTCTGTGTCCTTAGCTGTTCCATCTGTCTCTTCCAACAAGATCAGGCTGTCTTCCGTGTCCTTTCTCGACAGCTCTTTATGGCCGATGCCATGAGAGGGTGTACTGTGTGGGGTTGACCTGGTAGAGGACCCTTGACTGGAAGTGCCATCTAGACTCTTGGGGCTGTCATCGCTGCTGCTTGAAACTTGGTGTGGAAGAAGGGTCTTCAACCCAGATGCCATGTTCTGCTTCTCTTTGGCCAGAAACGCTGCATTCCGAGCTGTCAAATGAAAAAGAAAATTAAATTGATATTATTATATTATATACTACTGTACCTCTCCAAAGTTAAATTTATTATTCGGTGTACAGATTGTTATGGCCAAATAGAAATCAATGTATGCAAAATTGCAAATTTACCTGTGTTTGCATTTCTAATTAGAAAGTTACTCTTACTTTTAAAGACTTGCTCCTCTCATACTTGTGTTTGTGATTTAACAATCGATAATCTCCATCAGATGAAAAATAAGCTGTTTAGACTGTAGTAAGCAAAGGGTTTATTATGCACCTACATGTCTGGCTTATCAGAAAAACATTAGTTTGCACACTTATCAGATGTTAATTGGAGTTTGAAGAGTAGCAATATTCATTTGTACACATGACCTTTGTTCAGACATGCCATTAACTTTAGACATGTGAAATGTAATTGTAGCACCCTATTGTGGTTCAATGAAAAGCTTCCTAGTTTTCGAAACCTCAAGAAATTAAACTTTCTATATCATACACAAAACTACAAAAGAAAATCAAAGAGTGTGACATCATCAACTCTCATTTGCATATTTTCAGCTTAATACTAGGCCTGGGTCGGAACAGAGGGAATACCGGAATCAGTCTGATATGTGATGCAGTATTTGGTACCCTGGGGTACCAAATAATAATCCGCCACTTTGTTGAATTATTTATTTTATTTTTTGCACTGTACTCTGGGTTACCAAAAAATGTGTACAAGTATATTTTAATGTTTTGTACAGATTTTTTCTTTCTTTTTAGTGATCTTATGTAACAATTAATGCATGCAAATGATAACTTTATTCTAATTTTCATGTTCTGTTCTAATCTTCACTGTTCAATAATAACACCACCCCCACCGCGTGTACCGGGGCGAGTTTTGGGACTATATTAAAAGCTAATCTTTTGTGTAAGTTAGCTGTCGAAAAGTATACTTAAATTCTTAAGTTTAACATAATTTGTTTACTATTATTGGCATTAGATTGTATCAAAGAAAGGAAATAGGCGTTGTGATCATTGTCCCCATTCATTGCCATGATTGTCGCACTGATCGTACGACCGAGACCAACATGACAACAATGTAACTGTACACTATTACAACACGAGATGGTGCTGCACAACGCCGTACCCCGGGGTACTAAGGTACCCCAGTGTACGGCGTGGTGCATCATGTGCAGGTTCAGGTTTTGTCTTTTCTGTTCCAATATTCCGATAAAACAATGTAATACATAACATATATTTTCTTCTTTTGAATATCTTAACATAATTATCCAGTATGTTCTAATCAGTCTTACAAATAATAACCCAGGTTTCTTTCGTTACATTTCAGGTGACTGCCGATGTTTACGTGGCCATCTTGTTCTCCTTGTTAGTGGCTAAACTACGAGATGCATATAGAGGGCGGCAGACTCTATATGCATCTCGTAGCTTAGCTACTAACAAAAATAACAAGATGGCAAGGTAAACATCAACAAATTTTTCCCCTCTTCTCATAATATTTTCTTGTTTTTTTAATGAACGTTTGTTTAAAAATGAAATCAATATTGTATAATCTGGGACTTCTTTGTACTTTCCCGGTAGTGAATTCACCTATCAGGTTACCAGATTCCGACCGGCGCAACACCGGCGGATTCCGAAACAAAAAAATTCAGACATGACCCAGGCCTACATGATACATGGGAGGTGTGACAGAACGTAATAAATTCAAGGAACTAACCTCCCGCTCCTGACCCAGCCGGTAATGTCCACAGACCAGCTACCTCCAAAGTCTTGAGTTTCTTCTCTAACTCAGCCACTCTCTTACCAAGGATCCTAAAAATATAACAAAAAACAAAAACAAAACCAGCTTACACATTGATTGATAAGCATTATATATTAAAAATGATGATGGTTGTGATGGTGAAGTAAATGATGATGGCAATGGTGGTGGTATTATTGGTAATGATGACCATGATGATGAAAATGATCAAGGTTATAATGATGGTAGTGATGGTGTTGGTGATGGTGATGATGGCGGTGGTGGTGTGAGTGATGGTGATGATGGCGGCGGTGGTGTGAGTGATGGTGTTGGTGATGATGATTATGATGCAGTGGTGGTGTGAGTGATGGTAATGATGATGGCGGTGGTGGTGTGAGTGATGGTGATGGCGGTGGTGGTGTGCGTGATGGTGTTGGTGATGATGATGATGGCGGTGGTGGTGTGAGTGATGGAGTTGGTGATGATGATTATGATGCAGTGGTGGTGTGAGTGATGGTGTTGGTGATGATGGCGGTGGTGTGAGTGATGGTGATGATGGCAGTGGTGGTGTGAGTGATGGTGTTGGTGATGATGATTATGATGCAGTGGTGGTGTGAGTGATGGTGTTGGTGATGATGATGATGATGGCAGTGGTGGTGTGAGTGCAGAGCTGCCAACCTGAACAAGAACATTTCAGTATTTTTAAAGCTGAAAATCAGTATTTTGGCGAGGAAATCAGTATTTTCAAAGAAATACCATAGGACAACACATAAAAATGAAACTTGAGGAATCAGTATTTTGCATGAAACCATCAGTATTCTTCTCATTTTTCAGTACTGAATACGGAAAATCCGTACTACTTGGCAGCTCTGTGAGTGTAGTGTTGGTGATGATGATTATGATGCAGTGGTGGTGTTGGTGATGATGATGGCGGTGGTGTGAGTGATGGTGTTGGTGATGATGATGGCGGTGGTGTGAGTGATGGTGTTGGTGATGATGATGGCGGTGGTGGTGTGAGTGATGGTGTTGGTGATGATGATTATGATGCAGTGGTGGTGTCAGTGATGGTGTTGGTGATGATGATGATGGCGGTGGTGGTGTGAGTGATGGTGTTGGCGATAATGGCAGTGATGGTGTTGGTGATAGTGCTACTGATGATTATTTACAGCACTCTTGTTCATTATTATATCACAGTGAACATCAAAAGCATCAGAAATTTGGAGAAAAGTAAGAAAAAAATGAAGCAAAAAAAAAAAAAAACAGAAAAAAGGAAACTTACAAGAAATAGAGGAATATCAGAATACATGAAAAAAGAACTAGTGCTTCAACATTTAAGAACTAACAAGTGTAAATTTCCCTCTTTATAGCATTAAATATATGCAGAATACTCTAATAACATAATAACTGATATCAGTTTTCCGGTGAGAATTCCACTTCTAACGACAACTGTCACGCAAGCTCTTAAAGGGAAACAAGATAGATCTACTGATGTTGTATAAAAAATCCATGCATTAGTCTTGATCAGCAACTTGCATGCAAAGAGATGATTCAATCATTTTTACTTTACACCAATTTTACACAAAAACTGGCATGGGTGGTGTCAAGGCATTTGATGGGGGAGGGGTTAAGATGACCTACAACATGCAAGGGTGACATCATACATTACTCAATTAAAAAATAAGGGGTTTAATTAATTACATGATCAGTAACTTTTTCAAGCCTTTTTTTCTCTTATTCATACCCACTGTCCCTCCCTGTCCTTTTACAGTACTTTAATAATCGGGGGGGGGGGGGGGTGGTTGCCCCTGCCCCACTGTAGCACAGCTCCAGCAAGACGTAAAATTGTATCTAAGCGCACTTGCTCTACACCCCTCAAAATAAACCTCTTGGGGTAAGCTATCCCTTTAAATAATATTTCAGGTACATGCATATTAAAGCAGGTGTTGACTACCATCTATTTACACAAGATTTTCCTTTCGGTGTGCCTTTCAGGAAGGAACCACAGTGTAGTGAATGTAAAATATGTAAAGAATGTATTTCATTGTATTGAAAGAGCAATGTCTATGTATTAATAGATGAAATAATGTAATCTCAAGGTTCATTTGCTTGTTGACAAAAAAACATGACACACCACACGTAAACAGGGCTGTTTTTTTTAATTTTTAATCTTTGTACTGGTACCTTATGAAACATTGTCCTAATAATAGCACTATCTACCCAGGGTAGCAACCTCATAAGCTTTAATCACGTTCTTATAGTATCAACAAAATAATACCATACTTGGCGCTGCTAAGTAAACATCAGTGCTTGCAGTATTAAAGGAATTCAATATGTGTGACAAGAGTGTCGCTAAGGCGAGCACATAATACGCCCGCCTGGAACACAGAAAAAAAATGGAGTTATTGGTCAAGCAAGAAAAGTGGAAGGTGGCGACTTCACCTTTGACATTCTGACCTCAAAATCAATAGAATTCCTGGGATCCATGCTCGTATCATACTGAGCCTAGGTTAAGTTAAACTAAAGTTATCGTGTTTCCAAGGAATGCAGAAGGGTAAGATGAAAACATGTCAGTGTGACGCTGACCTTTGACCTTTTGACCTCAAAATAAAAAAAATCTTCCTGGGGTCAATGTTAGTATCATACACACCAAATTAATTGAGCTTAGATAAGTTAAACTGAAGTTATTGATTTTACAAGGAAAAGTTCATGGACGGACAGACACTGAGCGTGATGCCATAATACGTCCTGTAGGATGGGCGTATAAAAACACATGCACACATATGTGGAGAGTGGCAAATATGAATTTAAAGGTTAAGTCCACCACAGAAAAATGTTAATTTGAATAAATAGAGAAAAATCAAATTTTAAATTTCATACTGAGGTATGCATTAGAAAAATAATAATAATATTCCGCATTTATATAGCACTTAATACTTCGGAACAACATCTCTAAGCGCTTTACAGAATTATTATTACCCCGGTCATCGGATCCTTGCATGCCTGCATACAATGTATGCACCTTCTCTACTCCCTGGGGAGCATTCCAACAAGAGTTCCAAGACTCAATTGCTAGGCATACTACACATAGGCTTTCCCATCCTACTGGGTACCCATTTAACACCTGGGTGGAGAGTGGCAAAGTGTGGATTAACGCTTGCCAAAGGACGCTAGGCTATGGTGGGATTCGAACACACTACCCTCTGATTACAAGGCGAGAGTCAGAACCGCTACACCACGACGCTTCCACCTTCATGAATATGACACCTCCATACAAATGTTGTGTCTCATTGGATGAGTTTCTGGACTCTGAACCCAGATGTTTGGGGTTCAAACAGCACAGCAGCACTAGCATCCTTCGGCAAGGAGTTTTATCTCAATTTGCCACTCTCCACCCAGGTGTAGTAAATGGGTACACGGTAAGAAGGATTTCCTCAAATTCTCACTTGCCAAATCAGAGCAGCTACGCTTAAAGGACAAGTCCACCCCAACAAAAAGTTGATTTGAATAAAAAGAAAAAATCCAACAAACATAACAATGAAAATTTCATCAAAATCGGATGTAAAATAAAAAAGTTATGACATTTTAAAGTTTCGCTTAATTTCACAAAACAGTTACATGCACATCCTGGTCAGTATGCAAATGAGGAGACTGATGACATCATCCACTCACTATTTGAAATATGAAATATTTTAATTTTCTCCCCATTGTCAAGTGAAACAAAGACTAATTCCTCCCTGAACATGTTGAATTAGCATTGTTTAATATTATATGGTTTCGTCAAGTTGGACCTTATAGTCAAATCTGTAAAAAATGAAATATTGTATAATTCAAACAATAAAAAAACAAAAGAAATAGTGAGTGAGGGACATCATCGACTGTCTCATTTGCATGTCACTGAGTTGTGCATATCACTGTTTTTGTGAAAAATAAATGAAACTTTAAAATGTCATAACTTTCACATTTTACATCCGATTTTGATGAAATTTTCAGCGTTATGCTAGTTTGATTTTTCTCTTTTTATTCAAATGTTCATTTTTGCTGGGATGGACTTGACCTTTAAATTGGGATAATAGCACGCAATGCTTATAAACAGTGGTCAACCTAGCTGAAAGTGTTACAAATTTTCATCTTCATTAATGTAAAGAAAGCACATTTCTAATAACTAAAGTGCTAGTAGGTTAGGCCAGGAGGGGGCTTCTATTGGCTAATCACTTTCGGTTTGTAATTGATATCAATCATGTTGACTGATCGTTTCCTGATATGGAATGAAAAACAAGCAATCAGTCACACTGAAGAGTATTTGATTTTGAAAGCTCTTCCTATCTACGAGTCCGACCCTAATATCATCAGCTTCTTCTGAAGAACATACCTCTTGACCTTTATAATATAGATTAGCAATGTTTATCTTTCACTATTTCATTCCTTCTCTTTTCACATACATTGTTATACCTTTTAATGGCATAGAATGCGCACGACCTTTGCATTTCTGCTCTAATGAACAATCCATTGTATCTATCTTTACCATAATAGTACCATATAAGAGTGAAATTTGGTATTACTTACCCCATTTCTGATCATTATTTTCCCCCAAAAATATTATATAGTCAGATAGCTTGTGAAATTCTCTAAAACTTTGTTGGAAACATTTCCCCTCAAAATGTTGCAGTGAAAAGTTAGAGCGAGTTGAATGGAGCAAGTCCATTTCGTTTACCACTCCTGATCCCCTCCCTGAAAATAATACAGCACAGAGGGAATCATGGCCCAGCGCACAAAGAGTTGAGGAGACACAAATGTAAGCATATATTATCATAATCAAACGTTAGTATTCACATGTAAGGGTGAATGTCTGGTGTTGTTTGATCATAATAATACAGTGAAACCTATATTAAAAAAAACAACCTAAAACTGACAAGAAAAGTGGCCTTTATGAACAGGTCTCTTCAATGATGCTTCAATAGAGAATTCTATTCCCTGGAAAAACAAATTTGTTGCCATTAAAGACAGGTGCTCCTACTTAGCAGTACATGTGGTAACTAAAAAGCAGGTTTGACTAGACCTATGAAGTAATATCCTTACAAGTATGTGCTTCTTATTTATTTCATTTTCTCTTGGCAACATCTTTAACCATTATCATATACATTAGTATCCATCTGGATTTAATTTGTAAGTGTGCAATAGATATGCACATCCTTATAGGAGAATGAAGGATTGTTCGATCCCACATGGACGGTTTAGCGTGGGATAGTCACAGCTTGATCTTGTAGGAATAATACCGTAGAATGTGTAAGGACTTGGCAATAATTCAAATGTTGGCTCTTCCCACCACCTTTAAGGAGCAAGTTGGCTCATTCGGTAAAGCATCCACCTGTCAAACTCGGGTGGATAACTGAAGCATGCGTGGTTTCTTACTGTGCGGGTCCTCCCTCGTTTCACAGATACAGGCTAATAATAATAATTAGCATTTATATAGCGCTTTATCAATCTACGACTGTTCAAAGCGCTTCACAATTATTATTACCCGGTCACTGGATTCATAGCATTCCAAGCAGCCTGTTAGGCGCAAACTTGCTAAACCAACCACAATGACGGTTGTTTCCTACCGGTACCCAATTTGCACCAGGGTGAGAGTGGCAAAGTGTGGATTGACACCTTGCCAAAGGGCGCTAGGCCATGTGGGATTCGAACACACGAACCTCTAATTACAAGGCGAGAGTCAGAACCACTACACCACGGCGCTTCCACTAGGCTAGTCTGGTTCTTACGCAAATTTGCATAATCCAGAGTCTGAAGAAGTGAGACTAGATTTACTATGTACTGTGGCCGCCCACTTGACACAGAGAGTGACTTTGGTGTCTAGTCTTCACTAGCAGACAAGATAAAGCCTACGTCACAGTGGAACGCACCTATCCCTCTGATAGGATGTAAAATGGAGGCCCAATGTTGATGAGAGTCAACATCTGCGCATGTTACGATTCCACTGCATTATTTGTAAACGAGTATGGAAAACCTTGATAAAGTGGTCAACCTACACGTACCAAAGATCGGTTATATGGAGGAGAGACCGGCAAATCACCATGAGTAAGTTTTTTTTTCTCCAACATCAGAGATTCACTTACTTGTTGGTGTTCTTTTGATGAGACAGAGCCATGTTTTTATCATGAACCGTTTCCAAGAGAGAAGTAGCGAGAGCCTGAAGGTCACCTACAGATGACGGTGATGCCGAGATTCCACCAGACTTTCCCTGCGCAAGCAGATTCTCAACTGAAATTTGAAAAAAAAAGTAAATGAAATTAGTTTGTCTGTTGGGCAATTCTATTAAACAATCAACCATGTACACCCAATCCCCATTTTGCTCATTTTTTTTTACTTAAGGACATTCCACAGTTATTGTCTGAATATTTCTAACCTTATGCACAATGACATTACAATGACTTAAAAGCTGATTGATTAACTGCAAAAACAGCTGTTACTTCTGTACTCTAACTGCAAGCATGATAAGTTAGAATATAAAGCGGAAACATGTATATGGGCCACCTTTTAAATGTATTTTCATTTTAAGTGTACTTCTCTTTGCTTTTCGAGGTGGGTGTTTCATAAAGCTGTTTGTAAAGTTACGCACGACTTCACGCACGACTAGAACATGCTCTCAGGTCATAAATCAATTATACAGGGATATCACATAGCTCAAGAACGGATCACCAATTGTGCGTACAGTCATTTGTATCTTACAAACAGCTTTACGAAACTCCTACTAGGAAATATGATTCATATGACAAGGCTTTTGAATGCATGGAAGAGTGATTTTAAATTCTATTGTTAGATTCCAAGCAGTTTGGAACGTTCTTTGTGAATTTCTGAGCATGTATTGCTACAACGAACAAGCTTATAGTGATCAGATCATATTGGAGCAGTTGTGGAGATCGTATTGATCACAGTTTGGAACAGTTCAAAAAATTTTAAAGATAAGCTACAAAAAGCCAATCGTGGCATTCAAGTGGATTGGTCGGCAGTGGGAACGAGGTATAATGTGAGGCGGGGCACAGATGCATGCTGGGCCAGACTACGAAACTTTCATCTTGTGGACATACCATCTTTGGTAGATAGAACAGCACCTGATCCTCCGCCTGGTTTGGTGATCCCTTTACCTCTCCTCCTCTCAAGAGCAGTCTATATCAAAAAGAAAATAGTGAATTGAAAATAGGATAACTTTCTAAGAAAATATTGAGTGACCCTCCTTCAATAAGAAACATTTCAAAAACTCTTCATTTCAAATATGATCATAGAATCTTGTTATTGTTATATTTTCCCCCTCATTTTAATTCATCAATAAAGTGGTCAAATGAGGCGATGTCATTGTGAGGAATCAGTGTTGCATTTTTCAGTCAATTGTGGTGCTGGGTCACTCATTCATTTATTTATTGAAAAATCAAAACAGAATGAGTATCACTGCCAGTTAGAAATAATCTGGCTTTTTCAATGAGGACAGTATCAGAACTGGTGATTTAAATGAAAAGTAGCTTGAACACAAACCATAAAATGAAATGAAAACAATTCATTGAAATAATGGCTACAATGAACATGGACAATACAATACTTAGAGATGATTGGAAACGATACAAACTATTGAATCAATTTCTCTTACAAACCAAGAACAAAGAGACATGCTTCACACAACCTTTGCTTAAAGAGAATGCTCCTTTTGCCAAATTCTTTAAATCATGCCTAAATTCTTACCTTATATTTGTTGATCGTTGCTTGCAAAGTGGCTTTTTCTTCCAGACTCTGATTCATCCTCTCCTTCAAATATCTATAACAAAAATGAACAAAACAGAAAAAAGAGCTGACACATTGGTATACATTTACCTCAAGGTTTGACATTGGCAGTGGCCTAATGGCACATCAGGGGGGGGGGGTTCACAAAGATTTAAAGAGAAATGCCAGTAGTTGCAGTAAACACTGATTTCATGAGAAAGTCTGTAACACCAGGCTTAATTGTCAGTATATCATCAAGGGTCTAGATCTGGTACAGTTACATAAACTGAACTTTGTGAAATCTTGAAATCTACGCTGAAAAATGTTCACACTGAAGATCACCAACACAGATAGGCACACATGGGACAGTGTATTATTATTGCTGGAATAAAGACCCGACAGAAGTGACCGAATTCGCGCTTATTTTGCTTATTTCTCAGCAATTACACAATTTCTTCCAGAATCCTTTGGCACATATTTTTTATTCATACAAACAGACACTTGGATGGTCATTATATTCGATTCTGTAAAAAGTCATTTTGAAATCGTTATCAGAACTGGAATTTATCTTTAAGTATGACCTAAGTCGCACTTAAGTACCAACGCACACATGATATGCAACATGCAATCTGATTGATGGATATGCGGTAGTGCGCGTCCCATGCGCATGATCTGACCAATGCGGTGATGCCTTCTATACCGTACACAACTGGGAATTTAAGTGTGACTCTAAGTCATACTTAAATCTTTGGGAAACATCCCCCCCTGAAATAGTTAAAAAGAAATAAATAACTTTACAAGTACATGATTATATATAATAATTTGTAATGCATTTTCCAACCCTTCTCGCCCAGAACTGCGGAGAAACATTCTTCATTCAATGTACCATAATAAATGCATCCACTTTACAAACTCTCCGTGACTCTCAATTACAATGTTAGTTAGGAAAAGTTAGGTTAAATCACATATTTCCAATTTTATTACAAACGTAAAATTTTAAGGTATGAAATTCATTTGAACCGCATACATGTATTGGCTATCAAAATCTGATCTGAAATGGAAAATAGCCATTCTAACCACTTTTAAAACAATTTTAAGGTATGAAATTCATTTGAACCGCATACATGTATTGGCTATCAAAATCTGATCTGAAATGGAAAATAGCCATTCTAACCACTTATAACAGAAACATATTGGCAAAGAATTTGGGTATAAATATGAGCATAATGGGAAAGTTGTATAACTTTCCCTAAATGTAAGACATTTTATTTATATCAGATTATGTAACCACGCCAGATGCCCATAAAACAATGTGTCCCTCACGTATGGGTATACACGTGCCTGTATAACAATATCAATTTAATACCGAAAGTAAAACCTTTTATCATGCTGGTAGATAAAGCGTCTACCCATGACATATCAAAATATAAGCTAAAGGAACCATAAAAAATACATTGTTTACTGTGACAAAAAAAGGTTATTAAAGAATTAAATTTTATGACCCATACTGCAGGTATCACCTATTATCTTTTGATGGTAGGCTATATGAGATCAATGAGGTGTGGATATTATGACAAAGTAGAAATGGCATTTTATGCACACCAACCAGAGAGTCAAATTGCCATCAATGTAATTCAACAGGTTTAACTGCACCCTAAAAATAAAATGAACTGGGGCCCGTTGCAGAAAGAGTTGCAATCAACTCTTAAAATCATACGCAACTTGATTTTCAACCAATCAAAAGCGCGCATTTGGGACCTGCGATTGATTTTTTGACTTGCGTTTAAACGCAACTCTTTCTGCAACGGGCCCCTGGTCTATGAGTCTAATTTATCACCCATATCATCAAAGCAAGATAATAATAATAATAGGCATTTGTGTAGCGCCATCTACCTAGAAACAATCTATTCCAAGGTGCATTGTTATTATTATCATTACCCTCGCTTAAACTCGAGCTGCCTTTCAGCGCTTGTACATTCAAGGAATTAATCCTACCGCGTACCCATTCACCTCACCTGGGTTGAGTGCAGCACAGTGTGGATAAATTTCTTGCTGAAGGAAAACACACCATGGCTAGGATTCGAACCTACGACCCTCTGTTTGAAAGGCAAGAGTCAGAACTACTAGACCATGACGTGCCCACATTAAATGATCAGTAGACTTAGTGGAAATTAGATGAACTGGGCATTGGACTAATAGTGTAGACCGAGTCGATGGGTCTATGTGCCACAAATTAGTTTAGCTCATGTGTCTAAGAAGCAGAGCAATTGCTGGTATACATAGTGCATATAAACCGATTGTATTACAGCCAATAAAAAAGTGGGGTCAGATAAACTTTTATGTTTTGAGGTGATATTTACCATGTTCAGTGTAGCAGGGGTAATTTACATGGGGGGGGGGGGGTAGGGCCTCTGGGCTAATTCAACCCCCCCCCCCCCTTACCCTACAGAGCTCTGGTGGTTTTTTTCATTAAGTCATTGTTGGGCGCTACATCAGGTATGCACATAGGATATGTTATTTACCACATGAAAGATTCATCAGTCATTTGTAAAAACATTCAGAATGAACAAATAGCTTCATGAAACACCCATCTAGAAAACTATATTAAAAAAAAAAGAAGCCCCTGAAAAGTTCATACAGTAGGGTTCAATGTAATATGTAATACAATGTCCATCATTTAGGTCCGTGGTGTCAGGTGGCAAAGTTTGAGGCAGAGTTAGAGCCATATTTACAGTATACATTCCTGTATCTTCTGAAAACACTTAGTGGACAATTAGTGTTTAAAAAACATGTTTCACAAAGTCCTTGATGAGGGAATGAATAAAAATACTATAGCATAGTTAAGGGGAGACAGTAGAGGGGGTACTTTCACTATCATACATGAAACAGTATATACAACCCTAATGTTTCAATTTTACTTTTAAGTCAAAACTGCATTCTATTCTCATTCTGTTCCAACCCCCCCCCCCAAAAAAAAAAAAAAACAAATAATATTCATGGTCAGAGAGTGGAGGGGTGCCAATCCAATCCAATAGACATTTCATAGAGTACCTTTTCATTTTGGTTACAAAGTGCTGCACACACACACACCAAACAATGTTTAGGCTGCTGAAACAAGCTAAGCTTACTAAACCAGAACAGGAATCCATCCTCCAATTTCAACTAAAACATGTGGAGCGCCTCTGGCAGTCTCACCTTTATCATGCGATTCAATATAGCAGCAGTGCTCACTTTGAAAACTACTATTAAATAATTATTCACAAAAAAACACCATTCATATAATGATACAATACTATGTTCATTGACAATAAATGACATTTGACCTTGATCATGCAATCTAAGACTTGTCAATGATACTTGATTACCCCTATATCCACATTTTATAAACTTAATCTATAAACTTTGAAAGTTATGACATCAATCTAATAATTACGACCAAAATGGCCAAAGTCCAATGACCTTTGACTTTGGTTATGTGACCTGAAACTCACATGAGATGTTCAATGATACATGATTACTCTATGTCCAAGTTTTATAGATCCATATACATGTACTTTCAGAGTTATGATGGTTATTCAACAAATAACTCCAACATGGCCAAAGTCCATTGACCTTTGACCTTGGTCATGTGACCTGAAACTCAGGATGTTCAGTGATACTTGATTACTCTTATGTCCAAGTTTTATGAACCAGACCAATGCACTTACAGAGTTATGATCTTGGTAATTCAACAAATACACCCAACATGGCCAAAGTTTATTTAACTTAAATGACCTTTGACCTTGACCATATGACTTGAAACTCGCACAGGATGTGTAGTGATACTTGATTACTCTTATGTCCAAGTTTCATGACTCAGATCCATAAACTTTTAAAGTTATAGTGGTTATTCAACATATACCACTAATTTGGCCAAAGTTCATTGACCCTTAATGACTTTTGACCTTGGTCATGTGACTCAAAATTCAGGCAGGATGTTCAGCAATACTTGACTAACCTTGTGTCCAACTTTCATGAACTAGGTCCATATATTTTCTAAGTTAAGATGACATTTCAAAAACTTAACCTTAGGTTAAGATTTGGTGTTGACGCCGCCGCCGTCGGAAAAGCGGCACCTATAGTCTCACTCTGCTCCACAGGTGAGACAAAAATGACTTACTTATTTTCCATGACGAGGGCATCAACATCAACGATCCTCCTGTCATCTCCTCCTAAGACGTAGTTGAGTTCTTGGTTGAGCCTCTCTGTCTTGGTTCGGTAATAATCCCTCTCCGTTACAAACTCTTGTTGGTCGTCGATCTTAGCCACCATATCTCGCTCCAGGCTCTCAATCTATCATAAGAAAGATGTAAGATTAGGCCTATGTAAGATTTAAGATATTGTTTATATGACAGCTATCTCAACTAGAATTGAATTTGGATGGAAATAACAGATTAAAGAGTTTTCATTCTTCATTTTGGGGGTCAGCAGTAGTCTCTTGTTGAACATCAGTCTTAGCCACCATGTCTCACTCTTAAGTTTTAAATCCAGAGTGAAAATATGTAATATTGCAGAAATTGCTTATGCAAAGTTGATCTTACTTTGACCAGAAATAAAAAGAATAAGCTAAAGTGTTTTTTTTTCTTCTTCTTCAGTATTTGGGTCAGCAGAAGTCTTTGCTGGTCACTTCTTCTTGGTGAAGAATAATAATAATGTACATTGACATATTCAAATCCACCAAAGGGCGGATGAGCCGGACTTGGAAGTACTGCCGATAAATATTTGTGAACACCGTTAACGACCTGCTTGATCATTTTTTGAGGATTACGGGAAACAGTTGGATATTCAGGGAAATGAAAAAAAATATCCTCATTTAATATTTTCAGGTATTGCCCAGGGGAGCGTTTCATGAAATTACTTTTCACACGTTTTATCTGACAAATACTGAATTATCCGACAGTTACAATAGTAACAGTGCCTCTCGGACAATCAGAATCAAGGAAAGTTGTCAGACAGAACTTTTATGTTGAGGAAACACTGCCCAGGTGTTTCTTAGCATATTTTAGTGTTTCTATGGACCTCCCTGACATCTTGATTGTGGCAAGTTCCCCCAAGTCTGCGCAGTCCCCCTTGTCTGCGCACACGCATATCTGCGCGATTCTTGTAAAGAAGGTACACAATGAACACAGACTTTACACATGCACCACATAGACAGATATTCATTAAAAAGCCCTCCTCAAAATGGTTGGAAAACAATGAATTTAGGGCATTTCATGTGACGGTCTCAAAATGCAGCCTTTGTCATCAAAATCCCTGAATCGTGTACAAAGTGAATGGGTGTGCAGACATGAGGTACCTTTTTTTCCAATCTGAAAATGGCTGCCTGTCCTTTTTCCCAAGAAATTCCTATAATTTCTTTCAAATTTTAATGAGATATTTGGTTCACTTATAATAATGTAAGGAACATTATTAACTGAAAGATTTTGTGAAATAAAAAGAAATTAAAGAGAAATCACAGTAGTTGAAGTAAACACTGATTTCATGAGAAAGTCTGTAAAACCAGGCTTAATTGTCAGTATATCATCGAGGATCTAGATCTGGTACAGTCACATAAACTGAACTTTGTGAAATTTTGAAATCTAGGCTGAAAAATATTCAAACTGAAGATCACCAACACAGATAAGCGCACGTGGGACAGTGTATTATTATTGCTTTGAATGTCGTGCCCGACGCTTGACCCAAATCCTGTGCTTATTTGCTAATTTCTCAGCAATTAGAAAATTTCTTCCAGAATCCTTTGGCACATATTCTTTATTTATACAAACAGACACCTCGGTGGTCATTTCATTGGATTCTGTACGAACTCATTTTGATATCGTTACCAAAACTGGCATTTACCTTTAATGTTAAATCTTAACTCAAATTGTTAGGTGTGCAGACTTGGGGACCACCATTATACATACTTCCCAGCATTTCAAATTTTCCCCATTATTTCCCACCTGGGTTTAATCGAGGTATGTCGGTTATGGCCAACCATATTCTGAATTCCAATCAATGGGATTAAAGGAGTAAATGGCTAGCCACATGTACAGTACGTCAGGTTACGCTAGCTAAAACATCCAGATGGGTGTTTCATAAAGCTGTTCGGAAGTTACAAGCGACTTGACGAACGACTGGTAATTTTTTCTTACAAGCTAAATTGGCACCAATGAAAATTTGGCGCACATATTTACCTCAAGAAAAGGTCACAATTCGTTCATAAAATCACTGTAGCAGCTTTATCAAACATCCATCTGGGCCCCATCCTACAAAGACTTACGATTGATCCAATTAGCCTAAACTCTATGGAAATCAATCAATGTCATAATTTCTTCTACAAGAAAATTTGTACAAAGTCCTTTGTAAACAAAGACATGCACACTGAATTTTCAAGAAAACAATGAATGTATGAATATACATCATTGTTGGAAAATATTTTTAACAAACGTGCACTTTAGATGTTGACGTTTTTAGCTTTCCATAGTTGTGATTGATTAGATCCATCGCAACTCTTTGTAAGATGGGGCGCAGGTGTACAAACCTGTTCTCTTGACTTCTCCAGCTGTCTAATCAATTCTTCCCTCTCGTGAGCAGGGAAGTGCCTGGTGCCGATCCCTTCATCACCGATACGCTGTCTAGCTATGCTCTCTCTTAGAAGCTATGGTAAGGTTTAGGGGAGAAATAAAAATTGAAAATATCAAATGAATTAAAACGTCACTCACTGTTCCAAGTACAGGGACTTCGGTTCCATGACATTTATTCTGGCGACAACTGCTCTGGCGACAATTGCTCCTAAGAAAAATCTGCACATTAAGCGAAACATAAAACCTAACCCCAACAACTAAATAAACTCCAATCCTAATCTTTACATTATTCTGAACCAAAAACTTTATTACGATCCAATACTTGGCCTCTGAGATATCAAAACAGGAGTAATTGTCGCAGGAGCAAATGTTGTGTCACCGGAACTTGTCTCCTAAAGAATTGAAAATATGGTAACTTTGCCATTATGTCAACTATCGTGGTGACAGGGCTCAGTGGCCCATCACAACTTAGGTTTCTATGGTAGTTGAAGTTATCATAGTTGCAAGTATTGACTTTATGTGACAGGCCCCAAAGTTCAGCTATACAAGTACAAAAGAACAAAGAATGAGGTATATAAAAGCTGGACTTCGATTTAATTGAAATGATGAGTTTAAGATAAGCTCCTAAATGTTAAATTCATTTTACAATGTTTTGGGGAGTGATAACTTTGACACTGTAGAATGAACATGTATTTACCCTCATTTCATTTTTCAGTCAGGAGGGTTCTTTTCCTTTCATTTAGAAGCAAAATGCAAGGTACAAAGTAAGCTTCCCTGACTATTTTTCAGTCATGAAGCTCTTTTCATTTCATTTAGGAAGCTAAATGCAAGTTACAAAGCAAGCTTCCCTGACTATTTTTCAGTCATGAAGTTCTTTTCATTTCATTTAGGAAGCTAAATGCAAGTTACAAAGCAAGCTTCCCTGACTGTGAGGGGTACCTCTCTTGAACAAGACATGCATGCTTGACCCAGTAGGGAAGGTTGAGAATGTTTGATCCTCGGGTAAGGGGGGGGGGGGGGTGGGGGAAGGGGCCTGCATGCATGTTCAATTCTTGGGAACATGCATGATTGATACTGGAGGGAGGGGGAGCATTGAGATGCCATTGCAAGGATGTTCATGTCAAACTTTCTTTGTTCGTGAATGGTAGTAATAAGACATTCTTGTGATTTATTGTAGCCAATCTTCTTGCTAAGCCAAGCTCTTATGGATATATCCTTTCCATATATTCCTGTAAACAAAACCACTTTTCCTACATATGCAACTAGATCTCACAGGACCAAAGAAAATCAACAGAAGAAGATGCCCGACTACACACATAACATTTGTTTCCAGATGCATTTTTGATCCGGTTCCATGACACTTCCCTCGGCGACAAATTCCACACACTAACTGAAAGCCCAACTTCAACCCTGGATTTAACACTACACCCTATCCTAAACCTGATACTAAACCGAATATAAAACCCTTCTTGCAACCCTAACACTATAGAGTATAGAGGAAATAAAGCCTAGGGGTGTTTCACAAAGATTTAAGGATGACTTCAGACGCACTTAAATGCCTACATGATATGGAACGCGCGATCTTATTGATAGATACGCATTAGTGCGCGTCCTCATGAAACGATCTGACCAATGCGGTCAAGCCTTTCATAATCTACGCAACTTGGTATTTAATTGCGACTCTAAGTCATACTTAAATCTTCGTGAAACACCCCCCAGGAGCCATTGTCATTAGAGGCAAAATTTGTGCCACTGTTAGATCCTCAAGGTCTGAGAGGAGAGGAGGTGGGTATATTTGATCTTCCAGAGAACAAAATGTTACCTTGATATCTCCCTCTGCTTCCGATAGCTTCTGGCGTAGATCTACCAACTCTAACTCGGCTTTGCGATTCTTTGCTCGGGATTCACACAGAATCTGCACGAGGGTCTGGATGGGAAATTAAAATAGCAAACAAAGGGTTCAGTCAGGAAACACACAGGGTGAAAAAAAAATGAATCAATTGAGACAAAAATACATACAGTATAATATCTTTTCAATAAAAATCTGAATCAGATGGATCATTAAGCCTTAAGGGAGTTTGCCATTCTTGAAAATATCTGAAATATAAGCTCCGCGGTTCAAAATGCATGTATAATTTAAGCTGACCTCCAAAAGTGACCATCAGTCCATATGAATATTTTCCGCAGATTTAAGTTATGTTTACCTTCTGCAGTATTCTGCGGATTAATGCCACAATCATATTTCCCTTAAGGCGCCACAGTGCATGTCGAAACAGTCAATTTTGCCATTTAAGTGTGGTACCGTTCATAAAAGAAATAGATAAAACTAGAGATGCTCGGCGGGTCGCGGCCGAGCACATGTATCCCTCGAACCCACCGCGTCATTGCGATATGTAGAGCTCACACAGAAATTTGACAAATAAATACAATTATAATGGCGACAATGACCCTGCCCACAATTTGCCTGTGGGTACCAAATTTGATGACAAGAATATGATGCAACAGGGTGACTCTGTTGGGGAATACAATTATAGAGTAATCTGGATATATCTTGCAAACCTAACCCTAAGACCCCCCACCAAAAATGATAACCATCTTTGCTTCACCTTCTAATATTGCTTCTGTGTGCCAACTATTATGACAAACTGGAAAAAAAGCAGAAGTTACAAGTATTACCAAATTTTCCACAAAAATATTGTTACCATGGCAACCATGTCTTCACCCAATCCAAAATCATTAGGCAGTTTTGCTTTACCATAATGGACCTTCATGACAAATTTGAAGATGATTGGAGAAGAAATGCAGCTGGTGTAGCACTCATAAGGACATTTTTGCTATTTCCTCAGAAAATCTTGTAACCATGGCAACCAAGTCTCTGCCCACACCAAAATCAATACAAGGCTTCGCTTAACCATAATGGACCTTCATGCCACATTTGAAGATGATCGGAGAAGAAATGCAGCTGGTAGAGCGCTCACAAGGACATCTCTGCTATTCCACAAAAACTCTTGTTACCATGTGGCAAAGATGTCTCTGCCCGCAGCAAAATCAACAGGCGGCTTTGCTTTACCATAATGGACCTTCATGCCAAATTTGAAGTTGATCGGGGAAGAAATGCAGCTGATAGAGCGCTCACAAGGAAATCTCTGCGGCGGCGGCGCGATGGCCAAATCCAAAGTATCCTCCAAACTCTGTTCGGGTGCTATGGGCGAAATGTAACTGCAGCACTACTTGGGTACAAATAATAGGATCCTGATGAAACTGACTATCATATGGTCTATCATTGGTTCATCTACTCACCACATGGTCGACTTTCATTTATTCTAATGCCATTCCGTCTATTAACCAGTTGGTCCAATAGCCATTTAGTCTATATACCATTTGGTCTAATTAAACTAAAGTGTAAATTGTGCAAAATGAATGAAAAGAAAATGGATATTAGACCAACTGGTTATTAGACGAAATGGTTATTAGACGAAGTGATGATTGGACTAAATGGTTGTTAGATAAAATGTTGATGGATCGAATGGCATTAGACTAAATGAAGGTAGATCATGTGGTGAGAGGACGAGTTGCCAGTGGACGAACTGGCAATTAACCCTTTAAATTACCACATGTTATTGATATGGCATGCAGCTGTTAGCATGCAATATCAAATGCCAAGCTTGGCAAAGACAAATAAACCACTTAGATGATAAAGGTCACATATTTTAATGTCTACATGAACATATGTATTGTAGAAGATTATAATAGTACATATTATGCAATGTTAAAGGGCTGTAATATTTCTTTTCCATAAATCAACATTTCAAAAAATTCAAGACAGGGCCCATTTCATAAAGGTAGAGCGTCAAGTCCCAAAGCAGTGTCAAATTTTTACTTGCAGCGTCAAGTTTAATATTTGACACTGCAGCGCATTTCATAAAAAGTTGATGCTCCAGTAGGAGCATCAACTTTTTACTGGAGCGTCAAGTATGGTTACTGGAGCGATGAGTTTACAAAGGTACAGAGGCATTACATAATCATAATAATCCCCCCAAAAAAATAAATTAAAATATTAGTTAAGAAAAATATATCACATAATCATTTATTCGTAATTTCATGAAGGTCAAATATACACAGCTAGAAACACATAGATTGTTGACAAATCACAGTTAAGCAATGTTTAGCAACGTTTCCAATCCATAAAATCTCTTGATATTGGGCAAAATGAAGCAAAAAATAAGAGTTCATTTGAATTTGGTGTGGTCAGCACGATGGCGCCCTTGTCACTTTTTATCATGTTAAACTGCAAAGATAGGTCATGTCTTCAGACAGCAGAGAGTGGCCATGTTTACATACTCAACCACTTAACTTTTAATATTAATCTGGGCTCAAAATTGTATTACATACCAACTAGAAAAAAAGCAGATATTTCATTTTGATTTGGCACACACTCAAAATAAATGTTCATTAAAGCATATTTTATTTGGTATAAAATCCTCTATCTATGTCATTGTTTTAGGGCATACATATTCATACTATAATCTATTAATGTCTTGTAATAGTATGTTTAAGGATTTACCAAACTCTAAAAAGTCATTGATAATCACAAAATATAATTATCAGGATAGTAATATAGAATGATTTTTTAAGTTCTTTAAAATCCAATTCCAAATCATTAATTACTTGTGACAAAATTTTGTTGACAGGATGTTATCTTCCTTAGATGGTGATTAATCAGCAATGTATGATTTTGGCGCTAATTAATGACCTTCCAGGTTTGAAGCCCTAGGATTAGCACCATCGTTATCACTTGGGCTTCAAACCTGGGTGATAACCAATTGGCGCCAAAATCATCAGTTGCCGATAAGTCACTGTTTATTACGGAAGATGACAAGCTGTCATATAAACTGTAACAGGTTACAGGTAATTAACAACTTTGAAGTGTATGAAAGCACAATAAAATCAGGCTTTAATATGGGATTATTTCCAATTCATCTCATGCCAATTCGTCCAATTGCCAACTCATCTAATATCATTTGGTCTACCATCAGTTCGTCCACTATCCACATGGTCTAATTGCCAATTCGTTAACTGATCATTTCATCTAATAACCAGTTGGTCCAATATCATTTAGTCAATTATTCCATATTCCATTTGGTCTCATTGGTTTAAGTGTTAATTGTGCAAAATGAATGAAAATTAAATGGATATTAGAAAAACTGGCTATGAGATGAAATGGTGATTAGATGAAGTGATGACTGGCCAAATTATTATTGGACCAAATGGATGTACGATGGAATGTTGATGGACAGAATGGTATTAGACTAAATGAAAGTAGACCATGTGGTGAGTGGACAAGTTGGCAGTAGGCGAATTAGCAATTTACCTTAATCAAATGTACCAAACTTTACAATACATAGAATCTGTGTGATCTTTTCAATACATTTCCAGGCAGGTAGCTATAGCTCTACAATATTTTAACTTCAAACAGGGTTGGCTGATGTGGGAAATACCAGTGGTAAATACGGGTAATTACAGCTGGATAATTTTTTAAGAAAATGGGAAATAGTTATAGAAATGCAGGCAAATACTACAAAATGTTACTTCTTGAATACTTTCAGGTATTGTCCTTGTGTTTCTCAACTATCAAGAATATTCTAGCATTTCCCTCTACCTCTCTGTACATCTGAAGCATTTACAAGTTTTTTTTCCCAGTATTTGCCACCCGGGTTGAAAATACCTAAATTTCCCGGGAAAATGCCAACCCTGCCTTCAAAACCATCTGCACAATAGGAAAAAATTACATCTCAAACAACTCTATCATCCATTGGTACTTACATGATTTCTCCGCTCAGCTAGTGGATCGCCATCATGTAGAGATAACCCAAGTGCCTAAAATGATGAATTATGAACATCAGAAATATCATCAATCAAAAGAAAGATACAACAGAATTGTAAAATTTAAAGTAAACAAAATCTATTAACATTTGATAAAATTTTCAAACATGAATTGAACTAGTTCTGGTTTGTTCCATGAAAACATAAACATTAAAATGGAATCCAGAGAAAAGTCTATACATGTATTTTCCCCATTTTAAAAGGACATTTACAGAAAGTTATATTTCTTCTTTAAGACATTGGATAATTTTCTAATATTCGATCCATGGTCTTGAAAAATAGACACTAAAGGGGGGAGGACATAGTCCATGAATGAATGAATAGTTCGGGTAAGCAACTTAACTTCCTTCAGTATGACATAGGCCTACATATTACTGAGAAAGTGTAACAAACTGCATGATGATCAAATACTTTCATTTTTTCAAGCTCTCTAACGAATCCATTTACACTTTAAATCAGAAGGCATTTCAAGAAAATGTAAGTCTTGACTAAATATCACATTAATTTCCCAGTAGTGTGTGGTACATGCCACATCACCGCATTGAGCATATCATGCTCATGGAAAGCACAATCATTATTAAATGAGATTATGTGTTAATAATAACTTGCAATTGGTACTTACATGTACATTGAAAGCATCACTGACTGTTGGTCAAATTTAACTCTTATGAAACAATCCCCCCCCCTCCGATCTTTATTTTGAAAAAAAAAAAACTCCTTACCCTTTCTCTCTCCTCATATTTTTTCCTCTGTTCATGAAATTTTTCTCTTAGTTGTTCCGCCATGAGTTTATAAGCGTCTTTCTCTTGCCTCACGTTGTCAAGTTCCTTGGCAAGAACAAGAAGGGCATCTGATTTGGCTTGGAGCTTTCTCTTACAAATGTTGAACTGCAAAAGAGACAAAGAATAATAGATGAGTCACCAGTGTACATGATGTATAAAAATAATGATGACATGAAGCAAACATCTTCTAATTTGCTGTGCAAACCCTTCATTCAAGCGAAGTGGTCTGAATGTGGAGCCTAAATCCATGGCTGTGACTTATGCACAGAAGGTCCCACTTGTAGAAGTTGCATAGAATAGTGCTAGTCTTGTGCGAATACCCACTTGTTAGTCAAAGTTTCAATCTGGGTCTATTCCTGCAGACTATTCCCCATCATAGGGAATGCCAAAGATGCAATAAAGAAGTGATAAAATCACAACACAATTAACAGAAATAGGAATGAGAGTTACTTTTAAACAAAGTTTGTCTGAATAACCTTTTTTTAAGAATGTGAAAGAACCCAAAAAGTTATTTTATTTATTTCATAGGAATGGCATGAAATATTGTTATGATTGACCCACAAGAATTCTGAGAAGAAAGTAGGATAAAATAGATTAAGGAAGAAGACATAAGTACAAGGAAGGAAGGAAGCAAGGAAAATAACGAAATACCACAAATTATCAAAGAAAGATACATGTAGATCAAACAAAAAATGGAAGATGAAGAAGAACAAAAATTTAAGAGCCTTAAAAAAAAGAAAGAATGTAAAAAGAATGAATGAAAATGAATTCATAAAAGAAAAGAACAATAAAAAAATAATGAATAGAGATAGAAAATAGATCAGTAAGAAATAGAAATTAAAAAATTCAATAGAGAAGCAATGAAAATAAATAAAGAAGAAATAATCAAAAGAAACATTTCTAAAGAATGTAAGAAAATAAAATCGAAATAAGGAAATCTAAGACAAAAGAAAGTGCAATTTAAATGAAGAAAGAAATTCAATAAGTATTAAGTAAGAAAGAATAAGAGATGAAACAAAGATGAGTACAATCAATAGAAAAACAACAAAAAGAAAATAATAAAATGCAAGGAAATACTAACATTGCAAAACATAGTACAATAAAATCGAATTCGGTCTAGATCTACCCATCTAAAATGAAAATGTGTAGGCATTGATAGACTGTGGTAGACTAAGTCGAAGCAAAAAACTTAATTTCATGTCATTTTTAATTGGCCTCGTGATCTGAGCCGAGTCTGAGTGGGCATAATAACAAATTAGGCCAATAAACAAATATATTTAACAAACATGGGTGAGGCCAAATAACGTTAAACTACGAAAAAATAAGTCTTACCTTAAATTACAGGCTGTTAATAATAGTTTACTTTAATGAGTATGAATTGATTACACTGCCATATGTGTGTGATACGTGTGTGATGCTGCCTTGTTCTAAACTACACCCAGTTAGTATATGGTGCTAGGTACCGTAGGTTGTTCCCATAATCGATTGTGACACTGGATGGAATCTAACCAAAGTTACACCCAAACAAATATTGAAGAAAATCTAACGACGATCTTGGACTCGGGAGAATCCCGCGACAGCCGTAATAACTGAGCTTGTAACCGATTTCGCAATCGGCAACCGATTCTATTCGATTTCACCACAATCGGCGATCACTTGCCGATCTTCGATCATGCCCCTTGAAGGAAAAAATCGAAAATAAAAAATCGGCGTAGATCTAGTAAAAGTGCGAGATCGTTCAGAACATATTTCAAGATTGTTTTTGAGGTGCTAGCTATTTAGAGGTCGCATTATTCAGGGAGAAAGACGCGGTATTATCTCTGACGATGGTTAAGAGGATAGATATCTTCTCTTCCAACTCATGGTGATAGCGGATGCCGGCGTGAAAATTTTAAAGGTCGTATTACTGACGAAGATCACTGCGCTACTCTCTCATATCGTTTATGATATAAATCTTCTCTTCAACCTCGTGGTGATAGCGGACCCCGCCGTGAACTTTTAAAAGTCGTACTATCGACGGAGCTCATTGCGTTACTCTCTTACATCGTTTAGGATGATATACATTCTATTTTCAACCTCGTGGTAATAGCGGACGCCGCCGTGAACTTTGAAAGGTCGTATTACCGACGGAGCTCACTGCGCTACTCTCTTACCCTCTTTATGATGCTAGACATCTTCTCTTCAACCTCGTGGTGATAGCGGACCCCGCCGTGAACTTTTAAAGATCGTGATAATGACGGAGCTCATTGCGCTACTCTCTTACATCGTTTATGATCATATAAATCTTCTCTTCAACCTCGTGGTGATAGCGGACGCCGCCGTGAACTTTTAAAAGTCGTACTATCGACGGAGCTCATTGCGTTACTCTCTTACATCGTTTAGGATGATATACATTCTATTTTCAACCTCGTGGTGATAGCGGACGCCGCCGTGAACTTTGAAAGGTCGTATTACCGACGGAGCTCACTGCGCTACTCTCTTACCCTCTTTATGATGCTAGACATCTTCTCTTCAACCTCGTGGTGATAGCGGACCCCGCCGTGAACTTTTAAAGATCGTGATAATGACGGAGCTCATTGCGCTACTCTCTTACATCGTTTATGATCATATAAATCTTCTCTTCAACCTCGTGGTGATAGCGGACCCCGCCGTGAACTTTTAAAAGTCGTACTATCGACGGAGCTCATTGCGTTACTCTCTTACATCGTTTAGGATGATATACATTCTATTTTCAACCTCGTGGTGATAGCGGACGCCGCCGTGAACTTTTAAAGGTCGTACTATCGACGGAGCTCATTGCGTTACTCTCTTACATCGTTTAGGATGATATACATTCTATTTTCAACCTCGTGGTGATAGCGGACGCCGCCGTGAACTTTGAAAGGTCGTATTACCGACGGAGCTCACTGCGCTACTCTCTTACCCTCTTTATGATGCTAGACATCTTCTCTTCAACCTCGTGGTGATAGCAGTGAACTTTTAAAACTCGTACTATCGACGCCATCGACGGAGCTCATTGCGTTACTCTCTTACATCGTTTATGCTGATATACATCAACCTCAATGATATATTTGTCTTTGCAACTTCGTCGGGAGATGCTTCTTTTATATTTCTTTTTAGATATCAAAAGTTCATTTCTCAAGATAGTAATAAATTGATTTGAAAACGCTAGCTACCCAAAACATTTTAATAACATATTTCAAATCATCGTGTGTGCTTGCGTCTTCTACTACATTTTAATTGCACTTGCGACTTTAAGATGATGCGTCGTACGAGATCAAGAGATCATTCCAATAATTCTAAATCGCTATCACCTAAAAATACTTATAAAAGATGTCCCGCCGATCGTTCATTAACCTGTGATCTATGAGAAATATTTTCATTTTATTTTCCTTTGCGCCTTTGCTCGGAAGATGCGTCTTTCGTTTGTCTTTCTAATAAAAATCACTTTGTTTATTTTAAAGCAATAACACCTCAAAACCCCTTTAAAACATGTTCCAAACGATCGCGCATGTTGTCGACTTCCATTCCAATGCATTCGTCTTTGTGACTTTGTCAGGAAGATGCGCGCGACCGCGAACAAAATTTTGATATATTCCTTTGTTTTTGAACATCGCCGATTCTATTTTCGATTCGATTTCGATCTTAGAAGCTTAACTGCCGATCCGATTTTCGATCTTTTTTTTGATCCGATTTACAACATTAGACTAATAACTAATATTGACAACAAATTCTGTCTCATGTGGGACTGAAGAAATCTTGCACAGCTGTTTTGAAGTTGAACACGTCATTAGAAATTCACCCTCGTTTAAAATAATTTCATGAAAAGTTACTAGACCTCACCTCCCCACATAATTGTTGCCACTCTTGATGACTTCTCGTAGATGTATCTGGTCCATTTTTACGCCGTCTTCCACTATGCACATCACGAAATCCTGCCATTTCTCTCGATTTCACGTAATTTTATTTTCCCCGATCACAACAACTAACTGAACATAGCACAGCATGCATGCCGTACCGTGAGTGCGTATACGTGATGGTGTCCTATCTGCAGGAGCTGTTATTTTCGCGGGGGTTTTATTTTAGCGGATTTCGCGAATTGCCAATCGGCCGCGAATTTAACAACACGCGAAAATATTGACACATTTCTTAGTCAGTGCCAATGCCCCCAACAGCAAAGCTTTGCTATTGAAAACATCCTGTAAATTAAGAAAATTGAGATATGCACCTCTATATGTACAAAAAATAGGCTTAGCCAAAAGTACAGTTAGTGATTCAAAAAGTTAGCTAGAATTTCACTTTTTTAAATTTCTCAAACAAAATCAGGGCCTAAACTATTTTCTAACATTATTTTATCAATATTTATACACTCACTGTAATATTAAAATGTATTTTCCATGAAACAATTTGATTTTATTGTCATCTGATTGACTCTATACATACACACGTATTGGTAGCTATTTGCATACTCATTAATATTCATAAGTCACATGACCAGAATTTTGAAGGTGAACATTCTGTTCACAAAATTCCACAATTTTGCACTTTTTACCAACTTTTTGAAAAATGAATCGAACCAAACACAAATTCCAAAGATTGCTTAACCCTATAGATCCTGTGGCATGATGAATTTTTAGATCTAAAGGTTAAAAAAGTGATATTTAAGCCACTTTTTCCACAATTTGTAACTGTTTTTACAGGGACATATTTATGTACAAAAGACATATCACCATGGGGACATTGAGGAGTGTAGATTTGCACATGAATTGCACTAGTTTTGCTTCTTTGAAATGCTGTGGAAATGTATCGTACATCTAATCTTCCGATCGCGAATTTAACAACCCGCGAAAATGTCGGGACCCCCGCGATTCGCGAAAAATTCTGTACGCGAAAATAACAGCTTTTACAGTACTACAGCATGATCCAGAGTAGTAAATAAATTATATTAATAACTCTGATTTGAAGGGATGGTCCATGCTGGAGATATTTATATCTCAATAAATAGAGTAAGATTCACAGAGCAGAGCAAAATGCTGAAAATTTGAATAAAATTGGATAACAAATAACGAAGTTATTGAATTTTAAAGATTTGCATCATTCCAGTGAAACAGTTCTAGTTCAACTTCTAGGAATGCCTCATGAATATTCAGATTCAGATTCATTTATTTACACCTCTTTAAAATACACAAAAAT
Source organism: Lytechinus variegatus (assembly GCF_018143015.1). Taxonomy (NCBI): domain Eukaryota; kingdom Metazoa; phylum Echinodermata; class Echinoidea; order Temnopleuroida; family Toxopneustidae; genus Lytechinus; species Lytechinus variegatus. The sequence goes on from NC_054751.1 coordinate 27,708,308, forward strand.
ACATAAATATATAAATACAAACAAAATTCTTATACAGCAGAACAAATATAATAATAAGTATAAACAGATAGTAAAACACAGTAAATAAAAATGATTTCCACTGTACGGCGGATGTGGGGGAAGGACAGAAAGCAATTGGCCTATCGAGGTCTATCCCCCTGATTACCGTACAACAGGAAAAGGCTTACACAGTTTACAAGGAAAGAGAAGAAGAAAAAAACGAAACAAAACAAACAAACAAACATAACGCAAGAAAGGGGGAAAAACAAGGGAATTAAAATCCTAATTAGCGGGGGGGGGGGGGGGGAGGTGGCAGGCAAAGGAGGGGACACACAAGTGTTAATTATTTGATATTGTATTGTAATAGGTCATTATTGCGTATATACACATAAAAATACTGATACAGATGTATAAATATATATAACCAAGTAATATAGCATTTAGAATTTCACTTAAATATTCTGTATTTTATGATTAATATGACTCTTAAAAGAAAAAGGAAAAAAAATTATTTGCACCAACATGCTGTATGATATAGAAGCAGAGTAAGCTACAGTATAGTATGTAAGAGAGTATGCTTGTATTTTCTCTTAAATATGTTTAATGATTGACTCTCTTTTAAATCATTTGGAAGGCTGTTCCAAATCTGAGGCCCTTGATAGCATATACTTCCTCTTGAAACATCATATTTAAGAAGTGGAATATATAGGTCTGTAGAGTTTCTGCAGTTATATTTATTTATGTTATAGTTATAGAGGAAATATTCATTCATTGAGAGAGGAAGTAGATTATGTATAATAGAATACATAAAGATTGCTACGTGAAACTTATAAAGGTTATTCAAAGGGATAATTTGTAGTTTTTTGAACAATGGTTCGGAGTGAGCATAATATTCATTAGGTGCGTGAGCATAGGTGAGTGAGCATAATATTCATTAGGTGCAGGGTTGTAATAAAAAACGTTTTTGTTAAAAAAAAAAAAATAAAACGTTTTTTATTGTTTTAAAACGTTTTAAATCGTTTAAAAACGTTTTTTTTTCCAACGAATGATGCAATTTTCTGGAAACCAATTAAACTTAACACTAAATATAGTATGATTTAAGCTCTTGATGTTTTAAATAAGAGATGACCACAATTCTGTTAATGAATTTCCAACAGAAAAGTTCACTATTTCCCCCAAAATCACTAAATCATGGAAATTGAATGCCTACAAAAAAAGAACACTTTTTAAGTAATTCGACATTTTATTCCTAATACATGAACATAGACATGTAGTCTGGAGGTATATTGAGTCTTGTCAATCGAGGGGGGGGGGGGCGAGAAGAATTTGCAAAATGGAAGAAATTGACATACATGGGGTTTCAAAGCTTAATTTCATAACCGGTAAATCCATTTGGGTAAATCAATATGCTTTTATTTCAATTGAATCACTTATACCAATTTTAGTGCATGAAATACAAATTCAATTCAAATCTATAAATAAAGCCCTTGAACTACATATTTTTTTAATTCAAGAATTATGATCAAATATATTTAAAAACAATCAGTAGGCCTATAGAATGTTTATTTAACCCTAATAAGACTGGGAGGGGGCTCATTCAGCCCCCCCTCGTCATTTTTTTTGTGATAAATCCACTGCTCAATTTTTTTTTACCACGTCACTCACAGACTTTCCTTTTTCGAGTCTCATGCAACTTTTGAGACCAAAATTGCAACCCCCTGGTATGCGGTTCTGAAATTACGCAACATTTTGTAAGTGCATGCAGACCCAAAAATGCTCAAAACGTGAATTTGTGTACAAATCTAATGCAATAGTGTTTTTAGCCATAATTCATAAATGTGCCATTATTTTTCCTTTTACTGATTAAAATCAATTAATTTCACCTTGTTTATGGTCAAAATATAGTCCCTGAATATTTCCATTGAAAAAAAACCAATAAAATACATCAGAAAATAAATGTGATGTTGAAATTCTTTTTAAAGAACATTTGATCAGATTCCTATAAAGAGCCTGTAAACTAAAAATGATAATTTCAGGGGCATTGTTTAGTTAATAGGAGCACACTTTTGATATTACGCATAAACTAGCAATGAGATTTATGCAAAATTTGATTTATAGTTTTTTTTAGATTATGCCGTGCAAATGCGTGTGCCAATTTTTGTTGTGATCCCGCAATCGACGGCCCAGATCATATATAGGCCCCCCCCCTCTCAGTCTTCTTAGGAAACGAAATAGCCCAGTCTATTTATGTTACTGGTAATGTTTTTTTTTTAAATACTTTTTTATATTTATGTAAGGATTTTTAAAACTTTTTTATTACTAATAGAAATTTTTGACAATTTTCCAATCATTAACAAGTAAAAATAATGATACAGACAAATTTTGGCAAGAACCGTTGGGTTTATACATGAAATCACATTTTTAAGCAATTCAGGATCTGTTAATATGCACTTGTGGTGTATATCATAACTGCATACCCATGCATGCATACATCCCCAAAATAGTCTTGAACGATATTGCATGGCCCTGTCATGTTTATGGATTTTATCATAGACATTTTCGGGGTCCATTAAGGTCCCCTAGAATTGTTAGAGTTACGGTTTGCTAGCTGATTATCTGATAATGTTTAAAGTACTTTTCTTCATCTTTATGAAGCGCAAAGTTATACCAACTTTTATGTGTACCTCAAGAGTATAATGTCAGGTTTACAGAATTTGTAAAATATTATTGTGCTTGTGTAACACTTCAATTTAACTCAAGTACTTCTATTACATGTACAGGATGTATTTTAGCTTATTCTAATAGAGTTTCTTTACCTGTCCAAAATTGAACAGGGAGAAGAGGAACACGAAAAAGCAATGTAGAAAGAATGAATAAAGGGGTGAAGAGAAAGAGGAGTGGTGTTGAAAAAGAGTTTTAGTTAGAAGAAAAAAATACACCACTTCAGAAATAATAGTATAAAAAACGCATATACATTCGTAATTCCGAAGCTTCGTAATTCCGAAGGTTCGGTTATTCCGAAGGTTCGTATTTCCGAAGGTTCGTAATTCCGAAGGTTCGTAATTCCGAAGGTTCGTCAATCCGAAAACGAAATAAGGTTCGTAATTCCGAAGGTTCGTTTATCCGAAAACGAAATAAGGTTCGTAATTCCGAAGGTTCGTTTATCCGAAAACGAAATAAGGTTCGTAATTCCGAAGGTTCGTTAATCCGAAAACAAAATAAGGTTCGTAATTCCGAAGGTTCGTTAATCCGAAAACGAAATAAGGTTCGTAATTCCGAAGGTTCGTTAATCCGAAAACGAAATAAGGTTCGTTAATCCAAAAACGAAATAAGGTTCGTTAATCCGAAAACAAAATTAGGTTCGTAAATCCGAAAATTAAATAAGGTTCGTATTTCCGAAAATGAAAATAATTCATTTTGGTAACAAAAACGATGTTGTCATTACAAGATTAAACGATATTATGCAATGATAGTAATAACGATCGATGATACATGCGTGTGTTGGGGCCAAAGCATGTATTTCATTAAGAATATAGGCCTGCGCCCTGATCAAGCATAGGCTAATTTCGATTTTATCTGAGCAATTGCTGCCTAGGCAAATGGTTTAATTAAAGATGCAGGGGATCAAGTGTGTTGGAAGCGTGCGAGCAACCTCTAGATAATAGGATTTGTATTGGAGGGGATGTCATTTTTAATAACAGCTTCTGCTGGTAATAAAAATAAAAATAATACGAGAAATGATCCTTGTGAGATGTTGAAAGCGCGAATCGCAAGCTCAAACTAGTAGACATTTCATGTAACAAGATGCGAAGTGAGCATTCGGAGCATTTTTTTTTGTAATCGTGAGAAAGATGTGTATCTTTCTAAAAGAATTAATGCGAGGGCGAGCTGTAATTTGTTTATATACTGACCTGGGGCCCGTTGCATGAAACTTTTTACCTGAGAAACTCGGGTTGTTTTTACAGGAGTTTTTGCCCTGTGCTAAAGTCAATGGCGGAAATCAGACTAACCTTAGTTTTCAGTTTTTACCAGAGTTTTCTCAGGTAAAAAGTTTTATGCAACAGGCTTCAGAAAGTAATCTTTTAAGGACTGCATTTAGTGACTCATGAATAGAATATATGTCTCACGAACTAAATAATGAGAGCGCGAACCGCAGGCTTAAAATTTGTGATATTCAGACCTGAAAACTGGACATTTCATACTTCTTTTTGTAACCAGGAATAGAATGAGTTCCTCAATAAACAATACTTGATGCGAGCGAGAAACGTGAGCCAAATTTTTCCGATTTTCCAACCTCAAAACTGGACATTCTAAGCGTTCTTGTAAAAAAAATAATAATAGCTGGGAGAATAGTTTTCAGAACTGAAGTGGCTTCCCTGGGCAAATAATATCTATATCAATATTATCATTCTGGGCCCACATGAAATTTCCAAAAGTTTGAGCACGTGATTCGCTCGCAACATCTCACAAGGATGCCCTTTTAACAGTAATTGACCAAAAAGGTGAATTTTACATCTTCAGATTTGACTGCTTGCTCTCTACGCTCGCAGAAATGAAACGTAAATATATAACTTTAGTGATCACTTAAAAAATTGTGCTCAATTTAGTTACTACAAGACAACCTCTTCACACAGATGATAATCTAATGGTGAAAATATCCGTTGCACCAAATTGCCCCTATTGGCCCCTTTTTTTTGCTTTGCCCCCCCCAAAAAAAACGTTCCGCCGCCATTGGTTAAAACACGCATCGTCTTCATGGCTAACTGCAAAAAGTTCTTAAAATGTCCCCTTAGATCAGGTCAGAGCTTATATATTTAAAAATTCTGTTCGCGCTTCTTGCTAGCAGTTATTATCTAAATTTAGTTACATAGGCATCTCGCTTTGAAGATCACAAACACATTGCCCATCATATTAAAAAAAATATATAGCTTGCGCTCGCATTATTTAAAAAGGGTTTATCATGTTATTACATATTTACTTTATTTTATAAGGATAAAGCTAATTATTGACTGTTAGGACTACTCTTTCAAAGAAACAAACAAAAATCAACTTTAAACTGCCGATCAAGGAAAATATGGCTTAAAAAAATTGCCCCCTCTATTTGACGAAAGTTGGATCCGCCGGGAGGGAGGCAGGGGGCATCAAAAATGAAATAAAAAACAGGGGAATTAATATTTTCCAAAATGGGAAAGTTCCTTTTTCAAAAATAAATATGCCGTTTTTCATGTTTTTTTCGAAATAAAACTCTTCTTAAAGTATAAGTTTTCAGGCTGGAATATTTAAAATTTTCAGCTTGCGCTTCGCACTCTCATTCGATTGGTGAAATATGCATCCTATAAAGAGGTCACTAAATGGTTTCTTTAACAGGTTCCTTTTCTGGTCAGTATGTTTAAGCTCGCGTTTTGCGCTCGAGTTAATTCTTTAGTTAGATGCACATCTTTTTAATGACAGCAGAAATCTGCTCGGATTTTTAAAAACTAATTTTCATTTTTTATTGAAATAACCTAAAGTTTTAGCTTGTGATTCACGCTCGCAACACCTCGCAATAATGCCATTTTAAGAATAATTGACCACAAAAAACGTTATACAACTTCACCTTTGAATTTGTTTTACCAAGCCGCTCGCTCATTATACTCTCTCCCGAAAAATAAAGCCTAAATATACATTTTGCCATAATAAGAAGTCACTTCAAAAAAAGTTTTTCTCTACTTAATCACTATCAAACACACAATGACTTCAAGCAGATGATAATCTTAAGGTGAAAATATCACCAAAGTGCCCATTTTGACGTATGAGTTTCATTTTTTGGCTTTACCCCCAACGAAAATTCGTTCGGCCGCCCTTGCCTTCCCATCCTCATAATAATTGAACGGCAACAGTGTCCCCCGCCCCCCTCCCCTTGCCTCTGCCTCTGCTTTCCCGGTTTTCATTTTTCGGATTAACGAACCTTATTTTGTTTTCGGATTAACGAACCTTATTTCGTTTTCGGATTAACGAACCTTATTTTGTTTTCGGATTAACGAACCTTATTTCGTTTTCGGATTAACGAACCTTTGGAAAAACGAACCTTATTTCGTTTTCGGATTAACGAACCTTCGGAAAAACGAACCTTATTTCGTTTTCGGATCAACGAACCTTCGGAACAACAAACCTTTTTTCGTTTTCGGATTAACGAACCTTCGGAACAACGAACCTTATTTCGTTTTCGGATTAACGAACCTTCGGAACAACGAACCTTATTTCGTTTTTACGGATTATCGAACCTTTGGAATAACGAATCGTCGGAATTACGCCACAAATGTTCGGATTAACGAACCTTTTTTCGTTTTCGGATTAACGAACATCGAGGTATAGGCAATTTACGTGTTTCGGAATTACGAACCTTCGGAATAAAGAACCTTCGGAATTACGAAGCTTCGGAATTACGAAGTGTAACCATAAAAAATATTACATCCATGCAAATTTTTAACACACAAGTCTATGTGGTGTTTTAAAACCCGTTCTTTTTGTAAAAAAAACGGGCGTTTTAAAACGCATTTTAAAACATGTTTTAAACACACCGTTTAAAACGCTCCAACCCTGATTAGGTGGGCTGATGATGTCATATCCCCACTTGTTTTTTTTGTATTTTATTATATGAAATTAGGTTTATTCAATATTTTTTCTACCAAGAACTAAGAAAAAATGGATTGACAACTGATTAAGAGCATTAGTTATTTATTGCCACAACTTACAATGTATTTCATCATAATGGAGACACATCATATGAACATATTAAACAATTATAATTTCACGTAAGAAAAAGGAAAGTGGGGATATGACATCATCAGCCCACCTAATGAATATTTATGACGATGTGCATATAACCGTTTTCACAAAATATTGATAAACTTTAATATTCAATAACTTTGGTATTTGTTATCCTATTTTGATGAAATTTTCAGCATTTTTCTCAGTTAATTATTTATATTTAGATATAAATATTTTCAACCCGGACCATCCCTTTAAAGAGAAAATTAAAGTTAAAAAGATCCTGTTATCACTTGAAGAGAGCAAAACATATGACCATGTCATCAAAAAAGATAAGGGACCATTTTTTGGGGGGGAGGGGAGGGGGGGGGCCTCCTAGGGGCACTGTAAGGTGAGAAGCCAAATGCCTTCTCCATATAGGTATCACATGTTTGTAAAATAGAATTCACCAGATTATATCTTTTCTTTACTGTATACGTGCCGGAACAGGGGCGAAAAAAAAAGAACTGAAAGAATGAATAAAATTGAGGGAAATATTTTGCAATATAAAATACATAATAAATAAAAGAGAATCAACTTCAGAAGCGAAAATATGCAGTTGAAAAACAAAAGTGTTATCCCGCAAAGGGCACATCCCATTTTGAAAAAGAACATTTTTTTCCCCATGGGGAGTTATGGGGGAGGGGGCCCCTTAATTGTCCCATTTGGTTAGAACCGCTGCCCCTGCAGAAGTGAAATATGGTACAAATCACAATTTTTTTTTTCTATGTTAATTTTTTGGACAATCAAGAAAAGAATAGAGGCATTTCAGAAGTAAATAAGGGCATAAGCGCTCGGGGCACTTGATGAGAGGAGAAAAGTGGCACACCCGGGGGTGGCACACTGAGGTGGAGAAATTCACCATGAAAACAAAATGAGCTTAATGTGGCAATAAACATATTTCAGAAGGGATAAGGGATTATTCATTTTAAAATATGTATATACATACTTGCAGAAGAGAACTAAACACTATACGTAATGCATTACGCGGGCACTGATCGGGCATGAGTAGAGAAGTTAAGGTATTTTCTGATGTACGTGAGTGCTGGGCACTTTTAAAAATACAATCCAGGATTTTCCAAGGGGGGGGGGGCATTCGTGATGAAAATTTGACAAGCAAAACGGGTCCTCACTTTCAAGGGGGGGGGGCACACTTGGGTATACCGGCATATAGAACGGCTCTCAAGGGGGGGGGGATGTGCCATTGGATCCGCCAGTGGGAAGAGAGGCCCGCACCTGTTCACTAAAAATCATGGTTCCAAGGGGCAACGATCGCGACACGTTTGTAAGAGGGATTTTTTTCTCAAGGTAAAAGCTATAGGAGGCATTTTATAAATGTTTAAAAAAAAAGTGAGAGAAACTGTCCCCTGCCTAAAATGATCACTTTACCTGGTATAAAAAAAATCATTATTAGAAGAAGTAAAAACAGAAAAAAAGTAAGGATGCATAATGACCAATAAAACACCATAGGCCTATAAAAAGCAGCTGATGATGTCATATTTCTTTCTTTTTTCATTGTATTTGTGAAATTATATTCATTCAAATTTTGTCCTTCAATTAAGAAAAGATAAATGGATTGACTAAGCCCCAAATCTGCAATTAATTTTGTTACAAGGCAGTGCATGGCTTGAAATGAGACAAATATGAGGGGGCTATAAACATGGCGTATCGCGTAAAATTGGCGAGTATATACATCAATCAAACTTTTTTTGCAGCTTAATCCAATTATAGATTTTGAATATAATGTTTAGAAAATCAGGCTGCTACATTTCTAGTGATATTTCAACCACCTCTCTTTCCTTTTCTCCTTTTTTTTTATTCTTGGTCATGAATTTTTTTTGGCATATCAATTTGTTGTGTACAAAAAACGCTCCTTTTATAAGGCATAGAAATGGGACGTTTAACGCACAGTCACTAATACGCGCCGCTGTCTTCGCATCGTGCAGGCAATCTACGTGTATAGTGGCGGGCTGCTACATTGCGGTGCAGCGGTGTTCAACTTACATATCGTGAGCGCACTCAGCTGCGTGTTTTCACTTCTTCTCCTTTCTCTCCTTTTCTTGTCATTTTTCCTCGCATTACTTGTTTTTATAAATTTCCCTCTCACTTTCCTTGTTTTCTCACTGATCCCTTCAGTTTTGTAACTCTTCTTGATCACTTGCATTCATTGGCACACCCCCCGGTCAAAAATGGTACGGTCCTATCCAACATACACTCAAGTCGTCGCTGTACTGTACGAATAATGAAAACGTGCAAAATTCTTCACGCGCTGCGTTGCCTAGCTATGCGTGTGTACTGTGTACACACAATGCCATCGGCTGAACCCGCCAAACTATAGTGACCAATTATTGCAAAAGCTTTTGCAAATGTGAAAAGTGACAGAGGTTTTTTTTATCCAATCAAAATAATTCTTAGGTATTCGCAATCTACAGCATTTTCTGCAAAATGTCTTTTTTTGATAGGGTCTATTGTGACGTATATATTTTTTTACAACAATGTGAAGTCGCACCAAACGTTTCGTTTCCTGCACTTGCCCATTGGCTCATGTACAAATGGATTTCCAAAATCATCAAGAAAGGTTCCAAAAACCTCAAAAGTGACAGAACTTAATTTGACTAAAATTAAATGAAAATCATATCATGTTCAAGGTGAGAATCTGCTCTATTCTATTCTGTTTTGATAGATCACCTTGTTGACGCGTTTGGGAGATATCTTAGCAAATCCGTCAAAAAAGGCGTATTTTTCTATTATTCTCCATAGGGAAATAATTTAACACGCTACGCACTGCAAAAAAGGAGCGCAAACAAATTGATATGGGGGGGGGGGGGGCCGGGAGCCCCAAAGCCCCCTCAATCTGTACGCAACTGTTATACAACTAAAATTACAAGGTAAACATATACCCATGTCTGAAAATATGAATTTCTGGCCCCCTCCCCCCTCAAAAAAAACCTAGCCCCATGCATTAGCTGACAAAAAATAATTGTATCCCTTTTTTTATTCTACTTGTTAGCGGTATCGTCTATTTATACAATACCAGCCAGGCCCAGGGCACTGGAACAAATGAAACAGTAGTCAGTAACAAAGAAAGACGTTTTTCGGTGAAAAAAAGATATTGAAATATTCCTTTTGACTGTTTTGCAAATATCATGACAATGCAACCACACAATATGGATCCTAGGCTTCCTTTGAAAATTCAAGAAAATGTAACGGATTTAGGATCTCTTGCTCGACAAGTGTTGAGGAGCTCAAAATCCAGTGAAGTGAGTATATATGTGCGTGTACACGAATGTACCGTGATTACCACTCGTCCTATGTATTAATGCGCATTTGTACACTCTCGCACTCGTCCAATTTCAGGACAGTAGGGTCTAGGCCCGGGGGGGGGGGGCACTCGACCAAAAAAGTGGTGGGGGTGTGCCGCAGGCGAGATAAAAATTGGGGGGCCTTGGAGCGGGCTTATTGTTAAAAGGAGGGTCCTCGGAACGGGCTTCGGAACGACAAATGTTTGTGAAACGGGGGTCCTTGGAAAGGATCACCAGACTCCAGAGTGTGAGTGCAGAGCTGCCGGCAAGACTTCCATATGTCCCCTCCACTAAAATTGAAAAAAAATATGAAGAAGGTTTATCAAGAATTATCTAACATATATCTAAGAGATTTAGGAAGGAAAAGTCGGATACATACCAAAATATGGCTTTATTCCATCAAAAATTCGCGTGTGTGTAATTCCCAACAGCATCGGTTTAAGTCAGAAAAATAAATACCCAATACTTTTGGAGAGTAGACTAGTCGTAATATCGGTTGATAACCGTTATGAAACCCATGGCTTTCAACAATTCCTGCTAGCTCAGTGAGTATTAAAAGGCGACAGACTGGAGATGCTTCGTTCTGCAGCGAGAGGTTCGAATCCAAGTTCCCACTGGAATTAAGAAGAAAAAAAAGAAGAAAAAGAGAAGACAGAAGGGGGTTTTGGAGAAGTATTTTTTAAAATTAGTGGAGGGGACATATGGAAGTCTTTCGGAGCTGCCAAGTCTCACGCATTATGTATGAGACTCAAGCATTTTGGACTCTTGTTCATCCCCCCAAATCTCTGTCTCATGCAACTGTCACAGCCCATCTCCATATACATTGTACACAATGTCTGTGATCTCACTCAGATTCACAGAAAATCTCACGCATAGCTGGTCTTTGTACTTGGCATCTCTGTGAGTGCGTATGCATCCCTATGGAACGGTCATGCGTGCATGATGCAGCTAGCGCGGCCTCCGCCGGGGGAGCTCTGCGGCCGCTTTTCACCAAAATTGCAGCCCATTCAATGCGATCGGAGCGGCGTAACGAAAAATATGCGAAGCTTTGGAGCGGATTTCTCTCTTTTTTTCTCGAAAAGAAGAAAATGCTATGCCTTGGAGCGGCTTTCTTTGTTCTTTTTCTCAACAAAGCAAAAATGCTATGCCTTGGAACAGAAATTTGAGTGTGAAAATGGGGGTCCTCCGCGGCACATACCCACTATGCATTATATACTGAGTGCCCCCCGGGACTGAGTGCCCCCCCTCCCCCCTCCCCCGGGGGTCTAGGGACATCGATGGCGTTCAGTACATATACATTACATTCAAGAACTCCAAAGACCAAGCCAAATCTAGCACTATTAATAAAGGGGATGGTGATGCAAACGGTGAGGTAATTCCGTCTAGATTTAAAGCAATTGATTCATGTAGACCCCAAGACAAGTCTATACTCTGCAGATTTTGGAGGGGGAAGAAATTCAGTTGAGTTTGAGTTGATTTCTTCTGGTGGTTAAACAACTAGTGTGTTTTACAACAACCTTGAACCTTGAAGGAATAGTCCCTTGAGCAGCTCTTCCAAGCTAAACTGGGATGGGATGTGCTGTGGTGCAAGTGCAAAATGTACTTTTACAATTCAAACATTTGTATTCATCATTCATTGACATTGTAAATATGTTCATTTTTATACGCATATTCATTATTAGGTGGCCTGTCTATGACAGATCACTTATTAATTTCGTCAGAATTTTCTTTATTTCTTTATTCTTGGTACCTATGTTTGTCGCCAACTTTTCTCGGAATTGGCTGAATCAATTTTGCTGATTTTTTCGTCAAATATAGAATCTATCATAGAGACGGCATACTAAGCTTTTCAAGGTCATATGGTCATGATGACGTCATCTACGCGCCAATTTGTAAAATTCTTCATTTGATCATATCTTCATTATCAATTATCAAAAATTAACAATATTTACATGACATTAACTTCAGGTCAAGGGTCAACTGTCAATGTCATCAGAGGTCATGTAAAGGTCATGACGCGCGCGTACGCGCGCGTCAAAGGTAAAAAATTCTCCAAATGGCCTATAAAATTTTTTGGGTACGTTTCAGTTCATTTTAAGCATTTCAGAAATTTGCGCGCGCGCATATCGTAACGCCTTAACGCAACAAAGAAACACCGTTTTTTTGCATCATTGAATTGATAATGAAATTATGAGCAATTTGATACCTTGATCAACCTTCTACGACCATTAATAACGAAATTAACACCAGTTAAAGTTTGCAGCACGTGTGCGCGCGAGCTCTCACTATAGGCCATATATGGGCAAAAACATGCCTATTGAAAATTTACTGTAGCTCTTTAAATAGTCCATTGACCCCCAATTTTTTTTTCATATATCGATAGAGTATGAGTTGTAGATTTCATTTCATGTCACCAGTGTACCTCAATTTGATCATGACGTCATCAAAATGGCGTCGGAAGTCAAAATATCCGTTTTCCTTGTTATGACGTCATAATAATTATGCAAATTAGGCTCTAACTCCGTGAATATTGGTCAATTTTCGCCCAATTTTCGATATGTTGTAGCTTAGGTCTTACTCTTTATGAATTATTGCCTTTATTTTTCATTTTGATAAACGGATCATCCTGAAAAATTGCAAATAATAAAGGCATGTCATTTTTCCTCATTTTGCGTGTAATCTCTATGGGCCATCTCTCCATTTTTTCTTGTCAGTTTTCCCTGAGCTTTTAGTATGTTGTAGCTGAGATTCTAAGCTTTCGGAAGTGTGCCCTCCATTTTTTGATCAGATGCCGGGATCATGCCCGTTTTTCACTTGCAAAATTGGAATTGTAATTCTCAAAATTGCTTACGTGTAATCTCTATGGGGAATATCGTGGCTCAATGGATAACGCATTTGACTTGCTTTCTCGAGGGCGCAGGTTCGAATCCTGGGGTGAACAAGATGATTTTTTTTCCATTTTTTTTTCTTTTTGCCACCTCTTACATGATCCTTTATGATAATTAAAAGGTATAAAAGTTTAAATTCAGCAAGATAAAACAGATTATAATTGCTTTTTTCATATCACATGTATTTTGCGTGTAATCTCTATGGGACATGACTTTTTCTCAAAACTAGATTCGACATTCCTCTATTTCGTGAGCCATATCTCCATTTTTTCTTGTCAGTTTTCCCTGAGCTTTTAGTATGTTGTAGCCGAGATTCTAAGCTTTCACGACTGTTTTCTCCATTTTTTTATCAGATGCCGGGATCATGCCCATATTTCGCTTGCAAAATTGGAATTGTAATTCTCAAATTTGCTTACGTGTTATCTCTATGGGGAATATCGTGGCTCAGTGGATAACGCACTTGACTTGCGTTCTCGGGGGCGCAGGTTCGAGTCCTGGCGTAACAAGATGATTTTTTTTCCATTTTTTTCTTTTTACCACCTCAAACATGATCCTTCATGATGATTAAAAGTTGTAAAAGTTGAAATTTAGCAAGATAAAACGGATTATAACTACTTTTTTCATATCACATGTATTTTCATATGTCAAAGAGACCCTTTTACAGTGCTTTATCATCTCCCGTCTTTCATAAGACGTATTCCATCCATAATGAACATTCCGTTGTCATGAAGATCATATCGATCTGCATGAACATGGTAATAGTGATCATGATGGCGATAATAAAGACAGACCACCTAATTCGTCCGCATGACGAATTAAATTCTAGTTGTGAGTATGTTCATTTTTATACACAAATCGATGATTGTGAATATGTTCTTGTTGAGACTCTCATAGTCCTGATTGGGGGTCGATGGAGTTTAATAAAATCTTATCTAAAAATTCTGATTAATTTCTGCTTCTCTTTTTTCTCTTCTATTCAAAGATGTTGCTGCATGCGGCCAAGAATTTTGCATCTCAGGAAGGAACAGTGGAGAGCTCATTGCAGGTTTGTGAAAAGTGTTGCATTTATTGGTACATTGCATGTGAAAGAATATAGAGTCTATTGCACATGTGTTGTAAAAGGAAAAGTCTTGCTTGTTACTTTTGGAAATTTACCAATCAGTTATTTAAAGTAAAGAAATTCTGACCTTTATTATATTATTATCGAAATATTTTTAAATCAGTTTGTAGAGTTTGAATTAGTCCAATATTGTTTCAAATGAACATTCATTGAAAAAAAATTATAAGCCTTTAAATGATAGGATAGATATTTAGTGAAATATACTTTAATTGAAACTAAAACTTTTTCTGAAGTAAATAATGGTAGTGGGGTGCATTTTTGTAATGAATTTTCGTTTTCAATGTTTCACTTTTCACAGACACTCAAGAAAATGGATATATTAGCATCCCATTTGAGGTTTCAGTAAGTATCGACCCATTCTCCATGGCCCAAATATGCAAGGTTGTTTGAATCTGTGGTCTGAAACGATGGTTTACACAAAATTCAGTTATTAGGGCTATCCAATAAAAAAAAATGCATACTTCATTGTTTGAAATAGTTATCTGAAACAGAAATATGGGTCTACTCCAAAAATTAATTTTGACCAATGGATTGTAAGCCCAGCAGCCACTGTGCAGCGCCAAATCGATATTGTTCTAGGATGGATATTGAGGAGTCCTGTAATGAATTCCCAGTTTTGTCTCAGCATGCTTAATGCCTGCCTTGTTACCAGGGTTATGAACTAGTATTTCTATACATTTATTCAATCAATATATGTGCTGAATTAAGCATAATTAGTCAAATTGTGCATTAAATCTCCATTAACCACGGCTTTCAAATCACAGATTAAAAACATTTTCAAAACTTGTCCTTACGATCTCTTGAAGCTGACAAGAAATACAAACAAATCTATCTAGGCCAAACTATAATACATTCTGTTAGGTCTCTTACTCATCAGTCAGTTGGTTCTAGGTTAAAGTAGGGACAGGGATTTTCTGTTTCACCGGTAAATAAAACGGAAATTCTGGTTGGTTCTTTATTTTTCATGTAAAAATTTATGGAATTCACCTTTGCAAAAACGGAATTCAGGTTTTTGCTGTGTACATTTATATTGACAAAACAGAATTTCCATTTTTAGATCAAGTTGAAATGGAATTACAGAGTTTCAGAAACGGAAAAGACCATTTTTTTATTTAAACGGAAAATCAGTCTCTATTAAAGCTATAATGAGTGAATGATGTTGGTCGGTTTGTCATAATACAACAAACTATAAGCCTATCCATGGTAATTCTAATATAACCTCTTCAAGTTCATGTAAAACAAGCACAAAAGAGAAAGGCAAGTATTTTGACCCTTGCCTATCCCTTATGATTTAAATTTACTTTTAAAGATTAATACTTACAGATAAATATTGTAGGTATATTTACCCTTTTTCTAGTGCAAAGAAAAGAAGAGAAGTGCACGTAAAAGCTTTCAAAATGATTGCTAGTGAGCAATAAACAAAAAGATGATCAGAATAGAAAAAAAGTCAGCAAGTAAATACAGCTTTAATTTATAAAATAAAACAAACTCATTTCTTTTTGTCTGTATTTAAATTAAAGTAATGCTCTGATAATCTAATTTATCTTTTTGAATTTATCTTTCCAGGGCAGAGGCAATTGAAAGAAAGTGAGTATATGAGTCCTTATCTTATTTTCAGTAAAAGTAGGAAATGGATGATAGAAATTTTGTATTTGTATGTGTTTCTATAAATATGAATATTTAAAAGATGTTTTAAAGTTAAATTGATGTTGCACCGCAATGTATTTATATGTTATTTCTTAGATGAAGACCCTTCAAAAATCTAAGAACTGTCCTTTTTGGATTTTTTTTTTCATTGTGTATTCTTTAGAAAAAAATCTGTACACTGAAGGGGGGAATCCAACCTTGGTAGTAAATCATGTCTTATAAAAGAGTAAAATAAGAATATAGTGTTGAAACATTGAAAGAAAATGGACAAGAAACAAGAATTGTTGTTTCAAAAATTAGATCACTAACTAAGACCATGTCAATTTCAATCAGCATTTTGGTTAATTTCAAGAAGTGGAAGGGATATTAATCCCATTTGCCATGATATACTTAATTATCAGGATTTTTTTTCTCCCTTAAAGGAAAATGAAACCTTTGGAACAAGAAAGCTTATGTGAAAACAGAAAAATCAAAGAAACAGATCAACGAAAGTTTGAGAAAAATGGACCAATGAGAGTGATGAGCATTTGAATATTGCGATCACTAATGCTATGGAGATCCTCAAATTGGCAATGTGACAAAGATGTGTGATGTCACCTGTGACCAACTCTCCCATTACTTTAGCATATATTTCATTTAAACTGCCTCTTTTATCACATCTATCGGTAGATCATGTATTCTTTTTATAGGAGGGCATGTACTACAGATTTTTCTAAGAATATATTATGGATAAAGAATTTGTATCACCATGCAAATAGAGACATTTTTTGGGCATTTTATAGTCCATCAAAGTGAATGATTTCTTGTTCCAAAGGTTTCATTTTCCTTTAAGTATCATTTCCCTTGGGTACAGAATTTGATTATATTTACATGTATCTAGTTTCCAGTAATATGAATAAAATTTCTCTCTTTCACGGGGGATATGTTGAACACTGGAGCATGACACTGAATGTATTACCTTTTCAAAAGAAATGTGCATTCCTGAAATCAAAACAACTTTAAGCATTTGAATTCAACAAATTTGCAAACAATTCTATTTATCCTCCCTTTTTACAGTGTTGAAGTGATGGATAATCTTCAAGATCAACTGAGCACACTCCAAAGATGACAATCAACCAATCAGGATCCTCCAGAGTCCAAGTCATCTGGGACATCACCTCCGCAAGTTACTTGAGATTGTCGCATCATGGAAACTGCTGCATAGGAATTCTTTGAATGTTCATGGAGTCTGTCGTTCGGGTTTGTACAACCATTTGCGACTATCGTTTTTGAGTGAGATGCAGAATGGTTGTACTGTTTCATATTTTTACTGAAGAACAGAGTTGTGAAGTTCAAGTTGGTTTTCATGTCCAAAATGAGCCTGTAACTTGAAGTCTGGTTTGAACTGTGTAACTTGGTACTTTGTAGGGTGTTTGAGAATCAGATGGCTTTCATTTTTGCCTGTGAGAAGTTTTCAACTTCAAATGATCTTTCATTAAAAAAAGAAAGGAACATGATCAATCGACGTCAAGAACGTTTGTTGCACTGTTACTCCAGTAAGGCACCAAAAGCGGAGAATCAGTGCTGCATCCAATACCTTTTTGAAAGTTTATTCAACAAACTTTGTTGAAGGAAATATTTTCCTTCACAGATATGGTAAAAGATTGTCAGTAGATGTATTTTTATCAGATGATCTTGAATTCATGTAGGATCATTAGACTTTGTAGAAGAATAATAGTATGTTGATTGATGGTATCATGTTACATGAAGGTGATGTTTTTTTTATTTACATTATGACCATACATCCCATACATATAAACATCACAAGGCAAAAGTTTAAATGATCAAAATGCATTTATTTCTTATCAAGCGTCCATACTTTCCATCAATATCCTGAACAATCATAAAAAATGAGATTTACATGTTGTTATTTAAGTATAAAACATATTTCTTTAACATTTGTGTATGCGTAATGGTGACAAAAGGACTTTCATTAAAAAAAACAACCTCTGACAACAGTACTTCTATAAATTATATGATTGAGTTATGATATGCACCCCACCCCCCCCTTCCTAAAAAAAAGATAAGATTGGCCAGACATAGCAACCTTCTGCTCATGCTGAAAAAATGATAAAAACTGGAGGAGGGTGACACATTCTTTGTCGCACACGAGTTTCAGACAGGTTATGGCAAACTGCAAACAAACATTTAGTCAAAAGTTATAGCTATGTGTATGCTGCTTTCAATGTTCCAAATAAAATTAAATATGGCACCAATTACATGTACATTGATTAACCAAATGCATCTTACAGAATGAAACACAAATCATCTTATCTTTTCCCATTTTATCCTCTTTGGTTGAAAAATGAACATACTAGTTATGTCTGTCACATAGAATAACGCAGACTACCAGTCTCTTTATGATAGAAATATGGTTCTCACGCTACATGGTATACTCTAGTATTGTTATTTTGCCATGCCAATATTACATGTACGTGTATGTATACCAATTTTCTTGACCCTATTCAACATTCATTCCTGAGGTCATTTCCATTCTCCTGAATAATTTCCTAGTTGACATGACTTTTTGCAAATTGATGCTTTAATATGTAATTCAAGAGCTAACAATTGAAAGGGGGTATTATACATGTATCTAAACAGAGCACAATGAATAAAAATATATGTTCATAAATATGATGAAATGAATGACCATGTACAAGCCCCCGTTCCACTATCACGATCGGAAACCCTGATCCGTCTCGATCATTAGATCGGCGGAGAGCGGGAGAGGAATCGGTTGAAATCGGGAGCAGCGAGCCTAATATTCAGATCGGCTAAAAATTTTGAACATGTTCAAAATTTCATGCTGATCTTATTCAGAAAACTCACATTTTGAATCGTGGGGAAAGCTGGAAAAGTGTAAGCAACACAGCGCGCAGTCATGGAATAAGCGTAATCAGATCTTTACTGGCATACTAAAAGCAGCACACAGACGTAAGGAATCCCCATTCCTTTGGAAAACTTGTATTACTGCAAATTATTTTTTGCTGACTCCTGGCAGCAAAGTGACTCATTTTTCTTACCTGATCTGAAGGTTTGTCAAATCATAGCAACATCGGCATAGTGGAACGGGGGGTTTGAACACAAACATGTTAATAAGTATGCTCGGTAAAATATTACAGCTCATATGTGCAATATGTAAATGCTTACTTAAGTGGTGTTCCAGGGAAGAATTTATATGCCAAAATATTGCTCTTATGTACAAATGTTGATACAATAAAAGTTATTCAATTCATTTCATTATTGAAATACTCGGAATACAATGTATGAAGTGTATGCTTAGTGGTTGTTCACAATATTGGAGTGAAGTCAAGAATAATTTTTCAGCTTCCAATAATGAGATATTACTTCTATACCTGGGTCCCATTACAAAAACTTACTACATGCACTATAATTTTGCTATTCAATAGTAACTTACACGAAATATTTAACTTTGATTGGCTGTTGAGCTCTGTTACCATGGTAATAACCATTGGATGGCAAAGATACTGTAATTGTAACTTTTATGCAATGGGCCCCAGAAGTATGTGGATATGGTATAAGCCAAAATATTTTTTGTGGCATTGATTTTCTACACACTATTTTGTTATGACTACATTGCCCCAAATAGAATCTGCCATCAAATCAAAAATCCTACAAAAATGTATGGTACATCATACCCTTAGTATGCATTTATCCCTTATATGATTACTATGACCAGTTTTACACAAAAGATGGCGAGTCTGCCCAAGTCGAATGTCTTGTAACATCAATCTGTTTCAACTTAAATGCATGCTTCACATGTTTTTGGGGGTGTTTCACAAGACACAGGGTTCCCAGCTTTTCAGTAAAACAAAATTCCCTCAATTTTTCTTGAAGTTTAAAAATTCCCTGATAATTATTCAAACCCATTCCCAATTTCGCACGTTTTCTAAGTCGTTGCAGTGAATTACATGTATTTTCAGTATAAAAACAGTAATGTAAAACTGATTAGTACCACAACCAGTCATTCAATGGATGCTGTTTTTATATGCAACAAAATATAAGAGTCTGACTACCATGCTTTCGACTTTTGGGCTGATCACAATACCCTGATTTTTCCCCGACTGGAAAAAGTAAAATAATTTTCCGATTTCTCTGATGGGCTGGGAACCCTGCAAGAGCGTGAATCAGAGTAGCACTTAAATTCCCAGTTGCGTGTGGTATAATAAAAGGCACCATCGCATATTAATCAATAAGAATGTGTGTTACAAACCATGTATGCATCAGCATTCAATACTTAACTCTTCGTTAAATACACCCAGGACCCCGTCTTACAAAGAGTTACGATTGATCCGATCAATCTCATATATATGGAAATCCATCATTGTCAAAAATTTTTTCGTTAGGAAATGTCCATTGAAAACAGAGAAACATACTGATTTGTCAAGAAAACAGTGAATGTATGAATATCCATCACTTCCAGAAAATATTTTGAACAATCGTGTATGTTAGATGTTGATGGCTTTCCATAGTTGCGATTGATCAGATCAATCGCAACTCTTTGTAAGACGGGACCCTGATATGAAAAGTTTCTCCCACTTAGCCAATCATTTGACATACATGTACCTACATGTAGAGAAGGGTCAACTGAAGCAGACCATTATCCTACAGGTGTTGTTTACAACTGCTAGACCTTGCTAAGCAACTAAAAGTGAATTACTTTAAAGAGTCCAAAATCACAGGAGGTTGAATGCTCTATCACATTGTCGGACTTTATAGGTGTATGTTTCAGCGGGGAAAAAAAACTAAAAGGTCCTGTCTTACAAACACTTGCCATTGATCCAATCAACCATAACTATGGAAAGGAAGCAACATCAACATCTTAAATGCATGTTTGTTCAAAATATTTTAAATAGTTTAAATATTTCAAATATATTAACGATGATGCATATACATGCATTCTTTGTTTTCTTGAAATTTCAGTGTGTAGAAAATATTTTAACGATAATGGATTTCCATAGAATTGCAATTGATCGGATCAATCGTAACTTGTAAGATGGGACCCTGTTCAACTCTTGAAATAAACCCTTCTTTTGTTTGGGGAAAAAATCAAATAAGAGATTTGAATCAACTTCGTATCCATAAAAGTTTCATCAAGGCAAGTATTACAAGGCATATTGAACAAAAGCAAGAAAACAACCCCTATACATTGATAATTTGATCTTTCTTAGTACGTCATGCAGTATATAACTGTATGGTTTACAGTATTCAGACATTAAATATAAACCCTACAATGCCCAAAATACGAAACTTAAAAAAAAATTACAGAATTAACAACGCATGCACAGAATAGAAAAAAACCCACCACCACCTCCATATAAATTAAGACTGTAACATCAAACTTTAAAGGGATGGTCCGGGCTGAAAATATTTTTTGTCTAAACAGAGTAAAATTCACAGAGCAAAATGCTCAAAATTTCATCAAAATCAAATAACAAATAACATAGTTATTGAATTTTAATGTTCATCAATATTTTGTGAAATCAGTTAAATACGCCCATCATCATGAATATTCATTAGGTGGGCTAATGATGTCACATCTCCACTTTCCTTTTTATTACGTTATTACCTGAAATCATGTTTCATTTTTTCATACATGTGTAAATTATATGTCTCCATTATGATGAAATAAGTTGTGGCAGTAAATAACTAATGCACTTAATCAGTTGTCAATCCAATTGTTTTAGATCTTGGTAGAAATTTTTTGAATAAACCTAATTTTATATAATAAAATACAAAAGAACAAGTGGGGATATATGACATCATCAGCCAACCTAATGAATATTCATAAAGACATGCATAGAACTGTTTCACCGGAATAATGCAAATTTTAAAAATTCAATAACTTTATTTGTTATTTTTTATCAAATTTTCAGCATTTTGCTTTGTGAATTTTACTTTTTATTTCTTGAGATATAAATATCTTAAGCCTGGACCATCCCTTTTAACAAAACATTGAAAAACAAGAACCAATCAATTTGTCCTAGCTTTTACTCGATAAATTCTGAACCATTTCTTAACTTTGCTAAATAAATAGGACAGGTTAATTTTGTGATCCATTTAAATGAATCAATTAAGTAGCGCATCAAATATGAGTTGAAGAAACAAAAGTAGAGTCAACCTTATTTTGTAGAAAATGAAGATTTGTGACAGACGGGTTAAAAAAGTTAAACAATTTTGATTTACGGGACTCTATCATTGACTTACACAAAGTTTTGACCACCAATGAATCTACTTTCCAAGGTTGATGATTACACAAGAGCACTGAGTGACTGTTAAAAATACATTGATAAAACACTTTACATATCAACATTCTTTTAAAATTCAAATATCGTAACTATACCATTTTCATATCAAAGATTCACATTAATCACCAACGATAAAGGATCTGTTTTCACATAGGTGAACCTTGAATGATAATCCGTTCGGCAGCTCCTAAGCTATCCCGGGATGAAAACATTCTGTGTATCAGAGCGAGGTGCCATGTAGATGTGTTGCAGTGCGTAACATGTGGGTTTAGTGAACCAACTTACACAGTACATGTACTTCTATCTGGTTTGTCTTTTATCCCAACTTCAACTTTTCTACAGACAGTAAACATTAAACTTGTGCCCCAAGATAAGTCGCAACTATCCGAGAGCTGTATAAAATTACTCTCAACCAGGAATCATTGTAGTGTGTATCCCTAATCACAGAAGGAAAGTTAAGAATTAAGTTTTACCTCTCTCATTTTAAATGATTTCTCACACTATTGTGAGAAGTTATCCTATATGATAGAGCTAAAAGGAACCACATTTCAGTATAGCAAATGAATAAACAAGTTTGAGAGGATGTGAAAAAATATCTAGTTTAATGAGGCAAACTGAGTCGAGTTGATGTTCACTTGGTACTCATCATATATGAAATCTTGGAAAATTGCATAAAAATTTGTCATTTGCATTTTATTTACAATACCTTGACAATTTTTAAGTAATTGATGAGAATGGAGAAATAATTGATTTGATTTTACAGTAAAGGTTTTCCGAGAATATATATGATAATAGTTGCCAATAATCATCATCTCTATCAGTAGCCGGACATTAAAAGCATTGTATGAACATAGGTACATGTATCAGATGGAAAACTTATGATTTTATGTAGAATAATACTGATCAAATATTTACTTATCTTCCCTCTACATACAAGGGA
Organism: Lytechinus variegatus; assembly: GCF_018143015.1. NCBI lineage: Eukaryota > Metazoa > Echinodermata > Echinoidea > Temnopleuroida > Toxopneustidae > Lytechinus > Lytechinus variegatus. Next base: position 27,731,302 of record NC_054751.1, read on the forward strand.
TTGGTACACGTAAACATATCTTGGACAAGGCTATGCTATGGGGACCTAGATCTTGCTAAATAAACAAGAATATAAATTCTCACAGAAGATATTTATTCTTTCTATGTTTCTTGTGTGCCTAGGAATAGAATATTTCTACATAGACGGTGCAATATAAATGCCTACTATTATTATTATTGTAATGTTATACATATATCGCTGTTTCAGTATTAAAAATAAACAGAGAAATGCCCAATATAGACCAAATAATCTAATTAACCCCACTTACACCTAACTGGAACCCCATGGAACCTTCAACCAATCCTGGTTCAATAATACTCGTTTTCACCTGGTCCTTTAACTGAAATTCTCATTTTCAGTTCTAACCTTAAATATTGTCAAAATTTTGAGCTTATCTTGACTGAGTATAAAATGATTTATTACGATATGTCAGGGGCTAGGAAGATAAAGGCTAATAATACTTCAGCTAACGCCTGCACCATTATCGTGAATTATTACTAACATATAAAAAAAAATAAGTTATGGTTGCCACTTTAAATAGTATAACAACATCAATGAAAACAAGTTTTGCAGCATGTTCCCTCTATTTCTCACAAGAAAAGCCAAAAACCGTTCATATAGAAGGGAGATGTCATCAAGGTAAATGTTAACACGCCATTGGCTGAATTCTGTTACCATTCTTAATAATCAGTGAAACTAGGCACCTTGAGACACTGAGTATACCCATGGGTTGGTTTCACAAAGAATTTATGATTATTATAACTTTGTCAATGTGGTTACTACCATGGAAATCTATTACTACTGCCATAACGAGGTGGACACCACGCTTTTTACAAAAGGATGTAAGAATTGTTTATCACTATCACACTTACAGTGAAAAGGAGATCGAATTGTCAAAATCATTCAAGATGCATTTTCTTTACAACAGTCCTGTGTGTATGACGTGTGGAAATATGTTTCACCCCATCAAGAAAATAGAGATGTGAAACATTACTTAGGGTGGGAAAAACATGACAAACTACATGTAGTTGTTCAGAGGGCTCTGAGTTCAAAGTAAGATTACTCATTTAGGGTCCTTTTTTGAAAGTCAATGGATGAGACCGGTGTCCACCTTGTAATGACGGGATAAGAAGGTATGATTATTATTGTGTGTGCCGTAATGAACACAGAAAGCATGTTTATGATGTCATACCCCCAGCAAGACAATATTGATGTACACCCGAAACTCCCACATACTGCTGAGGTTCATCATGAAATGAATTCCAAATCGTGCCCAACATCGTAAACATGGAATGACAAACAAACACATATGCAACTCTTGAAAAAAGTTCATGGTTATATAAAAAAAGAAAGAAATATCTAATAAAAGCGTTTCCTCTGGTAATCCTGTTTCCTCTGGAACACAACTACACCGACGATGATACAGACTGCGATTCCCAAGATGATACAAAATAAAATGAGAAACATTCTTTTCCAGCTCAGTGTGGCATTCTTAAACGCTCCTTGAGGATCGTCAACATGATCTGTTCAAAGAAAAACAGAAAAAAAGGGTATAAACGTAATTCCAGGACCGGTATTCAATTCAGAGCACTGATTGACCAATGCCCAGCAAACACGATCTGTTGTGATCCAATTTTCAAAGAAAAAATGTCACTTCAGATGAACTTTCCATCCTATAAACCATAATAACAATCACAGTTCAGAATAGTGGTATGAATAATGAAATCGAAATTCCAGTCTATTTCCAGCCTCCATTGGGGGATCGCATATGTATATGAATTTTGGCAAAATCTGGCTAAGAAGAATTAAGAATACATGCTTTCCATATTTTTGCCTGAAGATTGCTTTCACTTAATGGCCTGGGCTTAATTTTGACTCAGGTCTAAAGTTGTAGTTTAACCTTGGAGAGCCAATTGTGACAAGTATCTCTTACAAATCAAGTTCAATTGAACAGCTCGTGTTGACACTCAAATCATTCATAACTGACTGGGTATAATAACCGAAAACGTTCTATTCATCATTAAAACATGATGAGAGAGCCAAGTAAAGATGGGAAACATAAATACAATCTGGAAATACTTGGCTTCCCATAGCTTTAACACATGGACCATGGCCGAAGTTAAACCAGACTAAGAATACAGGCCACTAGATTTGAAGATGAATAAGAATATACCGTTTTTTCCGGTAAATAAACCGCACCGTTTTCCCTGCTTTATAATCTTGAAAAGTTGGGTGCGGTTATCCAAATAAACAAAGCTACGGTACATTTCTTTACTACTCAGTGATTTCAACCAACCAAGAAACATAGAATATTCAATGTATTTGAATTTGTTGGCTTTAGAGTCTTAAGCTTACCTCTAGGTGGAGCAAAGTACTGTGCTGATGGTGTCAGCTTGCTGTAATCTGTGTTTTTATCTAAATCGACACTTTCAAGCTCGTAAACTTTTACAGAATGGATGTCATGATTATCTGCGAAGTAATCAGAAAAGAGGCATTTGATCCTTGTATCAGTAAATCACCACACACATAGAATGATAACCTGGGGGTGTTTCATAAAGATTTGAGTATGACTTAAGTTGTGCAATGTGCGATCTTATTGATAGATACGCAGTAGTGTGCGTCCTCATGGCACGGTCTGACCAATGCGGTCATGCCTCTCATACTGTACGCAACTCAGCATTTAAGTGCGACTCTAAGTCTTACTTAAATCTTTGTGAAACACCCCCCTGGTCACTGAACGGTGTGCTGAGACCATGTGTTTTTGGTTTGCATGATTTGACTATGCAATATTTATATTATATTGGATGGCTCAGAATGGAATACCATAAATACTCCAAGAATATTTCTGGTATTACAAGACCATATTCAGCAGTCTAGTGCACATATGCGAATGCATATTAACACATACAACAATGAAAGCAATGCGATGAGCAGCATAGAGCACAATGACACTCAATGACGCCATTAATATCTACATGTAGGTCACATGTCAACAACCAAATTCAATCTTACGAGATGATGCCATAATGTAGTGACAATCAAATTTTCCCTCTTTTTCTTTGGAGGGGGTGGGATAGATGATAACAATTATATTGGATGACTTCATTCCATGGAATACCAGAAATATTCTTCTCGTTCAGGCCAATAATCCACTCATCAACGATTCATGGACTATAATAATTATATTGGATGACTTTATTTCATGGAATACCAGAAATATTCTATTCGTTAGGGCCAAAATTCCACTCATCTATGATTCTTGGAATTTTTTTAGCCTTACCTGAATAAAACGGTAAGTGAACATTGCCCGACATATGAAAATTTTGCATGGGGGGACGATGATAAATCACCAATAAGATTGTTGTCTTACAGTTTTTGATAATCTAGTCCACAAATATGCAAAAATGTATTGCCCTCAACTGAACATCTTTAAGAACAGTGATATCATTTCTTGGATGCAATGATTGACACACTACAAAATTTTACCTGCTAATTGCCCGGTAGCAGCGGATGCTCCGAAGTAATATCCTGTTGGTAAGATAATCCTTTCCTGGTCAACACAATGCTGCCATTTACCCTCACCAGATATATCCATCATTACCTGCACAAATGAGCCAATTATCATTATCATCATTATCATTTGGCATTACAAAACGAAGGGGTAAACAAGGCAGGGGCGACAGAACAGTTTAGAAGTGGGGAGCTGACCATGCAAATGATAGAAATACAGATGGTCAATTTTTATGTGTTTGTCCAAGTTTACATATATTGGAAGAGTGGGGATAAATAATGCAATTTTCAGTTATCATCATTATCACTTGGTCTTACAGAACAAATGGACTAACAAGGCAGGTGTCACAGGATGGTTTAGAAGTGGGGGGGGGGGTCTGACCATGCAAAAAAAAAACACATTCAGATGGTCAATTTTCAGGTGTTTGTCCAAGTTTATTGGAAAGAGAATAAATAATGCAATTTTCAGTTATTACAATTATAACTTTGCATTACAGAACAAGGGGGCAAACAAGGCAGGGGTCACAAAATGGTTTAGCAGTGGGAGGGGAGGCTGACTATAAAAATAAACACATTCAGATTCTTAACTTTTATGTTTAAGTTTACTGGAAAGAGAGGGAATAAATAATGCAATTTTCAGTTATTAAAGTTTTCGTCAGGGTGAACTTCCCCTTTAAAATCCATCCATCATCCATCCATCCATCCACTTCCACTCTCCATTCCTTTCCCCCCTAACTCCAAATCACTATCTTTGCCTTCTTTATAACTCACTGTTAGTCTATTCTGGAAGTATCTGATTGCGACATGTGTGTTATGGTCTTTGTTCCTGAAAGGGGCGTGGCACCCATCCAGCTCTGTGTGTGTCCCGTCTCTGTCGTGGTCGTAGTGAAGAGTGCCATTGTTTATCTGTGCTGAGATGTATGGATGTGCATGCTGCAAAGCAAATGAAAAATAATAATTAGAAATCAATTTAAAAAAAAAATTCTCTTGAATATGTCTAAAATACCACTTTCACTTCAGCACACCTCAACAGACTTTCCTCATATTTCATGCTATTCTGATCATTGAGTGATCTTTGAACTCTAATTTCATTTCATGAATGCATGCAAATACGCTGGCATTAATAATGTTTATCTCATTCATTGTAAAATATTTTCCACAATTTGACATGATTGTTACGACGGAACTATTTTCTTCATTCCTGGGGCAATTTATAGCGAAAGCGTCAAGTTCAAACTAAGTCCAAAATACAAGTTCTAGAATAGCCTACCCCTGGAAGTATGGAAAGCACCATCTGTAACCAAATTTGAATCAAAACTAAAAAACATTTAATCAATAACAAGAATTCAGGTGTCATAAAAGGCACAGTAAAATATATACTTCAGTGAATAGTTTCTGCGCTCTATAAATTTACATATTATTTATCATATATCCCCATTTCATTTAGAATCCACTTGGGCTAATACCACTCTGTTTACAAGCCAAAATTTCATTTCAAAGGTGAAAAACAAAGTTGACATCAAAATTAAAAACCATCTTGGCATTACTGCCATACTTTACCAAAAAGAAGCAAGTTTAAAGTATAATTTGTTGTAAATGAGGAATGTGTGTTCGTCATTTACATAGGCATCAATGCAATTTAACAGCATATTTTCTTCAATATCTTTCCATAGAACGATAATTTCTTCTCTATGTTTTGCCTGAACATGCAATAAGGGTGTTTTAGAAACAACAACTCAAATTTGCCTGATGTGTCACTTGCTTTTTTTTGCCAAAGTTGGGCTAGACTAAATCACATTTACACCAAGTGTAGTGTACACCGAACAGTTACAGTCCGACCTCTCTTATCCGGACACGTTGGGACCAGCACCAATCCAAACAGTTACATACTATTGGACCAAGTGGTAACTGACTATCTAAGTAGACCAAATAAATATACACCTTATAAATGAATGAAATTATAGTAACTGAGATGCTTGACTATGAGTATGACCACCACAAGGAAAACAACAATATAACATCTTGAGAAAAAAAGTGAGCCCTCATTGGCCGGCAAACATGGAAAAAGTCATTTCATTTTTATGAAATTGTGTAGGGTGTACTAATAGGTGGATGGGTGACTTATAAAAATCAACGTATTCATATAATCGTCGCCTTATGGTTTGACGTCCCATGCACTTTCCTGCGCCGAAGCCCTAATTACGAAAGTGACTGGCGCGTATAATCTGGAGAGATTGAAAAGCACTGTCATATTCAACTACTACTACTACTCCTCCTTTTACTACGACTACTTCTACTACTACTACTCAATTGAGAGACTCGAAGAAAGATTTTTCTTCTAACTTGCGCTTTATCATCATCTGAACATGTACTTGATAAAGCTTATCGTATCTGCAGAAAGAAGAATAGTTTTGAGACTTACATTGTGTGGGCCATTGTGGTTGCTGTATGTATCAAAGAATAGACCTAGCCCAGTGAAGTAATCCATGTTTCCAAATACAGGACCTGTAGAAGAAATTTGCGAAACACCAATAAATTCTCATTCCAAGTAATAAATCACACAAGAGAACGACAATAAAAAGTACATGCATCGCAGGGATTAGAGAGAGGCCGGTGTTACTAAAAGTGTGAATTATCACTCTTAGTAGACAAGTTACTTTTATGCCCAGTATAACCTTTCACTAACAATATCATTCTTCCCACCATTATCATAATTGCTTGACAGAAAAACCAATTTACATATTTCAGTTGGGTTAGAGCAGCTCAATAACTTGGACCTCTGATACTATTCAACAATTTATGAAAAATGTTATATTTGTAAAGATTTTTCTACCACATATGACCATAAAAGGCATGCCTTGTTAACACAATAACTCTGTTTACCATCTTTCATACGCTCTTTGGTGTACCAAATAGCAAAGCCGTCCCCAAATAATGTCTTTCCCGATCCATGAACACTAAAATGAAGATGTAACTCCCAATTGGGCGACTTGTTTGGCTGTAGAATGAAAGGGAAGAAACAAACATGGCTTAGTGTTAGTCTGCAGGCACAGACCCTGATTGAAACTATACTGTAAATTAACAAGAGGTGGTTTCAGACCGTCTCAAAGTTCGTCAGCTCCAGATATTTTCTGAATGGGAAATTTACCCCGATCAGAAAGTACCAGGTAATATTGGCAATGTGAAAGCAAATTACGCGTAATCTTCCCAAAAGGAAATACCCACTAAATAGTAGGTACTTTGTCACAATTACGAGAACTTTGGCTAGGATTTTTCCAAGGTCGCAGGTATTTTGGCAATGTGCAAGCAATTTACAGGAACTTTTAGCCCAGCATGTAGTTGACCGCGGGCGCCTTGGGTGGCTGCTGAGCTAGTGATTTTGAATGGTGGTGGTGGTGGTGATTTTTTACCTGACTGCTAAGAAAGCATGAAAGCTTGTAAGCAAGCAACAAGAGGACCGACGGCTTAAGGTCCTCTCTGAAGGACCTGGTACTGAGGATTAATGCCTTACCAAAGGGCACTAGCGCATCAAGTGGGAATCGAACCCGGGTCACCGGAATACGAATACCCCGCTCTACCAACTGAGCTATCCCGCATCCTTCTCTACCTCACTTGCTTATCAGACCATAATGAGTATTTCTTAACTTCAGGAAATTTATCCAAGGGCATGTTTCGGGGTGGTGTGAATGCAGGAATAATTAGTGGGTATTTTTTAGCCTAAAAAGTTTTCAGGATTTAACGCGGATTCTTATGATCGAGGCGGTTTGAAACCACCTATAATAGTAGCAAAACAAACACAACTTTGATGTGTCCATATTGACCACATAAAGACACATTTCTGTGGTATTAGAGAGATCAGAGTCATCAGACTGTCACTAACATAAAATAATAATAACAATACAGGGTATTTGTATAGCGCATATATATCAGCATTGTTACATATGTATAGGTACTGAAGGTGCTCCTAGATACATACAGTGTATTACACCAGTTCAGATAGTCTCACCAATTCCGGAGCTCACAGCTACTTGAGGAATAACTTCCTGGAAATGTCGGTACCCATTTACATGTACCTCACCTGGGTTCAGACTTGTGGATGAATTTCTTCAAAGGATATTAGCTACATGGGATTCGATCATTCGAACCCACAATCCACATGTTTCAAAGTCCAGAGACTGATCCACTGGGCCACAATGTTCCACAACACAGGTTCAGGGTCATATCATTATCTGGTCTATTGCCAATTATTCATTGAATCAGTTTTTCTTTTCTTCTACTTGAAAAATAGGAAGAAATCTAATAAATATTCTACAGATATCAAGTTTTTTTGTTTGCCTGTTCAAGATACACTTCTGTTGAAAGAGGTTAACCCCTGCAATATGACCTCAAGAGGGCAAGGCAGTTTTTATGGACTTAAACCACAATTAATTGGGGATTTTTTTTTTGGGGGGGGAGGGGGTAGCAAGGCATTTGAGGTCTAGCACCGAGGCAATGGCCTTCATCGTTGACCCAAAACTAAAAACATCTTACATTCTAAGTACATGTACTTTCCAAGTTTCAGTATGGAAGCTTATCTGGTTTTGGTTTTAGTACATATCTACATGTAGGTCAATACGCCATATTTTATCAAGGTTTAATCAATGTTTAATCAAAGACAATGTTCACTTTCCAAGTGAACTCTTTCCAAGTTTCATTATAATACTCATACATACATGACTTTTAATACATTTCCGGAACCATACATACTCTGCATTGTCAGTTATAAACAAAATAGGCCGAAAGGTCTACTTAAAAAGTATCAATGATGTCTTTGGTCATGGTAAATATTCCTTTCCTGTTTTAGATCATACATGGACATGTAGTATCCACAATGTATGTGCATAATACTGTAGTGCATTGTGTACATACTGATTATCATTAAAATTTATGAGCCTAAAATACCAGCAAATACACTTATCTGCTGTGCAAGTGGCCAGAGCTGCCAACCAAAACAAGAACATTTTCAGTATTTTTTTAAAGCTGAAAATCAGTATTTGGTGAGGAAATCGGTATTTTCAGAGAAATACCATAGGACTACACATCAAACGGACAACACATCAAACTGAAACTTGGCTCGAGTGAGTTGACCATTACTTGCATTGGTCACCTGCTGAGAAACTATCTGAATCACAGAATCATTAGCCAATTCACACAAATTATTTAAGAGAGTTGCTGTTGCAGTGGCCAATACACAAGCATGAGCACAAATCAAAACTCAAGTTCATAAAAATCTATGTAACTGTTTCTCCGTTGATGGATTTTGCAACACAAGCCTTTTAATAAAATAATAATAAGTTTCTCTCAACATTCTGTTTTAATTTAAATTATTTCACTAATCAATACTGTAACCAAACAGCTCAACAAGAATTTTACCTATAAAAATATGCTAGTTTCACTATACATGTACAAATGAAATGACAGGCTAATTTATTCTCTGTATCATTAAATCTCAAAGGTATATTTTACGACTAGCTAGTTACAACACACCTCCAGTTAAAACTCTTCTTGGAGTATTTCGGAGGAACATCATACCAAGTACTTAGTCAATGAGAGACCACACATTGAAAGTGTTAGTCAGTTCGGTCGGTAAATTGCCAATTCATGGTTTGCCAACTCGTCCACTCACCACATGGTCTACTTTCATTTGGTCTAATGTCATTCTGTCCATCAACATTTCTTCTCACAACCACTTGATCCAATAATCATTTGGTCCAATCACCACTTCATCTAATCACCATTTCGTCTATTTTGTCTCATAACCAGTTGGTCTAATATCCATTTAATTTTCATTCACTTTGCACAAATAACACTTGCGTCCAATTAGACCATATGGTCTATGGACAAAATGGCTGTTGGACCAACTGATTATTATTAGACAAAACAGTGAGTGGACGAATTGGCAATTATACCATGTAGTGGACGAACTGATGGTCGACCAAATGATAGTAGACGAGTTGGATATTGGATGAATTGGCATTAGACGAATCTGAAATAAACCGTTTGGCAAGGCTCCACACTAAACCATTTTTCTCAGTTGCCTGATCTGTCCATCAAAATCGTCAATTTCATATTTTTGGTGGCCCACAAAGCAAATTTGGTAACCCTAGAACAATAGAAAACATTGCAATTTATCAAAACTTTGGTAGCCCATTCAGGCCGCCAAGGGTGGGCTTTAACAGAAATTTGGTGGCCGACTCTCAATTCAAGGTTGCCCCGCACCACCAGGCCACTGCTAACAATGTCGAGCTCTGCCGTTTGGTCCCCCTTTAAAAGCTTACCACTTGGTTCCACACAGCTCCCCTCATGCTCTGATGGTCCGGGGTTAGTCTAATGTAACTATTGGTTACCATTGTGTTCCCCATGATATCCCACATGGGGAGACTAGCTCCAGCTCCTGTAGATTGACAAAACAAGGGAGATATTCATTTATGCAAATTTACATGTACATGTATGCATCAATACTGAGAAATTGGTTTACAGCAGGGTACTGAACTGGTACCATGCAATGCATTAATCATCATGTTTCTCTCTAAAGTGATTACAAATGATTTTTCCTCAAGTTGATTAATATTGTAGGCCCTAAATTCTGAATTTTTCCATGGCGAAGAAGAATAGTGTAGTAGGTTTCACTGTACACCATACTTCGTATCTTTCTTGGGCAAGTGTTGGTCCTGAAAAGGACCACCCAGGTCTGCATAATGTGGAAGTCATGTGACTTATCTAGCCAACCAGAGACATGTACCCTGCAAGGTACAGAATGCAGAGAAAACTAAATGTTTGGAATTTTGGACTTATATAAATTCATATTTTCTGATAATGATGCAGACATTTTTTTTAGAAATTGAGGCACAGAAAATACTATTTCTTTGCATGATAAATTGAGAGCATAGCTTTAGGACCCCTTTTACATCAGGCAGCAAAAATCAAGAAGTGCTCAGAAAATACAGCAAATTTTCATATTAGTGAGTTTCTTTTTAATATTTTCTTCTAAGGATCTCTATTCATTACAAATTAGTGAAAGATATTTTGTGCAAATATTAAAATTGGCATAGTTTTAATTATCATTTAAAAACAAAGTGCGTAGATTTAGTTCCCCCCATCATATTTGGGATTCATCATTCAAGTATTTCTTTAGTTTATCAATTCTCACTCAATGCGCGTTCCACATAGATCTACACGATGGAAAATTTGTCGAACCACAAGGAGAAATACATGTAGGCTCCTATTAATATCGAATGCTGATACATGTACTGTGAAATGAGCGACTTAACTTACAGTCTATATTTCAATTTTTTATCACAAATTCATGAACTATTTTACCAGAAGATGAGCTCCAGGCCAGGGCCATATTAAAACAGAGATTTACTCATAAAATTAGCCATGCAGAGGCCACAGAGATGCCAAGTTCAAAGACCAGATACATGTATGCGTGAGATTTTCTGTGAATCTGAGTGAGATCACAGACATTGTGTACAATGTATATGGGGATAGGCTGTGATAGTTGCGTGAGACAGAGATTTGAGGGGATGAACAAGAGTCCAAAATGCTTGAGTCTCACGCACTATGCGCGAGACTCGGTAGCTCTGCATGCAACAATTCTCTGACAATTTGATATATTGACCAACCACTGCCATAGGGCACCACTGCATTAATGATTTTGTTGTTTGCAACTCAAGTCTCAGCAACAAATTTTAGGAAACTTTGACATAATACCTTCTGGTACAAGAATGTATAAAATAAAAGACATTTTTTAATTTTTTAGCATTTGAGGGACCATAATCTAAAAAAAAATGAAAATAAGGAGTTCTGTAAATTTCTTGTAGACTGCTCAATTTCTGTATTATACATTGGCATTATCTTGTCACCACTCCATTCACTGCCATTTATTTCTTCAGCGGCGGTGACAGAACTTTCCTCTCCCATTCATTGTCCTTGATTTTGAACACAACAAGCGCACACACATGTCATGAGTCAAAGCATTCTAAATTTATTTTAACTTTTAAGACATCATTTCATGATTTCTACTTGTAATTCTGATGTATTGTGGGTGACAAGAACCTTGAAGTCAATATTATAATGGTTTGCACATCAATTGCAAAGTACCTCTTTTTTAAAACAAAAAAATTGAATGCCATGTCATTCCTCCTGAAAGTGCACACCGGTGCACTGGACAATCTCCAGCGGAGAGATGGCGGCCGAAATTTACGCCACGCTGGCAAGGGATCCCGTCAATCGCCACTAAAAATATGCCACCAAAATATGGAAAATAGTAAAGATATACAGGATACTTACCAGTGTAAGGACGCATGAGAGAATGTTCTCGTTTTAGGAATTCATTCGGATTCATCTCATCCCCCAATACTTGGAGAAACGTCATAAATTGCACGAAAAGGACGAATAAAATGCGTGTGAACGCCATTGCATCTGTCAGGAAATTCCTCATGTAGTCCCACGCAATGAAAATAGCGTACCGGTACGAGTGCTTGTTATGTTCGGTTCATGATACGAGCGCGCTGGCTAATTAATTAGCAGCTCAGTTCCTGAAGCACTTTATCCCCAGTTGTGTGTCCGGACAGGTTGTGTGTACGGACGATCAATTTTAGAATGTCATTTGGAAAAAATTACAACAGAAGTTTCATCAATTTTTAGTACAAAATGTTTTTTTTTGAATTATTATAGAGAACAAAATAGAAGATGATTACAACCATTGAATTCATATTTTTAGTGTAATCCACGGACAAAAAAGCCCGGCAAAAAAGAAGGCTTCAAAAATATAGTGTCCGGACACCCGACCCCAACATAATAATTGAAATGATATAATTTTGTAAATAAAAGGAGCTGGTATCCCTGGTAGTATAGTTGTACCATCAATTAATTTAATTTACTTTTTAAACAATTGTTATACTTTTACTTACCCGGCCGCGGCGCTACCCGGCCCTTATCCCCCTAGCATAATACACACCCCACGCTGCAACTCCTGGATCCACCCTTGGCTTGGGGATGAGGACACCCCACCCACTGTGCCCCTAAAATTCAAGATAATGAAGAAAAAATTGAAAAAGGGGGAAAGGGTGAAATATGATTTAACAAAAAGAAAGGGAAAAGTGTGAAATATGATAATGTTTTCTGATTATTATTTCAAAATGTAAAATAGTGGCCATTGAACGGTTTTGTAACTTGTGTGTGTGTGTGGGGGGGGGGGGGTGTGCCAAAATCACAATGAGATGGTAATTTTTACGTTTTTAAACACGGTCTTGGGAAACAAATCGGGAAGCAATCCCCAGTACCCTGGTACTCGATGGACCTATCCCGGGCATTATCTACTGTTAACCGGTTGTGCTGTGCGGTTTCTAAACCCTAATTCAACCAAAATCCGAAAATATATAGAGGATTTTAAATGATGATTGCCGTCGTAAAGCGTCGATTGGAAGGGTAGGCTTATTTCAGTTTGAAAAGTTTGTAATTTGACAGAAAATGTAAAATCGGACAAATCACTTTTGTTTCCAATCTTACTCCTTTAAAAAATGTCTTCATCTATTTTTTTTCTTCTTACTCTTTTATTTCATTTCATTTCAGTTCTCTTCTCTTCTCTTCCTCTTTTATTCTGATCACATTCTCCTCCACCCTATCCCAGGCTCGTTAGTATTTTTTCCATCTCCTGAATTTGAATGCGAGACTGTACAAATCGACACGAAAAACAGCATGGTACGAGAATACATAGACTTTACTTCATTTTAAAACATTAAAAAAATACATGTATATAAAACGAGATTGTGATTTCAAATGATGGCTTAGTCACATGCAGCAATCATAAGCGTAATTATATTGACGCACTATAGCGTTAAAAAATGTTTTAAATCAAACATTGCAATAATAATATACACGTGCATGTACTGTATATGTAAAACATATGAGTATCAATGCTATCTTGACTCGATTATATGAAAATAAGAAATTTAAAATAGAAAATCCTACGATAGAACAAACAATGATAAAAATAAAAAATGTACACGACTATAAGATCTTCAATAATAGAGGGCGACATCATATACATTCTTCTTCGGAACTTAAAGGACAAGTCTACCCGAACAAAAGTTGATTTGAATAAAAAAGATAAATACAACAAGCATAACAGTGAAAATTTCATCAAAATTGGATGTAAAATAAGAAATTTATGACATTTTCAAGTTTCTTTCAATATTTCACAGAATAGTTATTATGCACATCCCGGTCAGTATGCGACTGAGGGAATTGATGACATCACTATTTTCTTTTGTATTTTATTATATGAAATATTCCCATTTTCTCCTCATTGTCCTGTGAAACAAAGCTTCATTTCTCCCTGAACATGTGGACTTACCATTGTTAAACATTTTATGGTTTAACAGTCAAGTTGGTCCTTATTGTCAAATTTGTAAAAATTGGAATATTGTATAATTCAAACAATAAAAAAACAAAAGAAATAGTGAGTGAGGGACATCACTGATTCTCTCATTTGTATGTGACTAACTTGTGCATATATCTATTTTGTGACAAATAATTATGTCATAACTTACTTATTTTACATCCGATTTTGATGAAATTTTCAGCATTATGCTTGTCTGATTTTTCTATAATTGATTCAAATCAACATTTTTCTGAGGTGGACTTGACCTTAAAATTAAAACTGTCTTTATGTTTTCGTATAGTATGTATACACATAATAGTTTACAGCATATACCCCCAAAATACAAGTGATATTAAAATACTGCGGTCACATCGACACCATCGGGAGACCAACAGTGTATATGCCTATCAACATTAGCTTCGATCCGTGTCAAGTCGATTTCTTTGGTGTGACAATACCATAGGCTTAAAGGGGTACACAGCAAAAACTGTGGTGTTAACCGGTGTACATAGAGGACCACACCAGTTATTTTACACCGGTGTTAAATTGGTGGTGTTAGTTTTACACCTATAGGTGTTATTACAACACCTATGGTTGTTACATTTACACACTTTGGTGTTATGTTAAATCTCTAGGGTGTTATTTTAACACCTAAGGGTGTGGTCCTCTATTAACACCAATTGGTGTCAGTTTTAACACCACAGTTTTTAAAGTGTACTCCAGGCTAAAAATAATGCGATTTAACAAATTCATCAGACAAACAAAACACTGAAAATTTGATCAAATTCTGACAAGGAATCAAACAAATTTACGGCATTTTAAAGATTTGCATTATTCCGGTGAAAGAGTTACTAGGCATGTTTTTATGAATATTCAATGGCAAACTGATGATGTCATATCCCCACTTGTTCTTTTGTATTAGATATGGTTTATTCAAAATAAGATGCTATCCTTCAAGAACCAAAAATATTGGAATAACGACTGATTAAGTGTACTAGATATTCATTGCTGCAACTTATTTCGTTATAAGGGAGACATACATGTATCATTCACACATGGAAGAAAAAAAAATGAAACAATATTTATTTAATGTAATAACATAAGAAAATGGGGATGTGACACCATCAGCCCATCTAATGAATACTCATGACGAAGTGCATATATCTGTTTTCACAATATATTGCTACACTTTAAAATTCAATAATTTCTCTAACTGTTATCGGATTTTCATGAAATTTTAAGCATTTTGCACTGCGAATTTTACTCTATTTATTTAGATATATTTTCAACCCGAAGCATCCCTCTAATTGAACAAAGACTAAAGTCATGACGTTTCGGATCTATGAGGCTTTAATTTGAAGGTGCTCACACATTCAATCTCCTGTCAGAAGCATATCATATGTACTTTATGATAGTCTTTATATAAAGGCCCTATACCTTTTCATTAAAAAATGGCAATATAAAGTGAATTATGTTGAAAATCTTGAAATTTTACGTCCGTGAAAATAACCATGGGGGGAATATTAATCATGAATTATAGTAATATCCTTCCTAAAATCATACTTTTAAAAAGAGAAAAGAGAAACATTACAGGCTCATTTGAATTGGAATTTCTAATACGATGCATTTTTTTATTATTTCAGGACAACTGTTGAAAATGGAAAACACCGCAGATTGGATTAAAGTATTTCATTCTCATAATAAAAAATTCAAAATCATTGCTTGAATTTGAAATGAAATATATATTTTTATTATTGAAATATACCGTATAGAAAGATAAAATCTTATTCCACTTTCATTTCTTAAATTAATGTCATATATCAAGTTTATATAGTTCACCGAAATATATCTGTTCCTAACTCTGAAAATCTTAAAAACAAAACATGTGTTATAAACTCTAAAAACTTTAATTTTAATCACCATGTAAAAATACGAAGGGAAATATGAAATTTTAGAAAAAGTTACATCAGCATTTTTGATGGATTCATCAAGACTGAGTGCTTCAGCAAAATAATGATGATTTTTACCATGGTAAAACTGTCAATATAACATTCTGAAAATGTCCCTCCCCGGTTCTTCTGAATGGATAGGTAAAATTAGGTTTTAGATTGTATATAAAAACCCTTTTCTCCTCTGAATATAGAAGACAATAATTAATGATTATGATGATAGTATAGTTTCCAGAAACAATTTTCATAGTCGGATTGCAGTTCCGAGAAACCTCAGGTGACAAATACCATCATGAATACTGTTTGTATACGTAAATGATGACGTCACGATGAAAAGGATCCTCGTATAATCATCTCTCGCAATTAAGACATCCCTCAAGCCTGTTCAGCGATTCGTCCATTCGGGTGTGCTGTAAAATAAAGATAACAATCGATATAAAATAATGACACACATCTATATTGGAAATTATATATACACTGTATATATTTACATCACTGGCGTATGGCGGGGGTGCCGTGCTAGAGTGCCCCGCGGACAGGATATTGATGATCTTTTTTTGTTTGTCAGAATGAAACGTGACCAACAGCTACGTACGTCTTTTTTCAGTTGTCGGAAAATGATTTTTTTTTAGCAATGCAGGTGTTTCTGTATTTATTGACAATTTCAATACATGAACCACAGTAATCTATATATATATATATATATATATATATATATATATATATATAATAAATGTGGCGTGATAGGGGGGGGGATGTTATATACAAGGGATAAATAGGAGAGGGAGGGGAGACAAGAGTGGAGAGAGACAGAGAAGAGAAATAATAGGGGAAAGTCTCTGCACTTGCACTCTATTCTTCTCACAATTTCTCATCACAATTTCTCATCAATCTCCACCAAATAAATAAGTAAATAAATAAGTAAATAAAAACTATATTGGATTGAAAGCATTACCTTTTATCTTCAGTATATATATATATATATATATATATATATAAACCCCTAAAAAAAGTTAGGAAATCTGGGTTTGGCCATTAATTTCTCCTAACTCCTAATTTTACACAATTCATTTTTTACATCATTCAAAACATCATTTAATTCTCTTTAAAATGATACCATGCTTGTTATGATCATGCCATCACGAAAAGAGAAGGATTCAAAAGTGTTGGAGGAGGTCTGAATTGAAAAGCTGCAAGACGAGCAAAAACAGTTTAAAAATCTGAGTTTGGCCATTAATTTTCCCCAACTTCCAATTTTACACAATGCATATTTGACATCATTCAAAAGATCATTTAATTCCCTTTAAAATGATTCCATGTTTGTTATGATCATGTCATCACGAAAAGAGCAGGATTCAAAAATTTTGCATGAGGTCTGAATTGAAAAGCTGCAAAACGAGCAGAAATAGTCATTGAGGCGTCATCAGTACAGAACATGAATGATTCTTTGTCTGCGTCATTATTGTTGTGGTTTATGGAGTGATGGTTCTGTGACATGGTTTGAGTCGTGGTTTGAAATACCCATGCATGCATGTTTGTTTCTTATTTGTGTTTGCTTGTTCATATGTGTTTGATTGCATGTCAATGTTGATGTTAAGGTGCATGAAAACAATTTAAAAGAAACCAATGAGAAACTCACTATCACCACGGGAAAAAAAGAACAGTGACTTTCAATACTGTGTCGTTTTGCAACTTTTGAAGCCCCACATTTCAAGGCACTGCACCTCCATGTGAACCATAATCATATCATGTAGGGTATCATTTTAAAGAAAATTAAATGATCTATTCATTGATGTTAATTACACATTGAAATTTACTAAAACCGAGGAGGGATTATCGATCAAATTCAGATTTCCAAACTTTTTTTGAGGAGTTTATTCAATTCAATTCATTCATTATTTTCCATTAAAAACATCAAAATGCATCAATTCAACATCATATGTAAATACACACATACACACACACACACACACACACACACATATATATATATATATATATATAGATATATATATATAGATATATATATATATATGTTCTATATACATATATATAACATATATATATATTTCATAATAGTAATAGATACTAGACGTAATTTACATAGATATAAGCAATATCAAATAATAGAAAAAATACAGTGACCAGCTATCATAAGCAAACTGCTTGAGAGAATTATATAGCAGCCAGGGGAAGGGAGCTACATGAACTTCCCGACAAATGGAGCAACAATTTTCAGATTTCAGATTCAGATTCATTTATTTTCGCATAGTATACAAGTAATAAATTGATATGTTTATTTCTTTATCTACTTTGAGAACGAAAGCAAATCAAGATTTGAATAAGGTATTTTAAAGAAAAAAATGAATTAAAAGAAACGTTATTCGAGAAACATGTATGCGATTTTCGTATTTCTGAATAGAAAAGAAAGTTACGATGATATTCAATGTAGATAATTCATTTCACGTTTTAATTCGCTGTCAAGTAAAATAAAAGAATACATTTTTATCATTAGACACAATGTACTTCGGAATGACTAAATAACAAAAAATAGGGTGTATCCAACTGAAAACCAATGTTAAAAGTTAATGTTATTTTCTTTAAAATACCTTATTCAAATGTTAACTGTTTTGTTAAACTGTGTAATATGTCTCTAGCTTTGATTGGTTAAAATAACAAATTTCTTGGCGTAATATTGCTTAGGTATTGATGTTTTGCCATGCGTTCAATTTTCAGTTTGTTTATTATTGATATAAAGGATGGAATATTGAATATTTGCAAAATTCCCTAGTCGGATTCCACCATCAAACTAGCGGCTTCGAACGGCGGACATCAAAAAGGTATAGGCCTACTTACTGCCGTCCCTTTTTTGTTTTTGCTTCCTTAGAAATGAACAGCTGCTTGAAAAAATTGTCACCCGTTGGAACTCCAGTTATAGAAACTTCTTGCCCAAATGTTAGCTTGGATTACAGGCGCATGCTAAAAAAATTAGTTTCGTCTTAAAATTAAATTGTTATAGCATAACAAAAATGTCCCTCGGATAGGACTTACCCTTCTTTCAAGGAAGTTTGCTCTTCTTTCCATTGATTTGATCTTTTCCATCCAGACTTCGTTCTCATTACACGTCACGCATTCACCGGCTGTGGTCGGAAAGAGATAGGATACATTATTCGAATGAACTATACAGTGCGTATCGAAAAAGTTTACACACAAAAAAAATCCTGTAAAATTATACATTTGTAATATCCTGAACATTTTTCCACATTTTAACATTGGTACAGATCCATTTAAGCAAACGATGATATAACTGTCGAAAAATATTTCCGCTTGAGTGAGCACCACTTACTTTTGAAAAATTAGTGAAAAATGATTTGCGCAGAACTTTGAAATAGTTATGCGAATAAAATGAAGAACACTTGAAACTTAGCTAGTAAAATTGATTTGAAGTAATCTTTTACCTTTTTTTAACTTGTTTCCCTTCTCAAAACACTTCCAAGAGTGCATTGCGCCCCACCCCACTCCCCCACACACCGAGGCCATCGTGACAATATTTGCTTTACACGGAGCTGTGATTTACATGAAATGGCTCGATTTTC